>NC_140169.1:120022673-120312673 GCF_963971535.1 Notolepis coatsorum
AAACTACTGACTATGTCTCCCTTTAACTTGCACCATTTTGCATCTCTGGATAAACTGAATGCTAAGAGGGATGTCTAATAGCTATCGTACAATAGTGGCAGTGGGCTTCCGGTTACGATGTGAAAGGGAATAGACGCGTGGAGAGGTGGCTCCCACTATTAGAGGTGCTCACTATTAGAAGTCAAACTTTATTTATCACGATTTTTCTAACCTCATCCCAAGAAAATTGTTTGCATGAAGTGAAATTGAATAACTTGACGTGAACATTTTTCAAATAGACGTAAAGAGAGGAACACCCAAGTGTCCACAGCAAAAAATTTGGAAGAGGCTAACGACACTGCTAAAATGGCGACCGACGTGCCATCTAACCTCCCCGAGGACCTGAAAAAAACTCCACGCAATGCTAGTCACAGATATGAAGGACATTTTCTTAGATCTGATGGAAAATGCCCTTTCTCCAATGAGGGAGTTGTTGGATTCCGTTAAATCAACCACCCTCGACCATGGAAAACTAATTCCTGATTTAGAGAGAGCCCTCTTCAAGTTTCAAGTTTCTTTAATAGTTGTCATACAGAAGTACAGAATACTTTTATATGCTTCTTACTGTTACGCTCCAGAGACTGTGCAAGACAAGATAAGTATGAAATAAAATAACATAGTATAGCATGTAAATTAGAAGTAAAAAAAATGAGGTCACAGTGTTCAGTATAGACATATGTACAATGTTCGATGCAGAATAGACGTAACTGAGTTACCATATAATATACAATACTATGCAGTGTACTAATATACAATACTATATAGTGCAAGGCAGAAATGGGATGAGGTGCAATTTAGGTACAATTTACAGTAGGTGTACGAGTTGTAGTGCAAATCCTTTATCAATAAATATAAAGTGTGTTTGTGTGATCTAAAGTGTGGAGAGTGGGTGCTGCACTGCTGCAGTGTGTTGTTTGTTTAAGTGAGTGTGTGCGTGTGGGTGTGTATGCTGTGTGCATTTGATGGTTGTTGCATAGTGTTTATTGTTCGTTTAGCAGCCTGATGGCCTGGGGATAGAAGCTTCTTCTGAGTCTTTCTGTGCTTGCCTTAAGACTCCGGTATCGCTTGCCTGACCGCAGCAGTTCAAAGAGGCAGTTGTTCGGGTGGCTCGAGTCCTTAATAATTCTCTTAGCCTTCCCCCTGCACCGCTTGTTGTAAATGTTCTGGAGGGTGGGAAGCCCCCCTCAAATTGTGCGTTCGGCTGAACGTGTCACTCTTTGTAGTCTGCTACGGTCTTGTGCAGTGCTATTCCCAAACCAGGAGGTGATGTTGCCAGTCAGGATGCTCTCTATTGTACATGAGTAGAAGTTCCTAAGGATCTTCTGACTGACTTGGAACTTCCTTAGGCGCCAGAGGAAGTAGAGGCGTTGTCGTGCCTTCTTCACAACACTGTCAATGTGTGTGGTCCATGTCAAATCCTCGGATATGTGGGCTCCGAGGTACTTGAAACTGTTCACTCTCTCAACCGGTGCCCCGTCGATGCTGAGGGGGCTGTAGTCCTTGACCCCCGACCTCCTGAAGTCCACAATCATCTCTTTTGTTTTGCTGACGTTCAGGGAGAGGCAGTTCTCCTGACACCACTGTGACAGATTCTCTACCTCTTCCAGGTAGGCCCTCTCGTCGTTGGCAGAGATCAGGCCCACCACTACTGTGTCATCAGCAAATTTGATGATTGTGTTGTTGTTCCGCTGTGCTACGCAGTCATGTGTGTACAGGGAGTAGAGGAGGGGGCTCAGAACACAGCCCTGGGGGGCCCCTATGTTGAGCGTGATGGATGAGGAGGTGCAGTTGCCTGCTCTTACCACCTGGGGTCTGCCCGTCAGGAAGTCCAAGACTCACTGACAGAGGTCATAGTTCAAGCCCAGGTCCCTGAGCTTGGCTATGAGTTTGGAGGGGACTATGGTATTGAATGCTGAGCTGTAGTCGATGAACAGCATTCTCACATAGTTCCCCTGCCTCTTGTCCAGGTGTGATGCTGCTGTGTGCAGCACATGGGCTATGGCGTCCTCCGTGGACCTGTTGGGGCGATATGCAAATTGCAGGGGGTCCAGGTTGATGGGGATGGAGGAACAGATGTAGCCCTTCACTAGCTTCTCAAAGCACTTCATGGCTATGGAGGTGAGGGCTACAGGGCGGTAGTCGTTGAGGCAAGCGGGCATAGATTTTTTGGGTACAGGGATGATGGTGGACTTCTTCAGACAGGTGGGGATGACAGCCTGTTCCAAGGACAGGTTGAAGATGTCAGTGAATACCGGGGCCAGTTGGTCGGCACAGACTTTTAGGACGCGGCCGGGGATGCCGTCCGGTCCTGCTGCCTTCCTGATATTCACTTTTTTAAAGATCCGTCTCACCTCATGCTCTGTTACCCTGAACACTGAGTATCCATCAGCAGACCCCCCCCCCCATTGCCGTGGTTTGTAGGCTGGTGTTGTTATTCACAGCCTCAAACCTCGCATAGAAGGAATTGAGATAATTTGCTAAGGAGATGTCACTGTTCAGTTTGAGGGAGGTGCCTTTGTAATCTGTCATTGTTCTGAGGCCCTGCCACATGCCTCTAGAGCAGGGGTGGGCAATTATTTTTCCCGGGGGGCCGAATGAGCAACTGAAAATATGTTGGGGGGCCGGGCCAAAATTCCAAACTCAATTATGCATAATATACATTTTATTTCTATATAAAAAGCAGTAAATGGCATTGTTTTGACCCCTGGTAAGAGTGTATGTTATTATTTGGCAATTAAAAGGTGAGGTTAGCTTTCAAAAATATCATTTATTCAAATAGAATTTATTTCCAAAATGATAAACAAAATGTGAAACATTAATAACAAAGGGCATTTTGAGTTTCATATACTATTGAAACAAGGATTTTCTTAGCTTTCTAAAGACATCACATCATCTTATAGCAAAAATAAACAAAACATGTCACTGAACTGTGTAAAGAAAAGTGTCCCAGTTTTGTAGCCTTTTTTACTTTACATGCCTATATTAAACATTTAATGTTTTCAGAACTGTGCAAAAAAAAGAAAAAAAAAAAGATCAAGTGTCCCATTTCACTTGTTATATTTCCACATTTTAGTGTTCTTCAGTTCTTTTTTTTCATTCAGTGTGAGAAATCCAGTCTCTGTTGAGCTTTAACAAGTCCATCAAAGTCAGGTTGCATGTCTGAGGTGGAGATGCGAAGCACAGCTGCCAGATGTTCATCAGTGAGAGAGGATCTGTACCTGGACTTGGTAAACGTCATGACTGAGAATGTCTGTTCACATACTGTATGTAGGTGGATCCAAAGAGAACCAACATCTTCTGAGCATGTCTCCTAAGCGTATACTGTGCGTGTGAACGTTGACATGAAAAAAAAAAAAGTAAAAAAAAAAAAAAAAAAAAAAAAAAAAAAAAAAATTTTTATTATCATGTAATCTTTCGCGGGCCGGTCAGAATCATCCCGCGGGCCGGATCCGGCCCGCGGGCCGTACAATGCCCAGGTCTGCTCTAGAGTCAGCCTGTTCAAACTGAAGTTCAACTTTATCCCTGTAACGCCGTTTTGCCTCTATTACTGCTCTCCTGACGTTGTATCTTGCCGTCTTGTGTTCTTCCATGTTGCCTGTCACAAGCCCGGCGTTGTAGGCTGATGTGCGCACTTTCAGAGCCTCACGGACGGATGTATCTACCCAGGGCTTTTGATTTGGGTAGATTCTAATTGTGGTCAAGTCAAGCACCGTTTCAGTGTATTCGTTAATATTGTTTTATCACGGAATACACTCCAGTCTGTGCATTCAAGTGCAGCTTGGAGTGTCTCCTCTGACGTCACGGTCCAACGCTTAACCTCTCGCGAGACCACCGGCGTTCGCTTGAGACTTTGTTTATACTTTGGCAAAAGAAAAATGGCGGCGTGATCGGACTTACCGAATGGACTAAGAGCCTGTGACTTGTACCCATTCTTAAATTGCGAGTATACATGGTCTAATATGTTCTCGCCTCTGGTGGGACAGGTCACATGCTGATAGAAATTCAGCAACACCTTTTTAAGACGCGCGCTGTTGAAATCGCCCAGAACCACAATGGCAGCGTCAACGCTAGCTATCTGTTGTTTGTTTACCTCGTTGTGAAGTTTTGAAAGTGCTGCCCCATTGTTCGCGTGTGGTGGGATGTACACTCCGATGAGGATGATGGACGTCAACTCTCTCGGAAGAAAGAAGGGTCAACATTTGATTGCGATAAACTCCAGGTCTGGGGAGCAGTGGTTAGACAATTCCTTTGCGTTGCCTATATCGCACCACTCCTTGTTTATCATGAAGGCAATGCCGCCTCCCTTCGTCCTTAGTGACTCCGCCGTCCGGTCCTTGCGGAGGACAAAGAAGTGGTCTGCCGGTTCTATTGCATGATTCGGGACATCTGGAGACAGCCAAGTTTCTGTGAAACAGAGGACATTACAGTCCCGAATGTCCCTCTGGAATTGGATCCGTGCTCTGATGTTGTCCAGTTTATTTCCTATCGATTGCACATTGGCCAACAATATGCTGGGCAGTGTGGTTCTGTGTCGTTTGGACCTCAGTCTGTTCCGGACCCCGGCTCTCTTTCCACGTCGTCGCGGACTATAGTGATACGGTTACGACCCTGGAAAAGACCTGCGCCCAGCTAAACAAAAAAATTAAGCTCTTGCTAACCGGGCAGAGGACGCTGAAAATCGCGCAACCTCCGAATCATCAATATCTCGGAGAACGCGGGGGGTGCGGACACTGACAAGTTTATTTTTTGTGGAGGTCCTGGGCAAAGAAATGTATCTAACCCACAGTATCTAACGGGCCCACAGAATTGGCCAGGGCCGCCCTGATCCCGCTGGAAAACCCAGAGTGATGATTGTGCGTTTCCATTACTACAGAGACAGAGCCCGGGCCCTAGGTGGAGATCGAAACCAACTTGTCTGGCGTGGACGGAAGATGCCGTTCTTTCCTGACTATGCCACCAACACGGCCAAACAGCGTGCTTCGTTTGCTCGCGTAAAATCGCTGCTTTATGAGAAGAAGATCAAGGAAAGGATCACGTCTTTAAAACCGCTACAGAAGCACAATGTTTTCACGACAACCACTTCTCTGGAGCTAACATGGTGGGCGACACTAGCTAGACTGCATGCGGAGGTGACACGCTGTTCGGCTGACTGGAAGATCTTCTAACTGTTATGATTGACTGTACCCTGACCGGACTGACTGACTTTACTTTTGACACTTTGTAAGTACCCGGGAAAGGCACCACCTGTTGAGATGAGGTGCCTCGAACTACCACAAGAGATACCAGGGAGCACAGTATGAGCTGGGCTGGCCGGGCTCGCTAAGCTAACTACACAACTGGGAGCTGTTCAGAATCTCTGCGGTTTGTATAATGGTGGTCATGTTGATAACGTTACACAATGTCTAGGCTAGTTTCACAACATTGTGTGTTTAAGTTTATTTGAAAACTATATTAGCCCATAGCCCACCGTAGGTTCTCAAAATGTCAAGCTGGAATTGGGTTGTTTATTTAAGTTGAATCTAACCAAGGTTTCACAACAGTTTTTTATGTATACTCTCTTATTCATATGTATATTTTCTTACTGTTTCCTTTTATATATTTTCTTACTGTTATTCGTTGGTTGGTTTGACTAGCTAAGCTACCTACACTACTGCGAGCTGTTCAGAATCTCTGCGGTTTGTATAATGACGGTAATGTTGGTAACATTACACAATGTCTAAACTAGTTTCAGCGAACACAACATTGTGTGTATAAATGTATCTGAAAATTATATTAGCCCATAGCCCACCGTAGGTTCTTGAAATGTCAAGCTGGAATTGGGTTGCTTATTTAAGTTGAATCTAACCAATTTTTCATGACAGTTTTATGTATATTCTCTTAATCATATGTATATTTTCTTACTGTCTCCTTTTATATTATCTTACTGTTATTTGTTGGCTGGTTGGACTAGCTAAGCTACCTACACTACTGGGAGCTGTTCAGAATCTCTGTAGTTTGTATAAGGTAATGTTGGTAACGTTACACAATGTCTAAACTAGTTTCAGCGAACACAACATTGTGTGTATAAATGTATCTGAAAATTATATTATCCCATAGCCCACCACAGGTTCTCAAAAGGCTGAGCTGGAATTGGGTTGAGTATTTAAAGGAACACGCCAACTTTTTGGGAATTAGCTTATTTGCCATCTACCCTGGAGTTAGACAAGCAGATACATACCCTTTTCTTCTCTGTGCATGCATTAGGCTTAGGGGACACTCCAAATACAACTCCAAAACATTCCTGTAAACATGTTGTGACCTGTGTATTTACCACGTGGAGAAACAAAATTGACATTTTCGTTTTTCTATGCAGATATATACTCCAAACTATTTTTTGCCGAACCACTGCTGCCTGGGCCCAGTTTTTTTTATGACAAGCCACCATCTCCCTAATTCTTAAAAAGAACAAGGACCCAACTGACTATGGTTCCTATAGGCCCATATCCCTTATAAATGTAGATAGTAAGATATTGGCAAAGACCCTTGCAACTAGACTGGAGAATCTTTTACCTGATATCATATCAGAGGAAGAAACCGGTTTTATTCAGAATCGCCACTCCTTTTCAAATGTCAGGAAGCTCTTAAATATAATACATTCTCTATCATCTTCGGTCTCTCCAGAGGCTGGATTGCTCTTGACACCAAAAATGCTTTTGACAGAGTAGAGTGGAACTACCTATTTGCAATACTAAAGAAATTCGGTTTTGGTAACACATTTACCTCTTGGATTCAACTACTTTACACTTCTCCTACGGCTAGTGTTTGCACCAACAATTTGAGATCCGCCTATTTCCCCTTAAAAGTTTCAGTGCCGACCTTGTTTACATTTTTACCCCGTTGAATGCCATCATCCACTTCAATGTTAGCGTTAAAAACGCCTAATCTATGTTTGAAATTATGGCTATGTGTCTAATCTGCCCGTCACTTATCAATGACTTGTTTGCAGTCAACATTGTCGAACCGGATCGTTTTTTAATCGGTTCATATCCTTTTTATAGCATTTCCAAAAGCTATCGTTCTCTCGAAAATGTTCGGAAAATTGAAAGATTCCCCCATAAACTGCATTTATTGGAATATTCTCGAATACACTAGACACGTTGTCATTTGTCTGCCTATTTATGAATCGTTTTCAAATAAACGCTAGATTATCGATAGTATATGTGTACTTATGCACGCTATAGATGCAAGCTGAAAAATCGATTCTCTTATTTCCTCATCAGCGATCACAGCCAAACAGCCACATCACACATAGGGCAAACGCTTATATCTCCGTGAAAACAGGTCTGATTATCCTAAGACTGGTAAAATAGATTCCTTACCTGAGATCAGATGTTATCCAAAAAGATAATTCCAATTCCTGATCGCCATTCCAAATATCGATCACGCTTATTGATTACAGTGTTGGTACTGTAAATACATAATCGTCGCTGTTCTGAGGGCCGGCGATCACTTGGTCTCTTCAGATGCCTTGACGGAAAAATTTTATTAGGAAACTAGCCACCCCCCCTGTATCAGTCTGAGCTGATGGGGTGCAGTTACACAGGGAGAGACGATAGGGGGCGGTATCTTCCCAATTGAGCTCAGAGAGACTCTGCAGCACTAACCCATGGCTCGATTGATGAAATATGAATTAAAATCGCCAATAAAAAAAATACGGCAAACAAACGACATTTTGCGTCGGTCGGCACTCAATGGGGGGTCTGATAAAACGAGATATGTCGTCCGTGGCACTGTGTTAACACATGGGACGCGACAGGGGTGTCCCCTATCTCCCCTCTTATTTGCCGCAGCAATGGAACCGCTTTCCATTAACCTTAGGACTTCCCAGTTATTTCGTGGTGTGCTGCGTGGAGAGTCGGAGTATAGGGTCTCCCTATATGTGGACGCTTTCCTATTATACCCCTCTAATCCTGTCTCTGCTGCTCCCCACATACTCTCTATCCTCGAGAACTTTGGTATTTTTTCCGGTTACAAGCTGAATTATAATAAAAGCTAATTTTATTCTATCAACAGCAGTGCTAGCCAGATCACGCAGGTGGAAGTACCTTTTCGTATCTCAGCTTTAGGCTTCAAATATCTTGGAATACAGATCACCAACTTTTTCTCCTCTCAGATCTTTTCATTTCACCCCCTTACTTGATAGACTAATGTCAGACAGATGGGATGGTCTACCTCTGTCCCTGGTAGGCAGGATACAATCTGTAAAGATGATGATACTTCCTAAACTCTCCTATCTATTCCTTCCAATGCATCCCAATATTATTGCCCAAATCCTTTTTCAAATCCCTCAACCAGATGATCTCTACATTTATCTGGCAAGGCAAACGACCCAGAATAAAATTCCATGTATTGCAGAGAAACCGGGGAAATGGTGGCTTGGTTCTGCCTAATTTCATCTACTATTACTGGGCTGCCAATATTCAGAAGATATCTTACTGGCTTTGCTCTCCCTTGACAGACTGGTGCCTGTTAGAAGCTAGATCTTGCCATCTATCCTGTCTTCCTGCACTGATCTACTCCAAGCTACCATTCTCTCCCTCTAAGTTCACTCTTAACCCAGTGGTAATAGCTAGGGGAGAACGAGGGACATTGTCACACTTTTTACTCTAGTGTGAATTGCTCATCATCAAAACATCTTTCAATATTCCTACATTAAATTGAAGCTTAAGATGTTGGCTTGAAATGTGTATCCCTCTCATTTTCCAACATATTGTAACAAAGAGTTAATCACCTATCAAAGACACTCTGACACATTGTGACAACCAACCCCATCATGGGGATGGTTGTCACACACTATGGGGTTGGTTGTCACCATGTGTTTTAATGGGAAAAGTCTTAAAAAGAAGACAAGAAGGCAGAACTAAATTTGAAAGTTTAATTGCATTGACAAGTTGACAAATACATAACTGAATGCATCAATAAATCAATAAACAATTCTATGTATAACATGTGACAACCAACCCCAAAGAAAATGTGATGACCAACCCCAACTGGAATGTCTTGATAGCATCAAGGCTAACAGCCATCTAACAACTAGTTAGCTAGCTAACAACAATCTAAACTATAGCTATCCCTTCACACTTTTTAAGGGTAATAATTGTTTCATTATGTAAGATTCTGATCAAACTGGCCAGTATCACGTCTTCGTCTGTTTGGCTCTCCATCCAATTCCTCTGCGTTGTGTACTTTTAATGGTCCTGACGTCTCCGATACTGGTAGATAAGATCCCTATCTCCCCCCGTTAGTGCAATCCGTAAACCATAATACTTCCCCACCTCCGTAAGAATTCGACACTTCGACAACGTGAAATACCTTACAAGGAAAAGCATGGTTTTATTTCTCTAAACAGAAACCTCAGCTCAGATGTTAACAGATTGTATTGTCCTTGAAGAGTATATTTCTAATGATCTTTCGGTGTGTTCATATTATCGTCCTTTTGCTGTTCAGTCCAATAGTGTTCAGGCCTGTTCGTTAGCCTAAAACCATCCTCGTGGTAGCCGAAGCTACTGGTGATGTGCCATTCTCCCCCCCCCCCCCCCCCCCCCTCTCTCTCGTCGAGAGGAGAGAGTCTCTTCTGGTTTCTTCCCTCTTAGTCTCAGTCAGATTTTAGTCTGCTCAACACCCGGAAACACCGTTCGACTTATAGATGTTCGTCGTCGCAACGACGGCCCCGCATTCTGGTTGTCATGTGACGTGTTGTCATGACAACTGCGTTTAACCTTTCACACATTAAAATGCAGTTTCATTCACTGTTGCATTAAGATGAACCTCTCTCCCTCCTGCTCGTCGAGACAGTACACTCTAATCTCAGATGTTCTAATGAGGAATGTCAACAAACATTCTCTCGCTGGCAGTGTGGCTCACAACAATCACCCTGCTACTGAACCACCGTCTCCTGCTTCCACCGTCCGCATGCACTTCGACCTCTCTGACCCGGCACCGTTTTAGCTGTGGTCACTCCCCCCAATCTATACATCACATACATTGAAAAACCACCATTTTCTCTCAATCCCCCCTTGATTCTTATCACCCCTTCAGAATCATAAATCATTATTTGGTTTTTTAATTAATTATGCCAAAAATAGCCTGTGGTTGAAGCAAACCAACCTCGTCTCTCGTGCACAAGAAACGAAGACGGCCCACGGTCAACCCAGTGATCCTGCTGCCTGATGTCTGTTTGCGCCCCCCTTCGTGCACAAAGGGAACCGAAACCGACCACCAAAACCAACAACATCCAACGACTCATAACCATTGGAGCCCCCCTGTCTGCTCCCAATAATTATATCCTGTTGTTCTACTGTTCTCCCTCTTATCTACCTTCTATATATATATATATCCTTCTATACATATATCTTATATATGAATCCTCCATTTATATCTCATACTCCTAATCAATGAACACAGGACTTCTCGCTGTTGTCTCGTCTCTCGATCTCCTGATTGACTCTGAAAGGAAGTCCCTGTTTGTTCATGATTCACCGCCCGTGCTCTGTTGTTTCAAAACGCTCTCTAAACAGCGTCTCCGCAGGGAAACCCCCTCCGATGTCTGCCTCGTTCTCCCCTGGGCAAACACCGCCTGCGACCGCTGGACTCCGCCTCGTCGGCCGTCTCCGCCCCGTCGGTCATCTCCGCCCCGTCGGTCATCTCCGCCCTGTCGGTCATCTTGGCTTCCTCCTCCTCCAGTCTGTCTCCTGGCCATCTCCATCGATGTCGGTGTCATTCCCCCCTTGAAAGCAGAAACACAACACCGGCAGTCTTTCTGTACACTCGACCCTGTGTTTTCTATTAGTCTACCGTGGCTTTGGGCCTGCAGCTCGTTCTCTATATATTTTTTTTCCTCTGCAAGCCCCTGCCATGGCCACGCCCTTTCAGACTGTTGGACGGTGTGAGTGTCCTACAGCCCATGGCGCTATTTGTTCTCTATTAGTCCCCCACCTTCTCAACACCCATATCTAATCCTACAGGGCTGTTCCCTGTTTTGTTGTCTTCCGGCGTGACACCAGCAGCTAAACGATACCCACTCGGCGCTCTACGTTTGTCCCACGGTTGACCCCCAGCGCGCGCCAGTTCTTTCTGGTGACGTGTCCCCTCAAGACTCTGCCTATTTATTAGGTGTGAGAAGGCCCCACTGGAGATCGAACTCCCTCTTATTTCATAATTAAACTTATTTAATTAACCTGTATATCGATCTTATTATTATGATAATAACATACAACCGAGCATCGCTCTAACATACAACAGAGCAGGTTGGTTCCCTGCTCCTAACTCACATACGTACTCGTACTATCATCTAACATACAACAGAGCTGTCCGTCGCCCTATACCCTACGGGGCTGTCTACCGTCGCCCTGGAGCTGTCACCGTTGCTCTATACCCTACGGGGCTGTCTACCGTCGCCCTGGAGCTGTCACCGTCGCTCTATACCCTACGGGGCTGTCTACCATCGCCCTGGAGCTGTCACCGTCGCTCTATACCCTACGGGGCTGTCTACCGTCGCCCTGGAGCTGTCACCGTCGCTCTATACCCTACGGGGCTGTCTACCGTCGCCCTGGAGCTGTCACGTCGCTCTATATACCCTACGGGGCTGTCTACCGTCGCCCTGGAGCTGTCCCGTCGCTCTATATACCACACTTTGAGTTCCTTTACAAAGTTCTCACATACACCACCGTGTATACACATAAGCAGTTGGTAATTTTGAAAAAATTCAACTCCTTAATTAACTTAAACTCTACATATTCGCCTATGGGTAATGGAAACTCCCCAGCACTACCCCCCCCCCCCCCCTCCGCAATTAAACTCCTTAATTGAATTAAACTCTAAATATTCCCCTATGGGTAATGGAAACTCCCCAGCACTACCCCCCCCCCCCCCCTCCGCAATTAAACTCCTTAATTGAATTAAACTCTAAATATTCCCCTATGGGTAATGGAAACTCCCCAGCACTACCCCCCCCCCCCCTCCGCCACCTACTCCTCCATTTGCCTGTATTATCCCACTGCCCCCCTAGATGGCGGCCAAAACTCAGTCTAGAGGATTGTAGGTGACGTGTCACTTCCTGATTCTAAACCCCTCGTGGCTCTGCGGCCATTTTGACTCGGTGCAAATGGCTACTCTCTCAACAAACGGCCGCTGCCCTTCCTTCCAAGGCCTGAAAACACCGCTGTTTTTCCTCTCTTTCCTATCCATTATCAGGGGACGCTTTCTCAGACTAATACTCTTGCCTGATCGGACATAATACACACTGGTACAATCTCCTTTCGACTTTCCTTCTGTTATGAAAACAGTCCCGCCATAACAATTTTTCGATCTGATTCAAGCGCCCCCCCCCCCCCCCCCTTTCCTCATCTCGCATTTACCCTCCTTAAACCAAAACTGTGCAGCCTGCCTCATTTGCTTTTCATTCTCTGTAGATAACACCCTCGATTTTCACCATGGCTCTCTGCTCATATTATTACAGCTGGCATTCTCTCTCTGTGTCAAACTAGAAATGTTTACGTTTACGGATTCACTATCTGTTCGTTTTTATTTGGCTATAAAAGATCAAAACAACCGTGTGCACAGTGAACTCACATTTTTGATCGGAGCGCTGTTTCCCCTACAGCGCTGGTTCGCCTCCTGACCGCTCGACTCGCCGCTCTCTCCCAGGGCTGGCCGGCCTTGCTTCGATCATGATTCTCCCACACATTGATGACTGTTGTCCACTGTCGCCCCATTATTGAAAAAGTCTTTATCCGTTGTTCTTATCTCTTGCAAATCCGGCTGTCATCAACAACCAACTGTTCCCGTTGTTTTAATCTCTTGCAAATCCGGGTCACGGCACCAACTGTAAGATTCTGATCAAACTGGCCAGTATCACGTCTTCGTCTGTTTGGCTCTCCATCCAATTCCTCTGCGTTGTGTACTTTTAATGGTCCTGACGTCTCCGATACTGGTAGATAAGATCCTTATCTCCCCCCCGTTAGTGCAATCCGTAAACCATAATACTTCCCCACCTCCGTAAGAATTCGACACTTCGACAACGTGAAATACCTTACAAGGAAAAGCATGGTTTTATTTCTCTAAACAGAAACCTCAGCTCAGATGTTAACAGATTGTATTGTCCTTGAAGAGTATATTTCTAATGATCTTTCGGTGTGTTCATATTATCGTCCTTTTGCTGTTCAGTCCAATAGTGTTCAGGCCTGTTCGTTAGCCTAAAACCATCCTCGTGGTAGCCGAAGCTACTGGTGATGTGCCATTCTCCCCCCCCCCCCCCCCCCCCCCCCCTCTCTCTCGTCGAGAGGAGAGAGTCTCTTCTGGTTTCTTCCCTCTTAGTCTCAGTCAGATTTTAGTCTGCTCAACACCCGGAAACACCGTTCGACTTATAGATGTTCGTCGTCGCAACGACGGCCCCGCATTCTGGTTGTCATGTGACGTGTTGTCATGACAACTGCGTTTAACCTTTCACACATTAAAATGCAGTTTCATTCACTGTTGCATTAAGATGAACCTCTCTCCCTCCTGCTCGTCGAGACAGTACACTCTAATCTCAGATGTTCTAATGAGGAATGTCAACAAACATTCTCTCGCTGGCAGTGTGGCTCACAACAATCACCCTGCTACTGAACCACCGTCTCCTGCTTCCACCGTCCGCATGCACTTCGACCTCTCTGACCCGGCACCGTTTTAGCTGTGGTCACTCCCCCCAATCTATACATCACATACATTGAAAAACCACCATTTTCTCTCAATTATAAACCAATTGTGTAAAAGCCTAGAAGAAAAATACTGAGGAGCGGAATATTTACAAATGGACATGAAAAACACAAAAAGTCCTCTCACCTCAAGTTCAGCTGTTTCACTCCAAAGATGACAATGTAGGTGAACTCTGACCCCAATTCTGGACATTTAAATACCAAAATATGGGAGACAGTACTTTCTGGTGGTGAAATATAATGAATGTAACAACGTCCCCCGTTTTCCCCTACACTTCTTGTACCCACTTCAAATGTATAGACAGTTCCATTAATGGCCCTATAAATAACAACCACCTATTTCCCCCCTCAACTCTTGAATCCGCTTTCTCACTCTGGAAAGACAAAGGCCTTGTTAAATTCGCAGACCTCTTTGATAATAATAGGTTTAATAGTTTTGAAACGATCTGACCTAAGTATAATTTACCCGGAACAATCTATTCCATTACTTTCAGATCAAGTCAAGTCAAGAGTTTTATTTGTCACGGCATACAAGTATACAATGAAATGCGGGGGGTTTTGCCCGCAACGATGTGCATAATACAATAGTAATATATAATAAGAATCCAATAGAACGACATTGTGCAATAAAACAAGTAAACAAAGTAGGGCATATCGGTATGGGCATATGTTTCCATACCAGGCAGTGATGTTTCCAGTCAAGATGCTCTCTACAGCTCCGGAGTAGAAGGACTGGAGTATCTTCCCAGATACTCTGAACTTCCTTAACTGTCTCAGGTGGTAGAGGCGCTGCTTCGCCTTTTTTACGACTGAGTCTATGTGTGTTGTCCATGTCAGATCCTCTGAGAGCTTGAAGCTGTACTGTACTTGAAGCTGCTCACCCTGTCCACGGTAGCCCCATTTATCCTCAGTGGTGTGTGTGTCCCCTGCTGTCCCCTCTTAAAATCCATGATCAGCTCCTTGGTTTTACCAATGTTCAGGAGCAGGCTGTTGTCCTGGCACCAGCGTTCCAGTACCTCAACCTCCTCCCGGTAGGCCTTCTCGTCGTTGTCCGAGATCAGCCCCACCACCACTGTGTCGTCCACAAACTTCACTATGGAGTTGGAGCTGAACTTGGCCACACAGTCATGTGCACAGTGAGTACAGCAGGGGGCTCAGAACACAGCCCTGGGGGGACCCGATGCTCAGGGTGATGGTGTTGGAGGTCTGACCCCCCACCCTGACCGCCTGGGGCCTTTCACTCAGAAAGTCCAGTATCCAGGTGCTCAGAGCGGAGCTCAGACCCAGCTCGATCAGCTTGTCCACCAGTCTGGTGGGGACTATGGTGTTGAACGCTGAGCTGTAGTCAATGAACAACAGTCTCACATAGCCCCCCTTCTGACGGTCTAGGTGAGAGAGGGTGCTGTGCAGTACTTGGGAGACCGCATCATCGCTGGACCTGTTTAGCCTGTATGCAAATTGCATATCACTGGGGAGGGAGGCACAAATGTGATCCTTGACCAGCCTCTCAAAACATTTTATGGCCACAGAGGTGAGTGCCACCGGTCTGTAGTCATTGAGACCTGTTGGGGAGGATTTCTTTGGTACTGGGATAATGGACATCTTGAAGCAGGCAGGGACCACTGACTCCGCCAGGGATCGATTAAATATGGTGGTGAACACAGGGGCTAGCTGGTTAGCACAGGACTTAAGTATGCGTCCTGTTATTCCATCTGGGCCAGCAGCCTTTCTGGTGTTCACCTGCATAAATGCTCTTCTCACACTGTGTACCGTCAATGAGAGAGCGTCCCCGCCCCCCCGCGGATGCCCCCTCCACAACAGCCGGCGCGCCAGTGACGTCACTAGCCGTTGAGCTAGCGGCGCAACTGTCTGCACCAAACCGTGCGTAGAAGGAGTTGAGTTTGTCCGCGAGAGAGGCGTCGTCGCTCCCCATTGAGGGGGCACTGACTTTGTAGTCAGTTATCGTCCAGATTAGGCATTATGTACAAGCCCACTATCCTTCTTACCCCGATCTGCCGTGTGATCAACCCTGGTCTTTTAACATTCAAACCGGGTCAGATAGGCCTTATCTTTGATATCTACAGTGTTATCTCTGATCTCGACACAATCTCTCTGTCAAAAACAAAGAATAAATGGGAAGCTGAGCTCGGGGAGGACTTTTCTGATGAATGGTGGGATGGAGCTATAGGCCGCATTAACACCTTTACCACCTGTGCTAGATTAGGCCTCATCCAATTCAAAGTCTTCCATAGACTCCACTACTGCAAATCCAAACTGGCGGCGATATATCCTGATGTGGAAGATACATTTCACCGATGCACTCTTTCTCCAGCCAATCTCACACATATGTTCTGGTCGTGTCCTAAACTGCAAATTTGTTGGACTGCTATTTTTAAGATATTATCTGAAGTCCTCTCAATCCACCTTGAACCCTCACCCCAGACAGCTATTTTTGGAGTTCCACAAAATATTGGACAATTAAACACAATAGCGTTTACCACACTGCTAGCAAGGTGTAGGATTTTGCTGGGATGGAAATCTCCTGCCCCTCCTAAAATAGCTATGTGGCTTACAGATATTATGCTCTTTTTAAAGTTGGAAGTTGACGCTTAGAGGATCTACAAAAAAGTTTACCCAATACTGGAAACCGTTTATTACTTACATTGAAAGCCTTACAACACTTCCCACTGATTGATACCTTTACAGTCAAATGCTCATGTCCATGTACGACTGTGAGATTATCAATGTAGCCCTAATACTAGAGTAAGAATCCACCGAGACTACTATACGCCCTGAGTAGCTGAAAATAGAATCTGCATCTGACAAACCTGATAGCTGCACACACCGACCATAGCCTATAGCCTACTATGTTTACTTGTGAGTGACTCCCTCAAACACCATCTTAATTGTCATTTTTATTTTTATTTTCTAAATGTATTTTATATTCTTTATACTTTACCTTCTGACTGATGTATACAGATGTGACTGCATATGATATGATGTACTTTGTGTTATGACTCATGTACCTTGCTCTGATAATGGCAGTAATGGAGAGGGATACATGGGGAGGGATCTATCACTTGGGGGGGGGGGTCTGTTACATTTTACTTTGTCGTCTTTTTTCCTCTGATGTAGAGGCTGAATGCTTATGCTCCAAGCATACTGACAGACATGTCTTAGGGGGGACGGGAGGGTGGGAGGGAGAACATTTTAAAATTTTACTCACTGTATATTATATTTACAACTTGAATACTTGAATACAAATATATTTGAAAATATATAAAATAAAATAAAAATGGTGGCAGTGGGGCATTGAGATACAAAGCAAAGGATAGTCATATACAGTATGGTGTTAGATATACACAGTATGGTGTTAGTTATATACAGTATGGTGTTAGGTATACAGTATGATGTTAGTTATATACTGTATGGTGTTAGGTATATACAGTATGGTGTTAGTTATATACAGTATGGTGTTAGTTACTGTATATACAGTATTGTGGTAGTTATATACAGTATGGTGTTAGTTATATACAGTATGGTGTTAGTTACTGTATATACAGTATGGTGTTAGGTATATACAGTATGGTGTTAGTTATATACAGTATGGTGTTATGTATATCCAGTTGATATAGACGTACGTGATGAGAGAAGGCAGATAGCAAGTCAATGTAAATGGTGAGAGCGTGTACATCTCTGAGGGAGGGGGACATGTTATTATTACCTGGATACAATGGGAATACTACAGTAGGTCTCCCTCCACACCTATCATGACATCATGACACACAAGTAATCACACTCAGAAAAAATAAATAACGCACATCCTCCGTTACTTGATGCTGTGCCAAACTGTAAAAACAGTAGTACATAAAACAAAGCAGGGCTCGCAACTCACTTTTGATGCTCCAAGGTGTTTTAATTGTGACAAATAATAGCAGCAGATACAACGTTTCGACCCTTACGGTCTTTTTCAAGTATGAACAAAACACAAAATTACATCTTTTTATACATGAAATGAAATAGATTAGCTATCAGCCCCACCTCTGGTGATCAGGGGCGGTCCCAAGACTTGCATGATTTTTTAATACATTTTATACATGATTTAGTAACAATTTATCTTTTACATTTGAAATTTTTTAGAAGGAGATTTTTTAGAGAAATATATATATATTACATATATTAAACACAGTATTAGACATCATTTAAAGATAGGCAGCAGTGTGTAAGGTACTTTCTTTGGACCCGGTCCAGGTCCTAGCCACTGAAAACACAAACAAAAACAAAAAGGAAAAAACAAAGTCTCTATATTGACTGTCTCCCTCTATAAGTTAAATTTACAAATAAGGTCTAATGTCAAAGTCCTCATTGCTGTTGGTGCCATAGTTTTAAGATAATGGATCCACCATACTTCTCTCCTCAGTAGGAGATTATCTATATCTCCCCCTCGTCTTGGAAGATACACTCTCTCTATTCCAAGTGTTACGAAGGATCAGATTAAACCGAATATATATATTTATTTATGGATATATATTGAATAGTATTTGTATGTCGTTTGATATCCCTTGTATATTCCTTGTACATATGCACGGAATATCCCTTTAGCCTACTATAGCACATAATAGTTCATTCTCTTATTGGACCAGCCCCTGGCGTCAAGTTCAAAGGTACCGACGAGACATGTCCGTACTAGCCCCGGCTCCGCTCAGGGATACGGCTACCGAAATGAGAGTGGCACTATTTGTTCACCGTGCATATAAATATGGCGCAAGTAAATGTAGAAGTCCCTTCTTACCCTTCTTCCCAACTTAGTAACAGAACGTGAAGCCTCACCCACGATACGACGTGCGGTGAAGTATGGCCTGTTTGGCCTTAGAATAGCATTGAGACCTCGTGCGAATTAATAACTGAATTGTCAGAGTTTGGCACTGTACCGTCGAGTGCGACGTATTTCTATTAAGTTAATAATAGTCTATCGTGTATGGTGCATCGTGCGGTTAGAGTTCTAAAGTGACCAGCATCTCCAACGCTTCCTCGTGTTATCTAGATTCTTATCCAGGCTGGGCCGACCACATGGCGCTTTCATCCGAGGAGATCTAGGCGAGGACCGAGGGACATGTACACTGGATTACCTACCCGACGACTGCTGAGCCCTATGCGGCTGGAATATATATTTGCTTTGGTACTGTGATTTGTGGAGCGGATAATCGCCGACGCCTGTGAGTGTTGGATTTACCCCCGAGAGGAGTCAAGTTGAGTCGGCGCTCAGAGAGACTGAGGCCGCCTAGCTTTCTTCACTGTGGAGCTACAGCCTACAAGAGAACCAAGCTGTATTCGTCTGCGGATCAAGAGTCTATTGCACTGTCTTCTGTACTTGAAGTCTCCATAGATATCGTTGACCAGACGGTCTACTACCGACGGCTCTCCTACCCCCCCTACCGGCTTACAACCGGGAGGACCCCCTCCAGAATATCCCGCTATATCATTAAGTGTACCATAGATATAATTCCCTAAGAGCCAGGTTGTATACTTGCTTCCTGCGTAACCAGAGATTGGACATTCAGTGTTGATTTGCCTACGAGTACTCCTTTGCCTTACAAGTGCATTCAAATGATAAATGTAAGATAAATATTCTATGTACCTTTTGCTCCATTAAATATTTGATTATTACCTTTGACTGGAACCGATTTCATTGTGGAAAGTGTTCATCATATTTAGATATCGTGTACTGTATGGCCAGTAGTTAAAGTACATAAAGCGGTAGTGGTTTAATGATACCATACTTATCAATACAGTCAGGGAATTGTACCCCTCAGTTACAATTGGTCCTTCGAGCCGGAGGGTAATTAGTGTAATATTAATATAGTGGTATTAATATTGAAATGGCCTATGATGAACACTCCACGAAACGGTCCTCCTAAAGTAGAACCCCCGCAGCGTAGACGGCAGCCACCACAGTACTTAGAGGATTACGCTGCCAGTATACTACCTAGCCTTCTACAAACGGTAAACGCGGTAAAAGTAGAAAGTAAAATTATGTCCGACCCTATCAACCAGGATACCCCGACCACAGAGGCCCTAGTGGGTTCTAATGTAACTGACCAAGCTCACGGTGGGGACCAGGAGGGAACTGACACGACTTTACCCCCCGCCAAGACCGAAGAAGTAGTCCCCGGAGAGCTCCGGGAGGAAGACAACCCTCCAGAGATGGAACTCTGCACGGAACAAGATGAGGAGAGCGCCGAGGAGATAGAGCTCCAGGACTCCCCGCAGGAGAACGCATCCCCAACGAGTACTGCCAGGAGCGGATCACCTCAACCAGCGTCTTCCCCCAGCGAGGCGGACAAGATGCTGGCACAGGCGTTCCTTGCCAGCCTAGCAGCCTCCACAGAGCGCGATCGGCTCCAAGCACAGACGCTTAGTGAGCGCGAACATTCTTCCATGGAAAGAGAACGCATTCAAGCGCAGCAACAGAGCGACGAAGAGCGTATACGTCTGGAGATGAGACGCCTTCAGACGGAAGAGAATATGGCAAGAGACCGGGCCGACACCCAGCGTGCCGCTGCCGGTGCCCAAAGAGAAGCAGATCTCACCAAGCGCGAAGCCGAGCGCGACAGACTACAAGCGCAGCTAATGGAGCAGCTGATCGCCAGGGCAACACCCCCTCCCTCCACAAGGGGTTCCAGGGCCTCGTCAAGACACGGGTCAAGGGCACCCTCCCCTAACCGATCAAGCGACCCTGAACTCGACCACCAGAGAGAGCCTATACCCCCCTCCGAACCCCTTCCCCGACCGGTCCCAGTGAGACCCAGCTACAAGGAAGGAACGGCGTACACCGCGGAGAGGCTAAATAGACGACTACAGGATCTAGATGACCTGACAGAGGAAGAAGAGGGAGAGGAGGAGAGTCAAGCCCGACAGCAGCACAGTACTCCACAGGACCAGGAGGTCCAGTACAGCCCAGGCTATACCCCCGCGGCTCTGCGCTACAGACCCCCGACTCTATTCACGGGTGAGCATGACGCACGACCAGTCCCGAGGAATAGCACCTGGACCAGCGGGCCATGGTACCCTGCCGGTACCAGCCCACCGAGAGGCGTAAGAGGAGACTCGCCTAGGAGGCCTCTCTTCCAACGCTCACCGATGTGCCAGCCATCCACGGCGTCATACATTGGCACACCGACGTTTCCAGACTTCACCCATGAGAACCGAGCACAGTACACGGAGCTACGGATGTGCTTAGAGACAATGATGGTGGATGTAGCTGATGAACGCCACAAGTATGCTATCCTATTGAAGCACCTGAAAGTGCCCAGAGCGCACAACATAGCGCTAGCTTATGCCACCTCTACGACCCCATACACCGCGGCTCTAGCAGCACTAGACCAAAGATATGGACGTATATGGGATTACGTAATACAAGAGATAAGGCATATTGACCGCCTACCCCCAGCAACAGACAATCGCTCACTAGACGACCTGTCTATCAAAGTACAATCCCTGGTAGGGATGCTGGGGGCGCAACGAGAAAAGGGTATGCACGAACTATACGCAAACTCGAATGTCGAGAGGATTTTAGAGAAGCTGCCGCCCGCCCGACAGGAGCGCTTCAGGCGGCAAAGAGACCACCGTGATCCTAACGGTCCCGAGCCATCCCTCCTAGACCTAGCCGACTTCCTGGCGAGAGAAGTCAGCAGCCTACGGTTGGATACGTTCGTGCGGAGCACACCAAGCTCCAGAGAGGGACCTAGGAGAGCAAACGATGGCCGAAGATTGGTGACTGTCATGCACCAATCAGAATCAGTACCGAGCAGCAAGAACCACAGTACCCCCTCGATGAAAGAGAAGTGGAAGATGGTGTGCCCGTACTGCGAAAAGGAACACTGGTTGTCACAATGTGACCTGTTCAAGAAGATGACCGCTGAAGAAGTGAGTCACTGGATAAAGTCCAACAGGCGCTGTTACCGATGTGCGCGCAGTCACATGGCAGCCGAGTGCCGCCTAAAGAAGAGGTGTAGTCGGTGTGACGGAGCCCACCTAGATGTCCTACACGACAGTAACAGAAGAAAGCCTGCACCATCCAGCAGCACAAAGGCAAGTGTTATGTACATTGACCCCGCTAGCAGCGGGGGCGCCCAGGTGCTCTTAAAGGTGGTCCGCGTAACACTGAGTTACCAAGATAAGGTCATGGACACTTACGCCGTCCTTGATGACGGGTCAGAGAAGACCCTTCTCCTCGCGTCCGCTGCGGCCCAGCTGGGGCTGCGGGGGAGCGAAAACCAGATGACGATTCGGACAATAAGAAGAGATCTAAAGACGATAAAGGGCGAGAATGTCTCCTTCACTATCGCAGCAAGCGGGCAGCCAGAGAGACGGTATAGGATTACTAATGCTTTCACCAGCCAAGAAATAGGACTATCGCAGTACACCTACCCCATCGCCAAGCTGATGGATAAATATGTGCACCTGCGTCAACTACCTATCCCGCTCATAGACGGTGCCACCCCGACCCTGCTGATAGGCTCCGTCCATGCAGACCTCATAGTCCCGATAGACCGGGTCCATACAGGACCCAGAGGTTGTCCTGCAGCAGTCGAGACCCGCCTAGGATGGACATTACAAGGCCCCCTCGCCAAGTCTCTTAACCGAACAGCAGCCACTAGCTGCCTCCACTCCAGAGTGACAGAAGAAGACACCACTCTCCTGCAGCATGTCGAGAGGCTATGGACACTCGAGACAATGCCCTTTAAGAACGAAAAGAAAGACATTCGTTCTAAGGAAGATATTTACGCTATAGCCCTCCTCGAGCAAGGGACAAAGAGAGTCACAGTCAACGGAGTGATGAGATACGCAACTCCACTCCTGAGGCGAGAGGGAATGCCCACCTTTCACGCCACAAAAGAAGCGACGGAGCGGTATCTATTGAACACAGAGCGGCGCCTAGCCAAAGACCCCGCTCAAGAGACTGTGTACCGCGCTGAGATTAACAAGCTAATCACAGCGGGACACATAAAGAAAATTGACATTAAAGAGGCCGATCAGACGACCGAATCATGGTACGTGCCGCACCACAAGGTCCACCACAACGGCAAGGATCGTATTGTGTTTAACTGCAGCTACCAGATCGGATCACAAAATCTGAATAAAGAGCTCTTGCCCGGCCCAACACTCGGCCCCTCTCTACTAGGCGTGCTACTACGCTTCCGCCAGGACAAGGTGGCTATCAGCGGCGACATCAAAGGGATGTTCCTGCAGGTGAGACTAGTGGAGGAGGACAAGCCCCTGCTGCGGTTCCTATGGAGAGAGAGGATCGGAGATGAGCACCCAGCCATCTATCAATGGGAAGTCCTCCCTTTCGGAACCACATGCAGCCCATGCTGTGCTACGTTTGCACTACAAAAACACGTCGCAGAGGACCCAGCAGCAGATGAAGAGGTCCGACAAAGTGTGACAAATAGTTTCTACGTGGACAACTGTTTACAAAGCGTCTCGACGCCAGAAGAAGCCGAGGCTCTTCTACTCAAGCTCCGCGCCTCCCTGATCAAAGGCGGCTTTGATCTCAGGCAGTGGGCCAGCAGCGACCCGCAAGTATTGCGCAGCCTCTCCCCCGAGGACAAGGCAGCGAGCAGCGAGACCTGGATGGCGACCATCCCAGGAGAAGCCCAAGAAATGACACTAGGACTAGTCTGGCGCTTCAAAACAGACTCGCTCCATTATAGACACAAACCCCTGACCAAGGAGCAGGGAAGGTCGACGGCAATACCGACCACCAGACGGAGTGTATACAGAACACTCGCCAGACAATATGACCCGTTGGGATGTATTCTACCTTACACCACCAGGGCAAAGATGATTGTAAGAGCGCTATGGGACAAGGACCAGGGCTGGGACGATCCCATACCCGAACACCTTGCATCCACATGGAGAGAGTGGGAGACGGAACTCCGCTCACTCCCAGGTGTTAACATACGCCGCAGCTACTTCCCACCCACAGTGAGGCCAGAGACATGCAAGATGGACCTGCACGTATTCAGCGACGCCTCCGAAGTAGCCTACGGTTCGGTGGCCTACTTGCGTGCCCGAGAGGAGGGAGGAGAAATACATACTGCTTTCATCCTGGCTCGCTCAAGAATAGCCCCACGAAAGCAACAATCTATCCCGCGTCTAGAGCTCTGCGCAGCCCTAGCAGGAGCGCAGCTCGCCACGTTAATCCAACGTGAACTCACCATCCCGGTGCAAAGAACAATCTTGTGGTCAGACTCCACGACAGTACTCACATGGATCCGGTCTGACTCGTGCAGATACAAGGTCTTCGTGGGAGTCAGAGTCACCGAGATTCAAGAGTTAACAGAAGTAGCGAGCTGGAGGTATGAGGACACCAAACACAACCCAGCTGACGTCATCACCCGGGGAATGTCCCTGGATGACCTCACCCGTCACAACCTCTACAGTGACGGACCAGAGTTTCTCAAGCTCCCCGAAGAAGAGTGGCCTACACCCACCCCACGGGAGGCGAGTAAAGAGGAGGCCGAAAACAAGAAACCTATGTTCTGTGGATTGAACACACTCGTCTCCACAGACCCCGACATAGACGATTGCCTCACCCTACAGAGTGCGCAGCTAAAGACATTTCTGTGGCACCACCCAGAGGTTCAGCCCACGACTGACATTTCAGCAGCTGACTACGAAGAAGCAGAACTTCTTCTACTACAACGAGCCCAGAGAGACTCGTTCCCAGATGAGCTAGACTGTCTACAGGGAGCAAAGCCCGTCCCATCAGACAGCAGACTGCTCCACCTAGCCCCCGAGAGCGACGCCCATAGTCTCATCAGAGTGGGTGGTCGTCTGCGGAGAGCCCCAGACTTACCGGATGACGTCAAGTACCCGATAGTCTTGAACAGCCGACACAAGGTCACAGAGCTGATCATAAAGAAATACGACGAGGATGTGCACCACGCAGGGGCAGAGAGAGTCTTTGCGGAGATCAGACGTCGTTATTGGATACTGCAAGGGAGAGAAGCAGTGCGGCGCTTCCAGCGAACCTGTCTAGACTGTCGTAAGTGGCGAGCCCAGCCCAGTATACCCCGGATGGCTGACCTACCTCCCTGTCGCCTCCGACTCGGCGACAAGCCTTTTCACTCCACCGGTATGGACTGTTTCGGCCCGCTGTATATAAAGAAAGGAAGAGGAACCGAGAAGCGGTGGGGTATTGTATTCAAATGCATGACCACCAGAGCGATACATATCGAACTCCTTCCAACCATGAGCACAGACTCATTCCTTATGGCCTTCCGAAGATTCACATCACGGAAAGGAAAACCGTCTACATTATTGTTTGATCACGGGACAAACTTCAAAGGCGGAGAAAGAGAGCTGAGAGAGAGCTTCCAAGCTATGGGCCCAGAACTTAAGACCCACCTCGCTCCATCCCAGATTGACTTCCAGTTTAATCCCCCGAACGCACCTCACTTCGGTGGAACTTGGGAACGAGAAGTACGTTCTATAAAGACAGCCCTGTACGCCGTGCTTGGGGCCCAGACCGTGGCGGAAGAAGTCTTAATGACAGTCCTCACGGAGATCGAGGGAGTATTGAACTCAAAGCCCCTCGGTTACGTCTCAAGTGATGTAGCAGATGTCGACCCAGTCACCCCCAACACACTCTTGATGGGGCGGCTGGACCCCGCGCTACCCCAGACAATGTACAGGCCTGAAGAAGCGAACGGCCGAAGAATGTGGAGGTACAGTCAAGTATTGGCTGACAAGTTTTGGAACAGCTTCCTACTCCACTACCTACCGTCTCTACAGACCCGCCAGAAATGGGTGAAAGAGAGAGACAATTTGACAGAAGGAACAGTCGTCATGATTATCGACCAGTCACTACCCCGAGCTATGTGGCCGGCTGGCCGCGTAAGCAAAGTGATCACCGGTGCCGATGGAAAGGTCCGAGCAGCTGAAGTGCTCGTCCAAGGGCGGACCTACACCCGACCCGTGGCGAGGCTAATAGAACTGCCAAGGCTCCCCGATACTATCGATGACGACCATGACCCCATGACTTTGCAAACTGACTGACCCTCACAGCGGACATTGAGTAGTGGACAGTGCGGTTAATCTGTCTCTGCTTAGCTAATTAGGTGGGACTAATTAGGGGGCGGCTGTTACGAAGGATCAGATTAAACCGAATATATATATTTATTTATGGATATATATTGAATAGTATTTGTATGTCGTTTGATATCCCTTGTATATTCCTTGTACATATGCACGGAATATCCCTTTAGCCTACTATAGCCCATAATAGTTCATTCTCTTATTGGACAAAGGACCAGGCGCCAGGGGACCAGCCCCTGGCGTCAAGTTCAAAGGTACCGACGAGACATGTCCGTACTAGCCCCGGCTCCGCTCAGGGATACGGCTACCGAAATGAGAGTGGCACTATTTGTTCACCGTGCATATAAATATGGCGCAAGTAAATGTAGAAGTCCCTTCTTACCCTTCTTCCCAACTTAGTAACAGAACGTGAAGCCTCACCCACGATACGACGTGCGGTGAAGTATGGCCTGTTTAGCATTGAGACCTCATGCAAATTAATAACTGAATTGTCAGAGTTTGGCACTGTACCGTCGAGTGCGACGTATTTCTATTAAGTTAATAATAGTCTATCGTGTATGGTGCATCGTGCGGTTAGAGTTCTAAAGTGACCAGCATCTCCAACGCTTCCTCGTGTTATCTAGATTCTTATCCAGGCTGGGCCGACCACATGGCGCTTTCATCCGAGGAGATCTAGGCGAGGACCGAGGGACATGTACACTGGATTACCTACCCGACGACTGCTGAGCCCTATGCGGCTGGAATATATATTTGCTTTGGTACTGTGATTTGTGGAGCGGATAATCGCCGACGCCTGTGAGTGTTGGATTTACCCCTGAGAGGAGTCAAGTTGAGTCGGCGCTCAGAGAGACTGAGGCCGCCTAGCTTTCTTCACTGTGGAGCTACAGCCTACAAGAGAACCAAGCTGTATTCGTCTGCGGATCAAGAGTCTATTGCACTGTCTTCTGTACTTGAAGTCTCCATAGATATCGTTGACCAGACGGTCTACTACCGACGGCTCTCCTACCCCCCCTACCGGCTTACAACCGGGAGGACCCCCTCCAGAATATCCCGCTATATCATTAAGTGTACCATAGATATAATTCCCTAAGAGCCAGGTTGTATACTTGCTTCCTGCGTAACCAGAGATTGGACATTCAGTGTTGATTTGCCTACGAGTACTCCTTTGCCTTACAAGTGCATTCAAATGATAAATGTAAGTATAAATAAATATTCTATGTACCTTTTGCTCCATTAAATATTTGATTATTACCTTTGACTGGAACCGATTTCATTGTGGAAAGTGTTCATCATATTTAGATATCGTGTACTGTATGGCCAGTAGTTAAAGTACATAAAGCGGTAGTGGTTTAATGATACCATACTTATCAATACAGTCAGGGAATTGTACCCCTCAGTTACACCAAGGTATCTTAATGATGAGAGACATTGTGGTGTGCCTTTTTGAAATGTAAATGTTTCATTTCCTGTATAAAAAGTAATAATTTTGTGTTTTGTTCATACTTGAAAAAGACCGTAAGAGTCGAAATGTTGTATCTGCTGCTATTATTTGTCACAATTAAAACACCTTGGAGCATCAAAAGTGAGTTGCGAGCCCTGCTTTGTTTTATTTCACAAGTAATCACACACACATATACATGCATAAACATACACACGCATGCACAGCATGAACATGAACACACGCAGATACTTGCTCAAACACACACACAGGAACATACATTACAAATAACACACACACACATACTGCTACACACATACCACAAGGACAGGAGCGTGGTGGGAAAAGTGGCCCTTGACTAAATGTTTCGTTTAAAAAAGGTGGATTTTCCTGTGCAGGTTATTGAGGCTCAAAGCAATATTTCACTTTCGTAGAATTTGTCAAAATTCTGCAGTCTTACCTTTATAGTAATCTGTAAGATAGCTACCACTGCTGTCCCTGTTGTCCGCTGTCAACACCACCATTCCTACCAGGTGTCAGGCTCCTCAATCACTTCAAGTCACTTTGAGGACCTAATATCATGTCATTGTACATCTGAAGTATAAACATACTATACAGCATTATCAGTAAAGGAACTATTTCTCACTTGAGGTGTAGTTTGACCAACTGTCACAGAATGTTTATAATCTTTCTTCCAGCAAGGCAGTACGTAACCATGGGTAACCACACCCCCAAACATTCCATGCAAGGCAAAGATACATAGCACACTCAAACCTACAACAAATTGACCAGATCAGCTTAGTAACTAACATCATTTTGCCCCAGGTTGTGTAAGGCCCTACTAAGAACACTGACATTGGCTGTGATTGCAGGGATTTGGGATAGCTGGAACTACAGTACGGTATGTAATTGGACTAATAGGGGAGAGGCTCCAGGCTTGACTGGTTTGTTTTCGTGCCTGCCCCTCTCCCCTCCCTCTGCTGTCCCTTTGAGCATTCTTATAGGATAATAATAACATCATGGGCTGAGACCTGGGAATAAAACCAGGATGGAGCTATGGGATGACAGACGATAAGTTCCGATAAGGAAGTCTCACACCATATGGACACTTCTTCTCTGCTCATCATTGGCAACAGTTCTTCAGCCTTTGCATTGCCAAACCAGCTTCTTCCAACCCAACCTCTACAGAAACCAGCTCGATACCTTGGCTTGGGGATCACCTCTACTGCACCCCCAAGCTGAGTAGCGCTATTTACTGTGCACATGTTGGTGTTGGATATTGAACTGTGAATGAATGTGCCACACATTCTGTTCTCCCCTGACAGGTTGACCTATATCCCTTGCTACATGTGGAGAAGAGTGATACCTGGTGGCTCTTTCCCTTGCACACATTCAGTCCCCCGCGCCACCCTCCCCCCTCTTATTTTGGTAGCTAGTTATTTTTGTGGTCTAGCTGTGGCTATTTTGCCTTCGGGCCATTGTTCACCTTACCTTTCCCCCCCATTAGTTGTCTCCCCTGTTGTTTGTGCCTTTCCTCCCCTGTAACCTGTTGTTTTTAAGATAGGTACAATTATAGGTATTAACGGCACGCACACACACACACAGACACGTTGTGATCGCTATGAAAAAAACATCTGATTAACCCAAGACTGGTAACATAGAGTCCTTACCTCACATCAGATGTTCTGCAAAAAGTTTAATCCAATTCCTGATTGCCATTCCAAATATCGATCGCGTCCATTGATCCAACGTTATATAGTCCAAAACACATAATCCACGCTGATCCCAGTCCCCCCAGTCAACGTGGTACAACGATACTGCATGCCCGAGAAGCAAAACCCGGACCTGACTTTTTTTTTTATGCACATCCCCAGCCAATCCAATCCAATGATGTGCAATACCATCCGGGAGACGATAGGCAGCGGTATTTGCCCTTTTGTGAGCTCAGACCCATTCCCAATGATAACATCCGGTTGGATGGATGAAAATGAATGGATATCGCTAATAAAAGAAATAACGATTAAAACCTGACTATACTCGTGTTTGGCGCTCAAGCGATGGCGAGTTAACCCGACTATACTCGTGGTTGGCGTCCAATGAGTTAACCTTCCCCTGTGTGTGTTCCCTTGTCTTCCCCTTTTGTAGCATAAGGTGGACTGCCCAAGGCACCCACTAGTCAGGATGGTTTAGGGGAGCCCTTCTGGCTGTGTTTGCAAGCCCAGCTCGGTGTTGTAGCAATATAGCACAGCTTCTCCATAGCTATATTGTGCTGTAGAAGTGTGGCCTACTGTATGTTAGCATGTTGTGTAGAATAGTTAGTAAGTATTTGTATCAAGTGCTTTACCTCATGGTTTCTCTGCTGCCGCTGAACGTCACATCATTGCTAAATTAAATTACTAACCCACGCAGCCCAGCTAGTGGAGTGCTAGTGTAGCAGGGTGGATTATCCCTGCTTTATGGGAGTGGATGTACATGGCCACCTGGTAGTGGGAACGCAGCAGAGCTAGGTCCGGCTGAGTCCCCGACTGTAGGCCAGGAGTATTGAAGTGGAGGTCGAGCAGCGAGAGTGGATGGGGCCTAGGATTCACTAAC
The DNA here is from genome assembly GCF_963971535.1 of Notolepis coatsorum. Lineage (NCBI taxonomy): Eukaryota > Metazoa > Chordata > Actinopteri > Aulopiformes > Paralepididae > Notolepis > Notolepis coatsorum. Next base: position 120,052,581 of record NC_140169.1, read on the forward strand.
CTAGGGATGGTGCGCTGGTCTTTCTTGCCCTCCAGGGCGATCAGCAGTAGCTCCCCACACACCCACACTTCCCCCAATACTTCCTGAGCCCTCCCACACCCGATGGCAGTAATGATGGATGATATATTCGCTCCCCAAAGCAGTACCCTTCCTGATTGACGAGTAGAGACCTTTCCCAATAGGCAGGGGGTGGGGAAAGGGTTAAACAATAAAGTGCATTACCCGGGCAGAAAGGGGTTAAGACAACAGACACAGTAACAGACACACACACAGTGCTCCCATTCAGTTCTCTTTACTGAAGAAATTATACTGTTATTCACACAAGGCACAATGAGCAAAGCTCTTCGCACTTACACAACCCAATGAATGAGCAAAGCTCTTCCCACACAGTAATGGAACCCGTCCCTTTAAGGGTTGAAATACCTGTTCGTTCACCCGTAGGTGGGGAGAGAGGGGAGAAAGAGGGAGAGGGGTACGGGGCTACTGAATGGGAATTTTATAAAAGAACACACGTTATCACACCACATTCAACCAAAAGACAGTGGGCCCACATCGAAAACAAAAGTCCTATCTATAGCCGGCTTTCCCCAAAACAATAAAAGTCGAGGCGCCCCTAAACACTGTTACCAGCGTCAGTTCAAAGCACTGCTTCTCTTCGCCCTTAAAGAGCTTGCGCAGCACAGAGAGAATGTCTACCGATAAAGTTGCAGCACTCTGAGCGCTCACTGAAACTCGCTGCTCCCACCACCAAACGTCCGTGTGGTGAGATGGCCGTCGAGAGGTCCCATGATAGCAGGCAGCGGGGCTGGGTAGATGTTGGGCAGGTGACTGCTGGGGTAACGGCTCGGAGGGGCTGGAGGAGCGTGCAGTGTAGTGACGTCCGCTGCTGGGCTGAAGGGGGTGGGGCGACACGCGGGCTAAACTGTGGTGCTAGCCTAACTGAAGCTAAGCTGTGGGTCGTGGTAAACCCCCTGTCATGACGCATATACTTCAGCTAAAACTAGGGATGTCTAATATTATCGGCCTACCGATATTATCGGCCGATATCGGCATTAAAATGTGATATCGGAAAATATCGGTATCGGTTTTCAAAAAAAAATTTTTTTTTTTTTTTTTTTTTTTTTTTACATTTCTATAACCTTTATTTACCCAGGCAAGCAAGTAAGAACAAATTCTGATTTTATTTATTGTCAAAAGTATGCATAATGTTGTGTTAATTCCACAACAAGAGATATGTAATGTTAATTACCTGAAATTATTCCATTTTTTGGGGGGGGAAACCCTGCATATATCTGTATCGGTTGATATCGGTATCGGAAATTAAGAGTTGGACAATATCGGTATATCGGTATCGGTAAAAAAGCCAATATCGAGCATCCCTAGCTAAAACGCAATGTGGGCAATATCTACCACACTCTTCGGCAGTAGCTCATCTGCTTCTTCGTTCACAATGTCTCTTCTGCATTAACTAAAAGCTAAGCTATCGCATACTCATTACTAACCCGCTTCGTAACTGGGTTTATATCTCGCATGCTTAATGTCCGGAGCTCCAGCTCCGTGTGTCCTCTTCCCTCTCTGGAAAACGATGAAGAGGAAGTTCCTCCGTTGGCGCCGCGCCCTGAGCCCATCCTTCTTCACCTGTGTCTCCCTGCCCAACGTCGCCACCAGCTCCCCCTGGCGGCACCTGTATCCTGTCCCCAAGGGCGTAACTCTGTTGTCAGTGGTGGGGGGGACACATTTGGGGGCGTGGTCAGTGGCGGAGGGGTGCTACGTATAGTTGTATGGTCGCGGGGGTGGGTGAAGGGAGGGGTCCCCCCCCTTTTCGTAGATTTAAAAAAAAAAAATCAGTTGTGCAAGTCAATTTTGGTGAGTTGTTTCTATATAATTCACTTATGACAAGTCATAATGCCGCGCAAGTCTCGGAATGTGCATACTACGTTGTGTGTATGAGAGAGAGAGAGAGAGAGAGAGAGAGAGAGAGAGAGAGAGAGAGAGAGAGAGAGAGAGAGAGAGAGAGAGAGAGAGAGAGAGAGAGAGAGAGAGAGAGAGATTGCGCTATTTATCACAGTTTCACACCAAACTGGGGAGGGGTGTTACAGTATGTAACCTATTTGAGCATACCTGAATACTGGGCTGTTGTTGATATGCAAAGACAGCTGTGGTCCTTAGCGCCGGGTGCTCACCTGGCTACTTGACTTTGCATGACAATGGCTCAGAGATGGCCAAGCAGCCGTTTTCCTATCACGTCGCGTCACCGTTTATTATCGTGCAGGGGACACTAACTGCATTCTGAAAACATGCCGGGGACATGTCCCCGGTGTCCCCCCCCATAATTACGCCCCTGCCTGTCCCACTATGAAGTGTCAATGTTAGGGATAGGGAGGATCAAGAGAGGTCAGCAAGTTAAGTGTCAATGTTAGGATAGGGAGGATCAAGAGCGGTCAGCCGGTTACACAACGTCCTCGCGAACACAGGGAATGCAAGGAATTAGCGTTGGACACATTGAATTATTGTCAGACATATTCAGGTGTCTACACTAGGTTACTAACCCACACAGCCCAGCTAGTGGAGTGCTAGGTTACTAACCGACACAGCCCAGCTAGTGGAGTGCTAGGTTACTAACCCACGCAGCCCAGCTAGTGGAGTACTAGGTTACTAACCCACGCAGCCCAGCTAGTGGAGTGCTAGGTTACTAACCCACGCAGCCCAGCTAGTGGAGTGCTAGGTTACTAACCCACGCAGCCCAGCTAGTGCAGTGCTAGGTTACTAACCCATGCAGCCCAGCTAGTGGAGTGCTACTGTAGGTTGCTGGGCAGGTCAGGGGTTCAGCTCCTTCACACGACCACTGCCTGTGAGCCAGGGGGCCCCCAACACTCCCCATCCAGCAGGGGGCGGGGCTATTCACTGTCTCTTCCTCCGCCCCAAAAGGGACATTTCAAATTGTGACTCTATTGGTCAAATAAAGATTGTTGTCCTTTGCACCGGTCGTTTCTGTCAGCTCTGTTGGGAACCTACTACAAACCATCCAGGTTCGATTGCCTTGACCTGTGACACCAGCATTTTTCTTGGCTCAGAATTGTCTTTTATTTAAATCTGCACAGTAGTGTGACCATGACCACCCGCATTTCACTGTATGCCTTGTATGCCGTGACAAATAAAACTCTTGACTTGACTTGAGTAGTAGTTGTTTATATGTAATTATACAATGGCATGCAAATTTCTCGATTCTGATTGGATTATTGAATTGATTGATTGCAAATTTTATTACTGTCCGCCTTGTTTCCAACTGGTTAAGCTTAGCGACTCTTTCGAAGTCGCCCTCTTTCGAAGTTGGTTATGCTTAGAGTTTGTCTTTAGAGCAGGGCGATAGACCACCAGCCCTGATTCCAAACTCTAAACATAACCAACTTCAAAAGAGGGCGACTTCGAAAGAGTCGCCAAGCTTAACCAGTTGGAAACAAGGCAGACAGTAATAAAATTTGCAATCAATCAATTCAATAATCCACGCTCACTTAAAACAGCGCACCTCCCAGCTGCATCTATAGAAAGTAGGTTAAAAAAAATCTCTCCTATAGGGCAAAGAAAACGTCTTCTTTTTTTTTACCTACTTTCTATAGAAGCATCTAAGAATGAAGTTCTATAGAAAGTAGGTTTAAAAAAGAAATAGGATGTGTTAGTTTGTTGGATGTATTAGTTGAGAGACAGTTGGATGTGTTAGTTTGTTGGATGTCTTAGTTGAAAGACAGTTGGATGTGTTAGTTTGTTGGATGTCTTAGTTGAAAGACAGTTGGATGTGTTAGTTTGTTGGATGTCTTAGTTGAGAGACAGTTGGATGTGTTCGTTTGTTGGATGTGTTAAGTTGAGAGACAGTTGCACTTCCGAGCTGCTTCCACATGGATGCAACTGCTCTCTTGTTTTTTTGGGAACTACTTTTTCTGCGGATGGTTTTGTCAATAAATCTTCAACTAATGTGTGTTTATTGTATAGCAATAAGGTTGGATGACATCGGCCATTGTATAAAAGCCATTACACCACGCGCAGTCGTGGGTTATGAGAATTAGACCATGCCTAGGGGGGTCTAACTACCCTCGGCTGCGCCTCGGGCCTAACTACCACCCCTAGGCATGGTCTAATTCTCATAACCCACTCCTGCGCATGATGTAATGCTTTAATAATGTGTCGTTCTAATCATCAAGTCAATGACTTGTTCAATTGTGTGGAGGTGTGTGGGTATGAATCGTGGTTGGGGAGGGAAGGGGGTTTCAGAAACGCATCATGTGCACATGGTCCAGAATTTCTTGCTACGCCCCTGCACAGGGACTTGCCGTTATCTTTCGCATCCCAGTCGACCTCCTCACTTGCCAAACGGTTCCACCACATCACCACACCCCTCTCCCATCTCTCCACTCAGCGCTGATCCTCCTCATAACAATCTCCCAATGCTTAATTACGGTTGATCGCTCTCTTAATCTCGCATACATTTGGTTCTCCCCAGAGATCATGGGAGATTAACGCTAAACAGAACATAACACACACACATACCCCCCTTGGGAAATAAGAGAATGTGAACAAGATACAAGATACAAGAGTTTTATTTGTCACGGCATACAGGTATACAGTGAAATGCGGGGGGTCTCGCCCGCAACGATGTGCAATAGTACAAGTAATAATAATAAGAGTCCAACCAATAGAGCGACATAGTGCAATAAACAAGTAAACAAAGTAGGCATATCGGTATCTGTACATGAGCTATTTACAGAGCATGGTAGGACATGCTAGGTCCTGTGGCAGTGCGGTACACTGTTAGCTACGGATGAGGCATTGGGTCTTTATGTACACTGCTATACAATGCTATATTATACGATCTCAAGCTATACTATTCTTAAAGTGATCTTTCCTTCTGTAAAGTGTCCATAGTGTGAGCGTGTGCAGCATGAGTGAGTGTGTGCTCATGTTAAAGTGGCTGCTAGTGTGTGAGCGTGTACAGTGTGTAACGATATATATATGTACATACACTCAACTCCGCGAGGGATGGTGATGATGAAGAGTGTTTGTGGCTATTGAAGTGCACTTCCAGCACTCAGCCATGAGTCGTCTCTGCCCAAACATCTCCAAGAGGGACGTTAGAACGCTGATGACGGGGACATTAACGTCCAAACATCCTGGTGGAGAGGAAACTCCCTGCTTATTGTTGTCCTCCTGTCGGCCCACGCAGCGGCTAAACAATAGATATTTTTAGCCCCGGTGGGTAAATTTAACCCATTCCCACGGCCAGCTGAAACTTAATTGCTATTTAAATTCTTTCTGAGTTTTTTCCCCCTCTTTATTTGTTATGTGACGGGGGGGGGGGGGGGGGGGTTGGAGGGGGGCTGTGTTTTTTTTGTCACAAGTCTAGACCTGAGTGCCTCTGTTTATAGCTGCTCTGGGGCAAAAGGCGCTTGCGGTTCAATTCCTCAAATGTTTTCTTCTTCACCCGGGCAGAGAGACAGGCCAGCGCAGCAAGGTGTATTGATCATAACCCAGTGCAGCAGCTCCCCTCAGAGCGTCTGTGGACATCAAGAGCCAAGAGCTTTGATGTCTTGCCTTTTAATCTCCCCGCTCCCCCAGGGTCCCCAGGGTGTGTGTGTGTGTGTGTGTGTGTGTGTGTGTGTGTGTGTGTGTGTGTGTGTGTGTGTGTGTGTGTGTGTGTGCGTGTGCGTGCGTGTGTGTGTGTGTGTGTGTGTGTGTGTGTGTGTGTGTGTGTGTGTGTGTGTGTGTGTGTGTGTGTGTGTGTGTGTGTGTGTGTGTGTGTGTGGTTGTGTGTGTGTGTGTTTGTCCGTCCGTGTGTCCGTCCGTCCGTCCGTGAGGAGGAAAACTGTAGGAAAAGACTGGATGGAAGAAGGCATTCAACTGTGTCCGTTATTGCCCTCACTTTGAGAGACTCAAACACGCGGAGTCACACATCGAGCGGAGGATCTTCCCCTTGTGGGTTTCAAACGATCGCAGATGTGCCTCTCGGCCCGACTGCTACTACGCACAGCTGGGCCAGAAGGCTCCCCTACCCCCCTTAACCTCCGTCTCCGTCTCCCACTCTCAGCCTCCCCTCCTTTTCTCACCTCTTCAATCTAAAAACACTGCCCTCCGCTCGACTCCACTCTGGTAAAGTCATTCAGTGGAGCACATGGTCAGCGTGTAAAGTACCATTTAAACTGTCCAGCCAGACGTTCCAGCCAGACATCCAGCCAGGCCGCCGGGCTTGGGACCCAGAGAGCCAATGCGGTGTGTATCACAGGAGGCCTGCGAGCCCATTATCCCGGCAGCTGGAACAGAGGTGGTGGAGGAGGGAAAGTTTGGGGGATTTCAGAAAGGAGAGGAGGCCTCAGAATCAGGAAGCAAAAGTGCTACCGGAGGTCATCAGTCGGCTGTCACCTTCTGTCACACTCGTCGGCACGGTGTTGTAGTGGTTAACACTGTCGCCTCACAGCAAGAAGGTCCAGGGTTCGATTCCCGCTTGGGGACCAGGTTTCCATGATGCCAGTTACCCAGGTGGGGTATCTCCCAGGCCTTTCTGTGTGGAGTTTGCATGTTCTCCCCGTGCTCGCAAGGGTTTCCCCCCCGATAAGATAAACCCAATGGAAAAACATGCACAACAACAGATCGCTAACGCTGTGGCGTCCTTGACGAAGACGGACAGGAGCACTTGGATTGGTCCCCTGGCGCGGCTCACGTTGACGCCTGTCTGCTCCCGGCTGCCCTTGGGGGGGAAGGACAACGGGATGGGTTAATCGCAGATACGAATTGCATGCATGCATCGCATGTGTGCCGATTGATGACCTCTGAGCAGGTCCTAAATTATTATAAATTATAAATTATTGTCTCTGGTGTACGACTGCTGGGTTTTGCAAATTAAAGGAACACGCCAAAATTTTTGCGAAATTAGCTTACCGTCTTCCCCAGAGGGGAAGATACAGTAGATACCAGTTTCCTCTCTGTGCACAATAAATGGAAGCGGACATGACCGGTTAGCATTCGGGAGAGGTGTTAGTTGGACAATGCCTAGGCTAACTGGTCATGTCCGCTTCCATTCATTGTGCTAAGCTAGGCTAACATGCAGCCTATGTAAATATTGTACTAATGCTTTAAAGTTGTATTGATCTGTAATACAACTCTGGAAGTAGCCTAATTGCCACTGGGGATTCTTTTTTTCTACTTTCTATTTTTCTTCAGTATAATCATGATTACCCAACGTTATTTTGAAATACATTGCACTGTATAACAGAAGTATCATTGCATAAACACGAGTTTCTAAGTGGTACGCTGTTGGTTCTTTCTTGTTAATCTCCTCCGTACATGTACACACACACACACACACTCACACACACACACACACACGTACACACAATCTTGCTATTTACCTGTGCTGATTCATGAGTACTTTAAACAAGTAAGACTTGTTTCTGCTTGGATGAACATTCTCCCGACAAACAGTGTTCCACATGCTAGCCTGAGATGGGAGATAATTCTACACATTTGCACACACACACACACACACACCTACACACACACACACACACACACACACACACACACACACACACACACACACACACACCTACACACACACACACACACACACACACACACACACACACACACACACACACACACACACACACACGCACACAGCAGTGGGAAATTCCCAGCAAAAATTCCGCTCTGTAGCCGTCCTTTGCGAACGCATTCCTGTGTTTTTTCTTCACAACATCCCGCTGCAGAAATGAAAGTCGAATGTACGTCCACAGAGCAGTTTGGAAGATCCAGTATGGCCCGGAGCGAGCAATAAATCTTCCAAGATTGAATACACTGCATGTAAATCTAGATCCAGTCTTCCCTCTTTGTGCGTTTCCCTTTAGGGATGTGGGAGAGCAGGGAAGAGAAGAGAGAAGAGAAGGGGGGGGGGGGGCTGATCTCAAAGCACGAGGAGAAACAGCAACCTATTTAGTATGTGTTATAGTTTCTCCCACCGAAAAAGGCCTAAATGGGTATTTTGCCAAACTCTCGGTTTTTTAACACAGTGATTACACTGTGTAGCCTACATTGGTCAAGTAGTGGACCGGATTGAGCCTTTAAACATACAGTACATAGTTTGTTGAGTCTAGAAACCAAGCTAAACACCCTGTCCCATGATGACTGGTGTACAGCCTTGTAATAGACCCATTCACTCACTCACTCACTCACTCACTCACTCATCAGCAGCCATCTCATCTGTTGTCATAATAGACCCATTCACTCACTCACTCACTCACTCACTCACTCACTCACTCACTCACTCACTCACTCACTCACTCACTCACTCACTCACTCACTCACTCACTCACTCACTCATCAGCAGCCATCTCATCTGTTGTCATTCTGTGGGAGTATATGTTTCTCTCTCCCTACAAATTCCCCTAGCATTCCCGGCGATGACCTGGGGCCCTCTGAAATAACAGCTGAAGCCCGTGATACACATCTATCTATTCCTGACCCAATGATCATTCTAGCCTAACCGTACCCAAATATGGCCAGATGAGGGCATTTTTCCACTCCTGTGGACGACTTAATCGCCGAATTAATGAACGTATAAGAGTGTACTGTGTACAAGTGGGGGGATTTTTATAGGCGTACAGTAGAGCGCACAGAATGAGTCATGCTCTCGGGTGACTTAGGATCCGTCTCGCTGTACTATACTGTACCGAGTGTACCGTGCATCCCGGTTAACCACAATCGTGCCCGCCGACCTCTGGTGTTACAGCCAGTGGTTTTGCTGACCCATCGCCCACTAGGTGGGTGCCACATAAGTACCATTGTTCATACGCTGATCTCAAACATTACTTTTAGCATCAAACGATTCTGAGATATTGCGGTCCACGTGTGTGTACCGTCATGGCACCACGTGTGTGTACCGTCATGGCACAAAAAGCGCGGCTGGTTTCTGGCGAGTGCTCCGTGATACAGTTGGCATGTGTTGTAATGAAGCAGGGTGTTTCCCCCTCTTCAATAGGCACTAAAGAGATTAGTAACCTCTCCTCTCTGTTATTAGTGAACTACTGGGCTCTAGAATTAGTCCAAATCTGGCTTTTTCAACATAGTTCTGTATTACTCATTCCCCTATAGTTAAGCTAGACATTTTGGGCTCCATCTTGGGCTATAGGATTAGTCCACATGTGGACATAGATAGTTCTGTATTACACCTCCACAAGTGAGGTAGTTAAGGCTATTTTCTTTCTTCTTTTAAACATTTATTTACCAAGGTAGGTTCTCTAAGCACAAATGCTCATTTTCAGCCACGCCCTGCTTCACATTCATGCAGTTTGATTTCCACCTCACACTGAGCAACTCTGCTGGAGCAGTTAAGTGCCTTGCTCAAGGGCACTTCAGCATTTGGTATTGAGGTGACAAGAGAGTTTATTCATTCATTCATTTCCCCGCCCAGATCTTTCCTGCCGGTCCAGTACAGGGGATCGAACCGGTGACCTTATGGTCACAAACCCGCTTCTCTAACCTTTAGGCCACCACTGCAGTTTTTACAATCCTTTTGCCCCACTGCATTCACATAATGCCTCCAACACTTCCTTGTATACTTCTAATTGTTTTTAATATTTTGAATTAAACATTTCTTTATTTTAACTTTTAATTTCTTATTATTCTATGTGTGTTGTTTTTCTTTTTTTGATCAAAATTTTTTTTTCTTTTTTTTTTCAACATGAAACAGAACATATATCACAAACAATACAATAATAATACATAAAAAGACTTCCCAAGACAATAACTTAACACCACATGACAAGACAATAACTGATACAGACTGTACAGTGATCATCCTACATGGACACTCGCTCGTTCTCCCCCCCCCCCCCCCCCCCCCCGCTCACCCAAGGACCTCAACATGAGTCACACTCACATTACATTATTCAGTAAAAGAAAAAGAAAAAAACTAAAATCAAAACAAATCAAAACAAAACAAATTCCCAAACTTATATGCGTTCTTTTAACTTTGCCACTGCAGCCAACCAAATTGCGATATTAGATTCCTTAACCCCTACAACACGTGCCGTGGATATCTCCAAATAGATCACATCAAGGTAGGTGAAAAACCATACCTTCGGGCAGAGTTTGTCTGGGTGAAACCAACGTGAGGCAATAAAAATTTTTGCGGCTGTGAGGCCGGCCAAAATGAGTCTTTTCACCTGTATAGAGGTCGGTAATTGAGAGAGATCATTCAATAACAATACAGAAGGAGATACAGGTATGGTTAAAGAGAAAATGTCCGAGAGCTGATATGTAACATTTTCCCAGAAACTCACAACAGGGGGGCATTCCCAGTACATATGCATAAATGTACCTGTGGTGCCGTTTGGACACAAGGTACATAAAGAGTCAGGTCTGAGACCCATTGAATTCAATCGTCTAGGGGTTAAATAAGTCCTGTGAATAAAATTTAGGTGTTGGTGATCTGGGTTGTGTGAGGATAACTGAACATTTTCCCAGACTGCATCCCAATCAAAATCTACATCCAACTCCGGGACATATGTGTGTTGTTTTTGTCTTCTTTGTTTGAGCGAGCACCAAGCCAAACCCCCTGTATGTGTAAATGCACTTGTGTGTATGTGTAAATGTGTAAAAGTGTAAAAGGAACGCATCTGTTCCCCCGACATCGAACTATTGGCACTGAGTCTGCGCCCATACTATTTACCGCGAGAAATAACACATGTTCTGGCTCTGACTGTTTACATCCCACCGAGCGCGGTGGCAGCGCAGGCGAGACATAATATCCGCTCTACCTTTGAGTGACACCTTCTCTGCTCTCCCCACAGAGATGGCAACCTCCACCCTCCTCTCAGCCCTTGCAACCTCCTTCGACAAGCTCTGTCCCCTTGTTGAGAAACCTGCCCGCCGTTCCCCACCCAGTCCATGGCTGACGGATGCAGTGAGAGAACAAAGACAGGTCCTGAGAGTGGCTGAGAGGAAGTATAGAAAGTCACGCCTCACTGCTGACATCGACACATATCACAACCTCTTGTTAACATTCTCCAAAACCATTACTAATGCCAAAGCTTCTTTCTTTCACCATAGGATCGAGGCCTCTGCCAAGAATCTTCGCAAACTGCATGCTACCATGTCCTCCCTCCTCACTCCCCCCCCCCACCTCCTCCTCCCTCGTCTTTTTCTGCCGAAGACTTTGCGATCTTCTTTGAGGAAAAAGTGGAGAACATCCGCAGCTCCTTCTCCCAACACCCACCCATTCCAAACGCTGAATCGAGAACCTCATCCTTCACTCTGTCATCTTTCTCTCCCATTACAGAAGCCGAGACCCTGACACTGGTAACGTCGAACCGTCCGACTACATGCCAGCTGGACCAGCTACCCTCCCCACTCCTCCAGACCATAGCACCGGACATCCTCCCATTCCTAACTGCAACCATCAACTCCTCACTCAACTCGGGGGTGGTCCCCACCTCCCTAAAACAAGCCAGAGTCACGCCCCTCATAAAAAAACCAACCCTGAACCCCACCGTCATAGCCAACTATCGTCCTGTCTCTCTTCTCTCCTTCCTTTCTAAAACACTTGAACGTGCTGTATCCAACCAACTTACTGCTTATCTCTTACAGAATGACCTCCTAGACCCCAATCAGTCTGGCTTCCGGACTGGCCACTCCACAGAAACGGCCCTCATTGCGGTCACAGAGGCACTTCACTTAGCAAAAGCGAAAGGCCTCTCCTCTGTCCTGATTCTCCTAGATCTATCTGCAGCCTTCGACACAGTCAACCATCAGATCCTCCTCGCGGCCCTCGCAGGAATGGGAGTGGCTGGATCTGCGCTGACATGGCTGACATCATACCTCAATGACCGCTCCTACCAAGTGTCATGGAGAGGGACTCTGTCGGCCACCTGCCCCCTCCGGACGGGTGTCCCCCAGGGCTCGGTCCTAGGACCCCTTCTCTTCTCCCTCTACACTAAATCACTGGGTAACATTATCACGTCTCATGGCTTCTCATATCATTGTTATGCCGATGATACTCAACTCTTCCTCTCCTTCCCTCCCTCAGATATCCACGTCTCTGAGCGGATCTCGGCCTGTCTGTCCGACATCTCCGCCTGGATGACGACCAACCACCTCAAACTGAACCTAAGCAAAACAGAATTGCTCCACCTGCCGGCCAAATCCTCCCCCCTGACCGACCTCTCCATCACAGTCGAGAATGCAGCTGTGACCGCGTCGCCGACCGCCAAGAACCTTGGTGTTGTCCTCGACGACCAGTTGAACTTCTCTGCTCACATCGCAGCGACAACCAGAACCTGCAGATTCCTCCTGAGCAACGTCAGAAGGATACGCCCCTTCCTGACAAAAGAAGCCACCCAACTCCTCGTCCAATCAACAGTCATCTCCCGCCTCGACTACTGCAACGCACTGCTAGCTGGCCTCCCGGCCACTGCCACCAAGCCTCTTCAACTCATTCAAAACGCAGCGGCCCGCCTGATCTCAAACCTACCGAAATCGGCCCATATCACCCCACTTCTTAGGGACCTGCACTCGCTCCCCATTGCTGCACATATCCGCTTCAAGGCCCTCGACCTAGCATACCGTGCGGCAAAGGGAACCGCTCCCGCCTACCTCAGGTCAATGGTGGAATGAACTACCCATCCCAGTTAGGACAGCCGAATCCCGTCCAATCTTTCGCCGTCGACTAAAGACTCACTTCTTCAACCATTATCTGAAATGATATTAAAAAAAAAAAAAAAATCTAACCCCGACTAACCTTACTGTCATGCACTTGTCCTAATAAACTAACCTACACTGTAACATGCAACACTTTGATGAACATTGTTACTCAGCTGATAGAGTTATACCCTTCTTGCTGTCTTGTCGCACAGAACTTGTAAGTCGCTTTGGATAAAAGCGTCAGCTAAATGACTAAATGTAAATGTAAATGAGTGACGTCATACACTCCACAGTCGCGGGGCTCCAGACAAAACACCTGGATGCATTTATTTTTATCAATGGCGACTTCAACCATGTCAGACTGAACAAGACCCTGACAAACTTTACCCAGTATGTCACCTGCAAAACCAGGGGAGACAAAACACTGGACCTCCTGTATGCTAATGTAAAGAGGCTTTCAGTGCGACTTCCCTGCCCCCCCTTGGCCAGTCAGACCACAACCTAGTGAGGCTTGTATCTACATACAGGCCTATCATTAAGAGACAGCCACCGACCACCAGGTCTGTCCCACAGTGGTCTGACGACGTCGAGGAGGAGCTACGGGAGTGTTTCAGGTCGACAGACTGGGACATGTTTGAGAGGGTCCATGGAGATGACATTGATGGACTATCCCACTGCATCACAGACTACATCAGGTTCTGTGAGGAGAGCATTGTACCCACAAAGAAGGTACGCTGCTTTTCAAACAATAAACCCTGGATTAGCAAGGACATTAAACACCTGTTAACAGGAAAAAGAGGGCCTTCATGGCAGGGGACACTGAGCAGGCCAGGGCTGTCCAAAGGGAGCTCAAAGAAGAGCTAAGGGCAGCCAAGGACAGCTACAAGGACAGGCTGGAGGGCAGACTACAGGCCAACAACACCAGGGAGGTGTGGGCGGGTGTCCGGAAGATTACTGGGTTCAAACAGCAGGGCACGGCTGTTGAGGGCCCCCAAGAGCGTGCAAACGAGTTCAACACGTTCTTCAACTGATTCGACCAGAGTGGCCTCCCCCCACCCATCGACACCAGCACCAGTTCACACCTACCAGGCACCCCCCCACCCACCCACACCCATCAGCACCGGCACCCCACCCCCAACAGCAGCAGCAGCCTGATCATCAAACACCAACCCCACCATCCCAGCCAACAGCACACTACCTACGGAGACATCAGCCCCAACCCTGACCATCACTAACAGCCAGGTCAGGAGGCAGCTCTCCAAGATTAGTGTGAACAAGATGAGAAGCACTTTCAGCCACAGACTCATACCCCCCCGACACTCAAGTAACCGCCTCGGACAGTCCTTCATACCAGCGGCCATCAGGCTCCACAACAGTGGGCAGCGACTGCTGCCAGACATTGACCTAGAACTAATAGGAACCCAAGGAGGACAATAACACTACCTTAAGCATACTGCAGCTTATGTGGATACTGTGATACTGTGAATAATGTATATTTCAGTTAGTTAGATAGTAAATTATATTGACCTATTTGTTTACACTGCTTGTGTTGTTTTTACTAGCTGTACCCCCCCCCCCTTCCCCCATGCTGCTATGATGCCTGAATTTCCCCAAGGGGATCAATAAAGGAATATCTTATCTTATGTACTTTGTGTAAATGTGTCATCTGCACCTTTGATCACACTGCCTACTTGCTCAGATGTGTATATTCAGAGTTGATTATATTGTTTACACTGCCTATTTTAACTTTTCTACTGTACTATAATTGTATTGCCTGTATTTATATTTACCTGTACCCCCCCCCCCCCTCCCCCTGCTGCTATGATGCCTGAATTTCCCCAATGGGATCAATAAAGGAATATCGTATGCTTGTATGTGTAAATGTATACACATATAATTGTGTATAATTGTAAATGCCCTTGTATGTGTAAATGTATTGTGTATATGTGTAAATGCCCTTGTATGTGTAAATGTACTTGTGTATGTGTAAATGCCCTTGTATGTGTAAATGTACTTGTGTATAGGCCTATGTGTAAATGCCCTTGTATGTGTAAATGTACTTGTGTATAAATGCCCTTGTATGTGTAAATGTACTTGTGTATAGGCCTATGTGTAAATGCCCTTGTATGTGTAAATGTACTTGTGTAGTAAATGCCCTTGTATGTGTAATGTACTTGTGTATGTGTAAATACCCTTGTATGTGTAAATGTACTTGTGTATAGGCCTATGTGTAAATGCCCTTGTATGTGTAAATGCCCTTGTATGTGTAAATGTACTTGCAGAATGAAACTGATTCTGATTGTGATTCTCTTTTGGCTCTTTTAGTCCAAACGTGGATTCCCCCCTAGATACTTTTGTATCTTTCTCCAGTTTGAGGACAGGATCTCTGCTAATCTGACAAACGGTGCATATATTTGAAAGTGCCAACAATACCAAGAAACATCAAGTAACCAAGTCAGCTTTGTCCTCAAATCTCCTGCTTTAATATCTTCAGAATCAGATGCAAACAAAGAACCCGCTGTGCACTGTAATCAGTTTTATCTTGTGTGTAAATGTTGGTCCTTGATTTAAATGAAAGGATTTTAAAATGCTTGCTAGTTACCCATGTTCCCATGTTACCCATGAGTACAATCGTTTTTTTGCCAGAAGTCCTCGTGTTCTCTGTTATGAACACAACGCTGCATGGGCAGATAGCTTGGCTCCAGTAGTAGCAGTGTGGGGCCTGGGGGGAGAGGGTTGCAGTTACAGTCAGAGGGTGACTAACCCGCCCCCCCCCCCCCCCCCCTTGCATCTGTTTTAACAGACAGCTATCAAATGATGGGTGTTAATGGTATCACACGACACAAGACGGCGATAGCTTCACGGGAGACTGTGATTTACTGTAAGCGATGATACTGCAGTACGAGAGCAGGAGGATGAGGCACACGGCTCAAAGCGGCTCCCCAGTAGAACCCGATCGTTAAGACCTGTCTGAATACGCCTGACGTGTACTATTGAGAGGTGCTCTAGGGTTGCATATTTTTTTTGGTTTTGTTTTTTACTCTGCCATAGCTCTGACAAGTTCTAAGCCTTGAAAAAGAGAGAGAGGGACGGAGAGAAAGAAAAAGAGCGTTTTGGGTTTCCTGCTGCCCTGTGGCACGGCGGAGTGAGCGGTGTTTACTTCCTTCAGCGGTTGCGCTCTTGACGTGCATCGTACAGTTAGATATGCAATGTTGTTTTTGTTGTCATAGCGCACTTTCATATTTGAAACCCCCTTTTATGTTCCTCGTAAAAAATATTTTAAATTATCTGCATTTGTTTACCATACTTTACTGATGTTTTTATTAATCTTTTTATTATTATTATTATTTTATTATTATTATTTGATTGTTCCCAGTCATCTCTGGGCATTTTTTCTACGTATAGCATTTAATTTTCATATCCATCCAACAATGAGGTGATATAATCTGAGGAAGTGTGTGGGAGGAGGCCGGCTGGCTGAAACAGCTACTGCTCTCACCCACCGCTTTGACGTCCAGCCCTGTGGTTTTTCTTTTGCATATTTATGTTTGCTATTCCAATTCCAGGCACTTTCAAGCTGTGACCTTACAGAGCCAATGCGTCTATTGTGGTTAAAGATAGCTCTTGTGAAGCGTGTCTGTCTGAGGGATATCACACTCAGGTTAATCAAGACCCCCCCTTCCCCATGAGACATTTATGGTAGGATATGTGGGTTAAAACCACGGATATACCCCCCTTCCAAAGCTGGACCTATTGTTACCACAGACACCTGTTCCTTTATACGCCATCACCATTCATTCACAAAAACCAAACGACTTGCTCACAGCCAGGAGAGGCCCTGCACTCACTATTACTCACTGAGCGTTCTGTCAACTCTTACTGGAAAAAGGTGAGAGGTGGCAGTATAGGAGGGGTTAAATATAGGGTCATGGGTTCATAAAGAAAAGGTCACATATAGGGTCATGGGTTCATAAAATAAAAGGGTTCATATCCTCCATGTTATTTTGTGAATAAAAGTCTGATTCTCACTGTCATTTACTGTAAATTACATTTTACAGTTTCGGCTCAGTCACTGCCTCCCAGTGATTCCCGACCTGGGGTCCGCCAGGGGGCGCAGGGGGTCCGCCAGACCACAGATGATTTGAGGTCTTTTTTTTTTTTTTTTTTTTTTTAATTTTTCTTTTCTTTCAGGGAAATATTTAATTAGCATATTTTTATCATCAGAGGCATGAATAGTCTCTCCACTACAATAAAAAATAAAGATAAATAAATAAACATCTAGACATGATTTTTGAACGTTAACAGTAGGCTACCGGGTAGCCGCTAAAACGCGAATCAGTTGACTGTATCACTTTCCGTAGCTAGCCTAGCACGCTAGTTAACTTTCTCGGCTCGTCTGCAGTCAGCCGCCAAAGGCGAAAATGTGTGACAAACGAAAAGGAGATGACGGCAGCTCATCTGCAAAAAAAGTTAGGACCTACAGCAATCGTGAAAATTACATCACCATGGGCTTCACTGAGGGACCAGACAAACGACCTGAGTGTGTGATTTGTGGAGAAAAGTTGGCAAACTCGAGCCTGAAGCCCAGCAAGCTGAAGAGACATCAGGCATCTAAGCACCCAGAAACCGTTGGGAAGGATCCAGACTTTTTTCGGAGGAAAGAACAGTCTCTCAAGGCGAACAAGCCCGTTGATGTTAGAGTAGCGTGGAGCAGGGGTGGCAGTGATTTACAGAAGGCTACCGAAGCCTCCTTTGAGTGTTCGCTTTTAATTGCAAAAGCAAAGAAACCGCACAATATTGGCGAGCAGCTCATCAAACCAGCCTGCATCAAAATGGTTTAGAAACTGTGCGGCCCACAGGTGGCGGATAAACTAAAATCAGTACCACTCTCGAACAATGTAGTGAAAGACCGAATTGATAAGATGTCAAGTGATTGCGAGCAGCAGCTGTCAGAAAAGCTTAGAAAGGGTCCATTTGCCATATAACTTGATGAAACTACAACTGTCGCAGACGAGGCTGTGCTCATCGTTTATGTGCAGTATATCGAAAATGAGGATCTGAAGCAGGACATTCTCATGTCAGTCAACCTTACTACCACCACTCGAGGTGAGGATATTTTTACTGCAGTGGATTCTTACTTCATTCAACATAAATGCAAACCGTTCACCATTAGGGCCTGATTTGAGAGGATGAATACAGGATTTGAATATTGGCCAACATTTTGAAATACATATGGTGCAAGATGAGATTTGTTGATTGAAGGCACAAGTCAAAGAAGTATAGTGGGTCTAATTATGCCTATGCCTGTGTATAAGCAGTTTGTTATTAAAATGACAAAAAAAAGTATTAAAATGACAAAAAAAAAGTATTTTATGGTATTTTATTAGGAGGGGGGTCCAGGAATTTCATCAGAGATGTTTGGGGGTCCCTGGGGGAAAAAAGGTTGGGAACCCCTGGTCTATGCAAGTGAATATTTTCAGTAACAGCCTTCATCTTGCTTTAATGAAAACTGTGTAATAATAATAATAATAATTAACTGTATTTGTATAGCACTTTTTATACAAGAATTGCAGCCCAAAGTGAAATGAAATAAAAAGAATAAAAGAATAAGAAAAAGGGTCAAAGCAATGCAGATAATAACAATACAAATATTGTCTCATACAGTTTAAATTCTTCAAAAACATTAGAAATAACTAGGCTATGCATAAACAAAGCCACTATCTCAGCATGTTACAGTGACGTGTGGTCAGATCGTTCACATCTCCCAAGGAGACCGCTCACTAGTTTCCTCAGACTCAGGGCTGCTCAAAGTACGTGAGCCAAACGTAGCCCTCCCACAACACTCCCTTTGGCCCCAGAGTGAAAGGACGTTCTGTTTCGTGGTTTGTTTTAATTCGAGTTGCACTGACTGTAAAATAACATGATTATTGAAGGAAGGAACAAACACCTTGACATGAGACATCTATATACGGTTACTTATATATATAATTTTTTTAATTATATTTCTAAATGATTATGTCCAACAGGATTCTGCGGCCCGTGTTCGGTTTCAGCCATTGGCACCTCTGCGTCAAAACGCTTGGGCTCCATTGTCCTGGCCCGTCTTCGTTACTGTCCTGGCACGCTTTGCAGGGAAACTGTCAGCCCTGTGATTGGTGTCAGGGGACCCACTGATACCGATCACGCCTTTCCTTTACAAAAGGGCCACTTGGCATCATTCCCTATGTACAATAGGTTGTCATAAAGGAAGCAATTTTTCTGATAATGATCTCTCTTGTTTTCTTTCTTTAAAATAAAAGACTGTGTATAAGTGAGATCTCATTTCCAGCCTGATGGATATGGGATGATAACTGGATCGGACGTTCCCTCTTTCATTTCATTCACCTGCTTTTAATATACAATGCAGCAATCGAGTGTTTCCACGTGACTTTTTCTTTTCAAAAGTAATATTGATAAAAGTCCACTTCCAAGAGTGCTGAACCGTTTTGCTTTACCTGTTAACCCTTTCACTGCCACACTACAGAAGGTTAACCCTTTACTATCACACTACCGACGGTTACCTTCTGTAGTGTGGCAGTGAAAGGGTTAACCTGCTGTTGTGTGGCAGTGAAAGGGTTAACCGTTTGGTAGTGCTGCAGTGAAAGGGTTAGTAAAAAGGTCCATTGGGTTATCATGTTTACAGTAAGTATAAGTTACAACGCAGCCCCCCCCCCCCCCCCCCCCCCCCATGATCTAATATTGAGCCGGAAGACTGTCGCAGGCAGCAGCACTGTGGGGAATTCTTTCATACCAGGAAGGGTATCGGATAGGTTTACCGTACAGTATGTAGAAAGGAACCTGTTCCAATATCTGCCCCAAATATAAAGCATGGAGCACATGGCCTTGAACCAGCTGGCGTCAGTCCAGCTCATTGAAACACTATCTGGTAGTGTCAGGATCACGTATCCACACTGGTCCACAATAAAGCCCTGTTTCCCTGGTGGCTTGGAGACCATCGCCGTGGCCCGTTAGCAGATTTGTACATCAACAATAGCCCCTGTCAAACAAGGACTGTTTGCTCAACTAGGAGCTCAGAGGTCAAACACCACAACATTCAATGGTGGCGAGATAATGTGAGAAAGGCGAAGAATGCCTCTTCCATGTTGTAATTCAAATATTACAAATTATAAAAATCCTGACGTGAGAGAGGTGTGTTTCTGTGACACACTACCAGCCCTCACAGTGGCTCTGAACGTAGAAGGTGTTACACCCTGGTGCTTTTCTGACTTTTTCTCTGAGAACCCAAAACCGACAATATAGCCTACAGTGTGGGCCCTACACAGACGTTTATTCAGATTTATTTTACACTGCAGGGCATTTGGAAGGATAGGGCAGCATAATTATATAGTAAGTGTATATAATTATATAATTGACCACATCTGCCCAGTTGCACAGCCCTGGCCTATTCCTATTTTATTTTTACTTATAATTGTACTATATCTATTGTGCTATATTTAATTTAGTTTATATCCCATATAATTTTATTCAACCTCTTATACAGTCGTACAGCCCTGGCCTATATTTTATTTCATAAATATATTATTCTATTGTGCTTAACTTAGCTCATATTTCATTTTATTTTACTCCACCACTTTATTGTATTATCTGTCTGTATTATCTGTCTGTCCGCTATAGGGCTGACCCCTATTAATCTATTAGTCGACTAATCGGTCGAAAGGGGCCGTAGTCGACTGGCCAACCTCTTAGTCGAATATAATAAAAAAAAATATATATTTTTTATTATTTTTTTCAAAAGAAAAGAGGCATAGAAGCGTGGCTAACGCTAATGGCACGCATACCAGAGGCTAACTGCCTACGAAAACAGGCACAGAGGCACTGAAAGAGGATTTCACCCATCTACTAGACAAATATCAAGATGTATCCATCAGTGGACCAATTGCATGCTTTTGCAGAGGACAAGAAGCCTTCAGTCGACTCCTTCAGACATTAAGCACCCCCCACAGCCCAAATGGAATGATAAAAAAAAAAAAAAACATTATACTTTTTTTTTAATTTTTATTTATCTTTTTTAAGTCGACCAATAGTCGACTAACAGCAAATTTTGGCCAATCCTAGTCGACCATCCAAATCCTTAGTCGGGGACAGACCTTAATGTCGCACCAAGAACGTCCAAAGCAAATTCCTTGTATGTGAAAAGTATACTTGGCAATAAAGACCTTTCTGATTCTGATTTCTGATTCTGATTCTGATAACAGCTTGTAGCTTGTTGCATCATACTATATTACTGTCACATAAAATTATGAAATCAACTTTTGGGGGGGGGGGGGGGGGGGGGGTAATAGAGGCTGTTACCATTGTGGGTAGAGGCATTGAACTAAATGGTAGAAGTTGGGGTGTTTGTGTTAGAAGGGGCTTACAGGTGCCTTGATAATAGGAAACAAATAGCTTCAGACACCCACCACACCAAAATGGCATAAAGGGGATTTCTGACTAGTTTCGTATTTTAGCTAGGCAGTTCGTTTAGTTTAGTTTTACAAAGTATCATGATATTTCTATAATCTTTTGCCATTGAGTGACCATGTATGTACAATCTGCATTGTGGTTTAAAAATACCTCTCACCGGGCGGCTAGGTGGTGCAGTGGGCAAGGCGCTCACCACCAATGCAGGAGATGCTGGGTTCGAGGCCAGCTCTCCGCATTGCTATCAGCTTGGCTGGTCGTTCATATAATACAATTGGCAGTATTAGGGGGTGGGAAGCTGATGGGTGGGGATCGGACGTTGTGGACAGCGACTCCTACAGGTCGGTTGGTGCGCCTGCGCAGCAGAATCAGGAAGCGACGAGGGCGGCGTGCCCTCCAAACGCAGACCCCCGACACTGAGAGATCGCGCTGTGCAGGTGAAAAGATGCGACTGCTGCTTCCTTGAGTACCGGAGGGGACACGTGATGCAAGGCTTAGTCCACATTGCAGCCGGCTTGTCGGAGGCATGGCCTAACAGCGTTCGAGACAGGGGAGGGTAGAATTGGACGATACAAAATTGGGATGGGGGAAAAATAGAAAATGGGAGAAAAAGTAGATAAAAAAAAAAATACCTCTCGCCTGGGAGAATGCAATGGGTTAATCATCCCTCTGACTGTGGTTCAAGCAGGCTCTTTATCTTGAATGAAGTCTTCAAATATCGATTTCCCTCTTTGATAAGGTGGGGGATATTGAATTTCGAACCAGCAATTAAAATAATGAAGAATCGCTAGCTAAAACTAGCTGAGCATTCCACCACAGGTTCCCCAATGTCATCTGCCTCAAGGCATTCTCATAGTGGTTGGTTTGTTAGCATAACAAAATGGCAACATCTGCTCTTTTAGTGTTAGCAAATGGGCTCTTAAAAATATGCTAGTTATGAAAACATATAATCCTTCTGTAAAACCTATAATTTTCACTCTCACCCCAACTGTGCATTATAGGGGATATAATGAAAAAGGGATTTGCCTTGTATGTTTTTTTTCTGTCTGAAATGTTATAGGCATAATGGCATAATGTAAGTAGCCTACTCCTTGCCATTTGGCCAGGGTTTGAGGTTTTCAGATTAACAAGCCTAAACAAGCTCTTTGGAATCATTGCTCGTTGTGATGTCTCAAGGGGGACACTAGCAATAAGTTAGCTTTAAAGGTCATATCTGTAATGTCGTCAAACAGTGACCTCTGGGCAAAAGCGCCCCTGTTGGTACTGTGCTTTGTTCACATCTTTTGTTATTGTCCTGTGTTTGGGTTGGATTTCAGTGGGTATAGGGAGGTGTAGTCTGACGTCACTGGTTGTTCCACCCGTATAGGGATTTATCATTGGGAAAAAGGATTATCGGCTATTGTAACAATTCTGCCGCATGAACATTGGCAAGCTTTCCATTTTTGCACAAAATGAGTTCCCTTCTACCACTAACATTATTGTTTAAGCATTTTTGGTTGAAATAAAGGTAGTTATAAGGTTTTTAATTTGTCGTAAAAAAAGAACTACGTTCACCAGTAGGCAGCCTGTTGTTAGCTGATACATATTAGCTAGCTAGCTAACGTTAACGTTACCCCGCTAAACGTACTAGACGTTAGCATTATGTCTACTGTCGTGAACCATTTTAAATCGGGGCATGTAGAGGAGTTTCGGGAACGAGTAAAATGTGCAGGTCATCTTCTCAGACCTGTGGGGCAAGCACTGCACACGCATCATGCCGGCTAGCAAGCTAGCTAGCTACATGGCCCGTTGATACCACGATAGCTAACGTTAACGTTACAAGCTCAAAAACCTTATAACTACTACTAATGTCGTGTCCATAAGTTCCCTGGCAGAATACTTTGTTTGTGAGGACAAAAGTATACAAAGAGGAGAGAACCATTTTAAATCAGGGCATGTTAGGAGTTTCGGGAATGCCGGCAGCTAGCTAGCTACTAACGTCATGTAAAAAACAATAACGTTATAAACTATACACAATATGTACAACGAAACAATGATTTACATTAGTATTTACAGTGATTTAATATGCAGCGAAATAACGTTATACGATTTAAAATATAAATACAAATATGGTCACCAGAGAGATACTATCCACAGATTCAGGGTCAGTTATTTTCCCATTGTATGATTTTTTTTTTTTTTTGATAAATTTTTTTTAATTATTATTCACATGAAACAGGACAACACATTAAACACAATCACAATACATAGAACTTCACAAGAAAATAACAAAAACAATAATAATACAGAATAACAATTTATACAGACAAAGAGAAAAGAAAACAGAGTTCAACCTTCTAAATTCAAAATCCAAGGGGTACTATCTAATAAATGGTCTTTCCCAGTGTTCAGCCCCGATTTCCCGGCTGTGTGACCTTATATTAATAAAACGTACATCTCCAATTCACCACAAGGACCACTTTTTGAGAACACGACCCGAAAACAGAGCAATGAACCTTCATGAAAAAACAAAAACCTGTAGAGGTGTTCCATAGACTCACAGAGACCGTGTAAAAGTGACCAAACAGTGAAGAAATAGTTAAATAGCTGCCCCCCCATTAAATCCCCAGCTAAACTCAAGAGGACAAGACAAAAGACAAGACAGACAAAACATTTCCTCCTCCCCCTCCCAAGAGACCCCCGGACTCACCCGAACACGCACCTCAACCCCGATCAGCCGCACACGGCGGTCCTGACCTTTTCGGCTGCTGCAAACCACAGGTCAATACCTGCCTGACCCACCCCAATCACCCGCGCCGTGGATATCTCAAGATAAATCACATCCAATAGTGTTAGGGACCAGTTAATCACTGTAAGCTTCTCAGGCTCCTTCCATCTCATTGCTATTAGCTTCTTCGCTGCTGTGACACCCGCTAGGACAACCCTTTTTAGTTGAACGGACGCAGGTAGTGTCGTTATATCGTTCAGGAGTAGCGTAACAGCTGTGAATGGGATAGTTAAGCCACACAGATCTGAAAGTTTGTCCGTTATTGACCTCCAGAAGCGGGCCAATGGTGGGCAATCCCAATCAGTGATGCCACAGATTACTTGTAAAAGTAATCCGATTACTGATTACTGATTACTCCTTTAAAAAGTAATCCAAGTTACTTTACTGATTACTTGATTATCAGAGTAACTTAGTTACTTTGAAAGTAACTAGGTTACGAAGTCGTCGTCGTTCCCCCAACAGTTTTTTTTAAACGCTTTATTGAAAGTGCATAAATTGTTTTTAACTTGTTTCTCTGCACATAACGTAAATTGTTAAACTAGTGCTTCAGCTTCTGTACCATCAAGTATGGTAAAGCAACAGTCTATGATGCTCACAGCATTAGAGCAGCCAGCCAGTGGTTGTACAAAACCAGTGTATCTATTCACATCTAACAAATGCAGGCTGAACTATTCAATTATATCAACTGTAACTATTAAATTGTTTTTATAAATGTCTCTCTATAAACATACAATCAGTCTCTCTTTAACATGTAAATTAACTGTAAATCTGGCAAATAAGAGCTTTTGCTCTGCCACCATCAAATATACATTAATCAATAGGGAAAGAAACAATCTCTCTCTTTTGCTGTTTGGCTGGCCTCCGAATCCTCCTGTACCTGAATGAATGAATGAATGAATGAATGAATGAATGAATGAATGAATGAATGAATGAATGAATGAATGAAAACTTTATTTAACAGATTGCAGAATGGGTACAATACAGTACGGCTCAATACATACAATTGTTAAGGGGATGCAGACCTGAGAAAGACGTTTGTCTTGTTTCCATCAGGGTCCCCCTAAACTTCGTTTAGACAAGCGTTTTGGGGTGGAATTCTCAGACGAACATAACAACGGAGCCCTGCTGTCACACGATTGGCGCATATGTCACATGACGTGCTGTGAAGACCCGCCCTACTCTGCCTCTGATTCGCAGACTGTGGATGGGGAATGTGATTGGGCCAAAGCAGAGTCACTCACAGACAGAGAGTCCAGTCACGCCGCGGGACACATTCTTGTGTAACCCTTTCACTGCCACACCACGTCACTCCATAATAATAATAAGAAAAACAGCTCAAAATGTATTTTTGACTGTCGAAAACGAAATAAAATACTGCATTCCGCCTGCATTATGAATTTATGATGAGATAGTAACGAAATAGTAACGCACAGCCACTTGGACAAGTAACTGCAATCAGATTACTGGCTTTTAAAGATTAACGCGTTAGATTACTATTTTCGGGGAAAAGTAATCAGATTACAATAACGCGTTACTTAGTAACGCGTTACCGGCATCACTGATCCCAATACATATGCATATAAGTGCCAGTGGCCTTTTGAGAGCACAAAGTGCACCGAGAGTCGGTTATCAGGCCCATAGCAAATAGCTTCCTAGGTGTAAGATAGGTCCTATGAATATAATTAAAATTTATTTGCTGGTGATTGGGGTTGCGGGAAGATAATGCCACATTTGCCCAAACATCATCCCAGTCAAACTCGGGGTCCAACTCCGGGATATCCACACGCCAGATTGTATCCAATGATACATTTTTATACGTGGATTGAATTAAGAGCGTATAAAAGTCTGAGACAAACCCTCTGGATGTCGTCCTGTCCACTATGAGCCTGAGGAAGGGGTGTGGGTGCAAAGCTTGAGCCCACGGCACGCCATGCGCCCTCAGTGCTGACCTTAGTTGAAGGTAAAGAAAGAAGGACTCGCCGGGAAGATCATAAAATTCTCTTAAGTCCTGAAACGCACGGAGGCCGTTCTTATCATAAATATCCTCCAGAGTATGCACTCCCCTCCTTTGCCATTGAGGAATATTAACCGGCTTGTGCCCAACAAGTAACTGCTGGTTATTAAAAATTGGAGAGTCCAGGTGCCATGGGCATTTAACCCCACACAACCTCTGTACATTACGCCACGTTTGGATCACGTGAGTTATGATCGGTCCATACCTCAGCCGGCATTTCGAAATAGAGACAGTGGAGTACACTACATCCTGCAATCTTAGCGGTGAGACCGCCGCCGCTTCTAAGGAGCGCCACGATACAGCCTCTACAGGGTCTAGCCAGCACATCAGAGGTCTCAGTGAAAAGGACCAGAAATAAAGCTTAAAATCAGGGATTGCGAGGCCCCCATCTTGTTTCCTACGTTGAGTAGTAGCCCTTTTGATTCTCGGGCGTTTGTTATTCCAGATAAACTTAGATACCATCGATTGTACCTTGCGCCAGTGGTCTATTGGGGGGGGCAGGGGGAGCATTGAGCTAACAAAATTTATCCTAGGCAGGACGTTCATTTTGATTATGGAAGCCCGGGCTTGTAAGGAGTTAGGAAG
This sequence comes from Notolepis coatsorum, assembly GCF_963971535.1. NCBI lineage: Eukaryota > Metazoa > Chordata > Actinopteri > Aulopiformes > Paralepididae > Notolepis > Notolepis coatsorum. The sequence continues at coordinate 120,079,091 of NC_140169.1, forward strand.
GGACGACCATCTGTCTAGATCCTGGCGTATTTTATCATAAGTACCCGTGAAGTTGTACTTAGTAGTTTGATTCAGCGTGGGGAATATCTCTATGCCCAAGTATTTAAAATGTTCTACTATGGGGATATCAGCTGGTAGTCGTACCGCCTTGGCCAGCTCATTAAGAGGTAGGCAGGCTGATTTGTTCCAGTTAATCTTAAAGCCTGACATTTTACCAAAGTCGTCGATTATTCTCAATAATTTTGTGGCCGACCGGGAGGGGTCGTCCATAAAAATCAGCAGGTCATCCGCATAGAGAGCAATTTTGTGTGGAGTATTATTGACCATTATGGGGACGATGTCCTCCGATTGCCTAATAAATTGGGCCAATGGTTCGAGGGAAAGCGCGAACAGTCCTGGGCTCAGAGGACAACCCTGTCTAGAAGATCTGGAGACTGGAAAGAGTGTGGAACAGTTTTTGCCTGTCAGTATCATCGCAGACGGCAGGGCATACAGGACTTTAATCATATGAATAAAACTCTTTCCAAGACCCATGACCTCAAGTACCTTCCACAGGTATGACCACTCAAGTCTGTCAAACGCCTTCATGGCATCCAAAGACAGAACTGTGGATGGAGCTGTATTGTCTTTACTGTTATCGATTACATGCAACAGCCTCCTAAGATTATCTGCAGCCAGGCGCCCCGGGATAAAACCAGTTTGATCGCAGTGTACCAATACCGTCATAAATCTCTGCAGGCGGCGGGCCAGCACCTTGGCAAACACTTTTAAATCGGCCCGAGAAGACTCAAGGGCCTATAGCTACCACAATCATTGGGATCTTTGTCCTTCTTGAGAAGTAAGGAAATCAACGCCATGTTGACATCTCTTGAGAACTCCCCTTGTTCGATAGCATAATTGATCATATCGAGCATCAATGGACCCAGTTGGTCCCAGAAAGCTAAATACACCTCGGGTGGAATACCATCCCAGCCTGGTGCCTTGCCCCTCTGCATTTCAGCAATCGTCTCCCTCAATTCCATAAGAGTGATCGGTTTCCCCAGTTCCTTGGCCTCTTCCTCAGAAATGTGGGGTATCTCAAGCCCGCCAATGAACGATTCAAATTTAGAGTCGTAGAGATTAACCTCTGAGCTATATAACTGTGAGTAAAACTCTTTAAAAGTGTCGTTGATCTTTTTCGAATCAGTAGTGACTGTACCCTGTCTCGTCTTGATCGAGGGGATATCCGAGAAATGATCATTCGAGCGTATTTTCATTGCCAATAGATGGCTAGGCCTGGAGCCGTGAAAGTAGTAATTTTGTCTTGTCCTATGTATCAAGAACTCAGACTGTTGTTTAAGTATGGAGTTTATTTCTTTCTTGACTATCTTACGTTGTGTGTTTAGTCGTTCACTATAGTTAGTTTGCAAGGATGCATATAGGTCCGCATATAATGTTTCCAGTCCTTCTAGTTTTTTTGACCGGGATTTTCGCAAATTGGAGGCGGAAAGTGTGACATGACCCCTGATAAATCCTTTCAATGCGTTCCACAGGACCCTAGGGTCTTCGACCGTGCCAACGTTGATCTGCAAGAATTCAGCTAGTTTACTCCTGAACTCAGAACAGAAATCATCGTTCTTTAACAAGGTTGAGTTAAAACGCCATCTGGGAGCTCTCGTGGAGAGCCTGCCAAAGGTTGCCGTAAGGAAAATCCCCTTGTGGTCCGAGAGAGCCAGGGGAACCAATGAGACGTCGAAACTATCAAACATATTAGGGGACGCGAATGCATAGTCTATTCGAGAGAAGGTTTTGTGTCTGGCTGACAGGTGAGAGTAATCCTTGAGGGTGGGATTGGATATGCGCCATAGGTCTGTGAGCCCAGTGTCCTGGGCCCACATCCTGAGGGCCTTAGAGGACCGTTGTTGGTCGCTTGTTTCAGAGGACCCGGACCTATCCATCTCCGCATCCCAGCACGCATTAAAATCGCCACCCACAATGAGAGCGTATCCAGTAAGTTCCAACAAATTCTTCGTGATTGTATTATAGAACGCTGAATCAAATGTGTTAGGGGCATACAATGCTATTATTGCCATCTTCCTATGAGAGAACTCAACTTTTGCTATAGTAATCCGACCACAAGTCCAGGACTTTGATATCAAGGTTACGTCTTGTAACTATGACGACTCCTTTCGTCTTATCCTCGGCTGAGGATGAGGAGATAACATGATATTGTCGATTTGCCAGCCTTGACACATCACCTACCAACAAATGCATCTCACTAAGGAGAGCAATGTCAATATTTCTTCTCTTCAATAACCAAAGGACACTGGCACGCTTGTGAGGGGCGTTAAGACCCCCAGCGTTCCAAATTAAAATATTCAATTTAGCCATGGTCGAATTTGTCTAAATGCGTAGAGAACATACCAGTGCAGCTAGGCTGAGGCTCGAGGCGCTGATCCAGGCGGGCCCAGACGGTCAATCTCAGGAGTTCAGAGGAGGAACAATCACACACATATAAGACAACAGTACATAAAACACAGAACAATACCACCCCAGTTACAACCCACCCTCCTTCTACTCTAAACCCTAACCCACCCGTCCTATTATTAACCCTCCTATACCCACTCTCCAATCCCCTCCCTATGCCCCATCCACTGAGGATGGTCATCTTCCTCTCATTACCCACTGGAGTCATGGATCCAATAAGACGCTCTCCACTCCGACCCCCCTCTAGATAAACCCCTGATTAAACCCCCACTAGTCCAATAAACACAAATAAAAATAAAAATGTATCTCAATAAAGATATCGGTCGAAAACCACCGTGAGCCTTGGCTCTAACACGAGACAACTATAATGGAAAAAATAGCCATTATTATATAATAACTCAACATCAACCCTGTGATCATCTACTACCGAGTCTGCGTATCAATGGCGCAACGTTATAGCATAAATGGATAAAGGAAAATTCAAAACAAAATCAAATTAAAGCATAGTCTAAGGCAAGATTAGATCTCAGTTAAATTGCGCATACAGATGTCATTAAAACAGCGACAATAAGAAGAAAAGGAAAGAGGGTTATGGCTAAAGTGCAAGCAAAGCTAAACCTGACCCAACCTGTTATCATATATTGTATATTCAACCGACCTTCTACTATTGGAGCCCAAAGCTCAAAACATCCTGGATATAAAAATAAAAGCATACAAGAAGTTAGTTAAGGACCCGATCATCATTGAATTGTGCAAACCAATGTCACTTTGAACAGCAACAGCAAACAAAATACGTAAACATTAACGGGTCTCGAATGTCACGGCGCAGACGATAGACGCAGCCCGCTAGCCAGCCCGAGGCCAGCGCGTAAGCTAGTGATGAATCCGGCTAGAATCTGTCATGTATATTGTGTGTAACTATAGTTGATAGTTGTACTCTACCTACTTAAATATTCACCAATGCGTGCCTCTGTACATGTTTGCAAAATGTTTGGTATAGCGCCCCCCCTGGAGAAGAATTCACCAGCCGCCACTGACAGTGCATCACCTGCACGAGGGCCACCGTAAGAAACAAACAGTTGATCGGAAGCCCTGACACCCTGCGTGCGACTAAGGTAAACCCCCAGCGCACGGACAGGACACGACAGGTGAAGGCTTGACTCCAACCCACTAGCATGAGGAGGAGGATGAAATGCCTGAATCACAATATCCCTGGAGCGAAAAGAGCTCCGGATATTCTTTGGCACGAAGACCGGATCAGGCCTCAGAGTCGCCCCGCTATCGGCCCGAATAGACTCAGGCCGCACCGAGAGAGAACAAAGCTCACCCACGTGTTTAGCGGAGGTGATGGCCAAAAGGAATGCGGTCTTAAAGGACAGCCGATCCAACCGCGCCTGCTCAAGAGGCTAAAATGCGTACAGAATCTCGGGCAGCCACGGATACATCGAGAAGGCATCCACACCCAGAGGGGGGTTGTCCTTCCGACTGACCGAGAACCACAAGGGGCACTGTTGGGACTGTCTGCTCGCAAACAGGTCCACCGTGGCCTTCCCGAATTGGTCCCAGACCTGTCTGACTATGTCTGGACGTAGTCCCCACTCATCGGGGTGAGGACCGCCCCGCGACATCACATCTGCACCCAGATGGCCCAGCGCCCAGCGCGGTCTCCACGCACTTGGTGAATGTGCGAGGAGCCAGAGAGTAGCCAAACGGCAGCCTCTGGTACTCGTACGCTATGCCCTGAAACAGGAAGCGTAGGAATTTCCTGTGAGGAGGGAAGATCGGGATGTGAAAATACGCATTCTTCAGGTCTATGGAGGTGAACCAGTCTCCCACTCTGACAGTGCTTAACAGGTGTTTGACGGTCAACATTCTGAACTTTCTCGCCACAATCAGTCGATTGAACGCGGACAGGTCCAGTATAGGTCTGACACCTCCCGATTTCTTGGGCACCAGAAAATACAGGGAGTAAACGCCACACATCGCGTCCTCCCTTGGGACCACGACGATGGCCTGCTTCGCCAACAGAGATTGGATCTCGTCTGCCAGAGCTGTCACTGCTGCGGACCCTGACAAAAGGGACTGTACCAAACCCAAAAACGGAGGGTGGGGTTGTGCAAACTGTAACACAAGCCCCTCCCTCAGCGTTCTCTCCATCCACCTCGACATATGGCACTCCTGTAACCATACATAATGATAATCCCAAAGCGCACCCGCAGCCAACTGGCGCTGGTCCGCCAGGAACCGTAGATAGGAGGCCCGGTCCCTCCCGCTGTGTGTTGCCAACCCTGGACTCGCCAACCGCGCGAGCAGGGTGTCTCGCGGAGTCAGGATATCGCACCCTGACTCTACCAACGAGGCAATCGCACCCAAGGGGGGACCCCGACAGAAAGGGCCGGCCTGATACGGGGAAAGCGGCCATCACCCCTGGTGACATAGGCTCCCCCGCTGAGCATCTTCCCGGCATAGACTGCTGAGGACAGCCTGCTCTGCAGCTGGACATGCAAGGTGTGTGGTCCCCACGCTGCCCGATAGGGTGAGTCCCTACACACCGTAGCCCTGTAGTGATATTACTACCACCCAAATCACGCGTGCCTGACTGACCACCGCCGGTCTTCCGGTCGGGGGAGGCACTAACGTAATACCCGGCCTGGCGAGGGTGGGGCTGGGCGAACCCACGCTGCGACCTCCTGGGCCTAGAGTTCCCCATCTGACAAAAAAATTTGATACAGGGAACCCTGCTCCATCGACAGACACAACACCAGGCTCACCAAACACAGGCGCGGGACGTGTGGTGTGGGAGCCGCTTGACAGCACAGCATTCTCATAGACAGACCCAGGCCTAGCTAGCAACTGGGTGTCAGCCCCTGTCTCCATGAGAAGCGAAATGTGGGGCCTCTTGCGCTTCACTGGAAGAACACGGCCCGCAGCCAAAGGGGACAAATCAGAGCCCTGTGTCCCGTAGTGTAGCGGGGGGGAGTAACCGGAGAACGTGCTAGACACAGCTAGATGGTGACGGTTTTTTAGGGCGTGCCCATCTAATGTAGCCGATCCCTCGCCGCCGAGGCTGTCGGCCTTGTGATCACCTGTTTTCCTTGTGCCCAGGGTATCTCAGGCGGGGGAAACATGGCCACTGGCCGGGGGCCTCGCCGCAGCCGCTGGCGAGGCCATGCTCTCACCTCTGGCTGCATGGTGTGGGGCGGTGTGGAGCCCAGGTCAAATACCGCCTGCGCCCCTGCGGACAGACCAAAAAGTCCATCTGCGGAGATGGGAGCCCTAAGGAGCGGAAGTCTCCTCTCCTCCTCAATGCAATGTTTTTGACGTCGGTTGGCCCTAAGGCCCCACCACCCGACACCATTTTGGACAGAAAAGCAGCCAATTGAGCAATGTTATTGGTTGCTGCTAAATTCCGTCCCACGGCTGTATAAGCTTCATCAGCCCACTCAGCCACCTGCCGGGCCGACTCGCCCTCTGGCGTTGGCTTCCGGGTGGGATACCATTCAACCATGCCAGGGCAAAGGACCGATGCTACCTGCTCCTCTAAGCACGGCACACCTGTCCTGAGCCCTGTCGTCAGCCCAACCACCCGTGTAAAGGGTAAAAAAGCCTCAGCAAAACCCTCAACATTAGACACCGATTGACCTTCAGCAATGAAACGGTTAAGAGGAGGGAAGAGTGGTGACAACCCCGGCGGGGCACATGGGAACATTGTCCCAAACATCTTAGCATTAGCAGTAACTGCGCGCTAGGATACTTGGAAAAACAAGACAAGTGCTGAAGAAGCCCATCAAATCACAGTGGTTTCTGATGATACAGATGTGTTTGTCCTACTTCTTCACCATTACCATCAGGCAGGACTGGATGTACCACTCATCACGGAATCCCCCCGCAAGGAGAGAATAACAGTGGACATGAAGTCAACACTGGCCAAGCAGAAACAAATAGTCAAACACCTTTTACCAGCCCATGCCATATCAGGATGTGAGACTGTAGCGTCGTACTATGGGTTGGGAAAAGGCTCTGTCATCAAAGCCCTGAAAACTGGTTACAACCTATCAGCCATTGGAAATGTGGATGCACCATTCCAGCAAGTCCTTGACCAAGCCACTGCCTTCATCTCAGCCTGTTATGGCATAACAGAGAGCACAGACAAGGCTACTTGTCTGGGGGGGGAAATGGGAAAGGACATTATGTCTTCACCAAATCTCGCTGCTCTACCTCCAACAAAGGAAGCGTTCATTGAAAATGTGAAGAGGGCCCACTTCCAAGCGTACCTCTGTGTACCTCGTAGAAGTGCAGCTGTAAAGTGCATGGTTTGCCAGGCACAGTGTTCTGTACATGTTTCAGGGTAGGATGTTCAAGACCCTAATACAGTATGTAACGCATCTGCCAGATTTGTCCTTCACACCAGTGAGTGTGCACTTGTTTTATTTAGTTATGGACCAATACAAGGCAAACTTAAGTGTGTGTGTCGCTGCTTATAACTGCTACAAAAGTTGTTTTACAGGCCTGGCTTGAAAGGGTTAATATTAATTTCACATCACCCCTTGTATGAAAAAACATTAGAGAATGTAATTTGATGCATTCAATTTATATTCAGCATGCAATATCATAAATCTCTATTTTTGTGTGATTTGGGCATTTTCGAGCATGAAGGGGGTTAATATCTGAAAATGTTACATGTTAATATTAATGTTAATATTAATATCACATCACCCCTTGTATGAAAAAACATTAGAGAATGTAATTTGATGCATTTCATTTATATTCAGCATGCAATTTCATAAATCAAAATTTTTGCGTGATTTTGGAATTTTCAGGCATGAAGGGGTTAATATCTAAAAATGCCCAAGGGATATCACCGTGCACCCTCTTGTATTTTGAAGAGGTACCCCCAAGCTCCAAGAAACTGCAAAAAACCGACAAAATAAGGTTCAACCCCATGGCCCCCCGGACTAGTAGAAGGGAACTCATTTTGTGCAAAAATGGAAAGCTTGCCAATAATGTTCATGCGGCAGAATTGTTACAACCCCCCCCCCCCCAAAAATTTAATAAAATAAAAGTGTTTAATATAATAATTTTTTTCATTTTTTATATATATATATATATATATATATATATATATATATATATATATATATATATATATATATATATATATATATATATATATATATATATATATATATATATATATTATACAGTCAACATATCCTTAAATAATAGCGCTGCCCGAGGCTGGGCATACAGTCAACATATTCTTAAATAGTAGCGCTGCCCGAGGCTGGGCATATGATACAGTCAACGTATTCTTAAATAATAGCGCTGCCCGAGGCTGGGCATATGATACAGTCAACGTATTCTTAAATAATAGCACTGCCCGAGGCTGGGCATATGATACAGTCAACGTATTCTTAAATAATAGCACTGCCCGAGGCTGGGCATATGATACAGTCAACGTATTCTTAAATAATAGCACTGCCCGAGGCTGGGCATATGATACAGTCAACGTATTCTTAAGACACCCCAGGTGAATAGGGTAAGAAATTTAACTAATAGATATCACAATGAAACTTCCCCAGTTGATTACTTATATTAAGACAATACTTTTTTGTATTACAAGTTTTCTGAAATTGTATGTTTAAATATGCAAATGAGGCATGATCTACTTAAATATGCACTAATTTGCATAATTCCAGGACAGAAATCTGAACATTGGATAAAGCCATTTTCAAAATTATAGTTTAATTTAGTTGACATATTAGAGCCAAAGGTTATTACAGAGGGGATTTTGGATATCTCTTTTTATCACTCCATAAATCAGAAAAGGGAGTTAAATTGTGGAATAGTCTTAGTGACGGGTTGAAGTTGTGTACCTCTCAAGGGAGATTTAAAAAGGCCCTGAAGGATAAAATAATGCAGGAGTACAGTTTTGAGTAAAACATTAAACATTTATTTTCTCTTTTCATTTTTCTCTTAAAGAAAAAGAAAAAAAATTATATCTTGCAGCATATTTTAAAATGTTCTTTCTTATATTAAAGTATATTTAGTTTTTAAGAATTGTAATAGGCAAAAATAAGCATGTGCTTCAGCCTATTCCTTTTTTCGGTCATTGAGTTTGGATTTTGTGTGTGAGCTTACTTTGAATATGTACATTTGTGATTTTTTTTTCTTCTTTTTTTTGAAAGTCCACACATGTGTGTTTTTGATTTATCTGTAAACAAAGACCGAAAATAAAACTATTCATTCATTCATTCAAAATACTGTCAACAGTCCATTTGTATGGTAAAATTCCATATTTCGCCATGTTTTTAGGAATAAAATGTGATATAAATCAGGGTATGAATGCGATATCAACAAACCCTTCTGTAAATACCTTCATAACATAGATATGAATAGAACTGGAATGATTGGTGTATGTGAGTGCTACTGACGTGGAGGTTTCTGGCTCAGAGTATGAGGAAAAACTCATTTTGAGAAAACGGCCTTTAAAGATTTGTATGGTAAAAATCCATAAATTTGTCTTTGAAACAGCTATTTACAAAGTTTTTTTTATTTTTTTTGCAAGGCCCCCCTTCCCGCGAGGCCCTGTGCGACCGCACTGCTTGCACGCCCCTTGAGACAGCCCTGCGTCAGACTACACCTCCCTATTATTGGACATGAGAAACATACGGTTATCCTATAACCATAGTTATATGAGTATAGCGAGCGCTCTGCGCTCAAGTAGAACATATCCATATCCAGTCTAATACTGAACATTTCTTCACATGTACACACCCATCCGCCTGGCCACACCCCCATCCGCTCCTCTACATAAGCGGGGATGTGGCCATACTAACAGCTCCTTCCTAAGTCTTTCACCACGAAGGCGAAGACCACGGGGTCCTCAGTGAGTCCAGCGCAGAGCGCTCGCTATACTCATATAACTATGGTTATAGGATAACCGTATGTTATATAGTGTATAGCTTACGCTCTGCGCTCAAGTGGAACACAGGAGCTGAGCAGAGCGGAAGCTCGACAAATGTACCCGCTGAGGCACCCCACAACCTTCAGAACCGGGGAGGACCCGAGCCCCCGGACCCCCCTAGTGGAGGACGGGAGGGAATCGGATCCGACTGTGCGAAGAGGGTTTAGCAACTCAAACGCACAGGGTGAGCAGATCGTGGGACTTACCTTCCCACAGAAGAACCCACGAATACACAGGCGCGCAACCCACATGCCACTAGGGAACGAACGGGAAAAAGAAAAAAAAACTGTTACAACCCCTAATATCACGGGGTCAAGGTCAAGAACCCAACCCCGTGGCAAGGCCGTAGCAGCGGAGCGCGAAGGAGGACCCAGCCCCAGGAAGGAAGGGGACCTGGCGAGGCCAACAACGCCGCAGCAACGAGACCCCCACCAGGCGGTCACTAGTGACACCACCCCCCACATCGCCTGCGTATCGGACAGGGCCCATCCAAGAGCAGGCCCTTCCCCCCTACAGCACGCCGCCCTGAAGCACTCAAGAGGCTACACCCCCACAGCGGGACCAGGCAGCGCACCGGGGAGACAACCCCCAAAGAGGTCAATCCCTCAATCCAGGCAACAGGTCAAAAGGACTCAACCTGAGCCTGGAGCACTGCGGACTAGACAGGCGCCTAAGGGGTCTGCTGAAAACAGCACCCCGGCGGAAGGGGCGTTCGGTATGCTGTGCACCATGTCGCAGCCTCCACAAAAAAAACCCGACCCTCTAGAGGGGCCGAGGCAGAGAAGGCTGACACGATTGGCAAACATCATGAAGGGTGCGGGGGCACACTCTCAGGCAGACAGGGTCAAGCCCGGCCAAACCCGAGAGTCGACTCCGCTACCAACACACCTGGAAACCAACCACCACCTAACAGGAGGCGGTTGTTCCTATAACCCCCCCAAGAAAAAACTCCAAAACACAACTGCGGGTATACACCGGCTATACAGCAGTACAAGTGTTTCAGTTCTCAAGAAGGGGTTAACCCAGGCCAACAGGTCGACGAGAACGAGTCCGGACCTGGGCCCGGCGGACCGGGACGTACACAGGGATGCCAGAGGGGTACAAGAACCACCTCGACAGCCCCCTCCCAGCCCTGCCAAGCAGGAGAAGAGAGGGGCGAAAAAAGAATGGAGAAGGACCATGCTCCTTTAGCACAGCGCAAGGTACAACACAATATGGACCAAGCAATAGTGAAGGATAACACGCAGTGACATAACCACGAACACCTCCATAAAATCAACCCCTGCAACGCCCGGGCCAACCCGGCATTTTCCCCCCGAAAAAGCACAAGTCCTTCAGGGTACCAGAACAGCAGATCTGCGCCCCCGCGGACAACGGGTTAACTGACCTGGTCCGGCATGACCAGAACCAGTCCCGTGTCCTAAACACGCCACCATGCCCAGTCCTAAGAGGGGGGTAGGTACGCATGTCGATCCAAAACATCACAGAGGGCGCCACCAAGACGGTCAGAACATAAAGCACCGCGCCCGGTGGCCCACCCCAAAAGCGTGAGACCCCTCCGCCAATGCTTTGATCTATTCCGTTATCTCCCCCCAGAGATGAACGAGAATTCATCGAGACTAACCCAGTACACTGGCGTCCGGAAAAGACAAACTCCATCCTAGTTGCCCCATAAAAACGCTGTTTCAATGATGAGCAACCAAGGCGCGCAAGCCCATGCGTGGTTCCACACAGAAGCACCCAGGGCCAGCACTATGTACACGTCGAGACCCAAAACATATCAATGGTAATTCTAACAAGAACCCAGATAACGTTCACTCCAAGCCGCCTGGGAGAGCGGCAGGAAGCTGGCCAAGACACAGATATGGGTCCCATATGACGCGTCCGAGGGAAAACACCCGTCAACCCTGCCCTGTATAAAAGAGAGGAGACAGGGAACCCCCAGAGAGACTTCCCACGTGAGTAATAATTGAAAAGATATATGTAACATTGAGCTACGTGACCAAGCTCAAGACATATGCAACAGAGCGCAGAGCAGAACTTATTTTTAAGTTCTCATGCACCGCATAACTCATCTTGACAATAACAGAGGTCCACAACATGGAGCCTGAAAATAACTCACGGAAGTCTCACAACCAATAGAAACGCGCCCAGTGACGTACTCTATGGCGGGGGGAATTCCGTGACCCACCTGCCCAAATATGCCGTGGGACCAGGGAACTCCCCCCCCCCCCCTCTCCCTACCCTGTGACGCGCTGACCCAACAGTGTGACAGGAAGCCCGAAGGACAGGAGGTCCAACCCCGTGACCAATCAGAAAAAAGGGGAGGGAGGGTTTATCAGTTCACCCCCTCATGACCCCTCACCCCTGATACGATGCAATGACAAAGCAGAGCCATGACACCAGTCATAGCGTGCTACATGAAGCGCATGTATACCTGTTTAAGGTAACAGCTTCACATAGGCTCATGTGCGAACCTGCCACCTGAATTTTTACACCTTTACTTTAGGAAGAAAAAACACAGACCAAGAGAGGGGCCAAGGGCCCTGGTACAAGAGGCTTACACATGTAACTTCTGTAGGCCAACACCTAACCCAGTTGTGGATCTTAAACGTGAAAACGATACACACAACCCTCCATCACAACAAAAAAAGGGCAAAAGTACACTCTCACTACTGTAAGAGGAACGCTGTGTTTCATGATGAGATAAGACATAAGTCCTCGATTAAGTACTGGTCACAGGCCTTGCTAAGTCCACATGACAGCGACCAAACAATTTTCAGAAAAAATTGCCTCTCTCTAAGCAAGAGCACAACCCCAGTAGAAGCTGAGGGATTATACCGTATCCCCAAAAACATAGTGAATCAACACACATTTTGTAAACAAAATCATATCTGAGGGGGGGGGGGGGGGGGCCCAGGGGAAAACCGGGGAAAACCACCCCTCACCACCTTACCCCTGATACGACACCAAATGTGTAGAGTAAGCTTTACATCATGCACGCCAGCCGAAGACCTTGTTTGAACAGGCACAGCCCTGCTTATGTGTGAAAAAAACTTGCCACTTGTTATTGTCATCATTACCCTCAAGTAAGAATAACAAGCTGAGAGAGGGACTCATCCCTCGATCACATGCCACTATGCACAGTATTGTAGGGTAACCCAGCCAGTTGTGGGCTAAGCCACGTTGTCTAACGGTACATGAACACACACAACTTCTCATCATACAACAAAAACCCAGTTCATTTTTACTCACGTAAAAAACAACGTTGTTCCTAGTAGAAAGGCACAAGCCTTGGCCAACGCTACCCAAGCTATACAAAGCGACCAAGACAATTCACACAGCACATGTCGTATCTCCAAATGTAGTGAAGTAACATATGTTTTGCAGACAAAGACATCGTTATTAACAAAACATTCGGGAGGGGAAGGAAGGAAGAGTGGGGTAATGTCCAATGGACATCTTACCTGGACCAAGGAACGCAGGGCGAAAGGCCGCAACATAGGTTGGTCTCCACGTTGACGAAGGCCTCTCACTGGCGGGGCAAAAAGAAGCTCCTCCTGAAGCCGGTCATGGTGCAGGCCCGACTACATCTTCTGTCAAAGATGATGTCGTAGTCAGAGTGCCAGGGCCTGCTATTCTCACGGCTAATGCCAATGGTTGTAGCACAAGCTAACAGCTAACTCTAGGCTAACTGATAGCATCAAGCTAACGTTCCCAACAGGCTAACAGTTAGCTCAACCCGGCTATCGCTAACCACTAACTAACGCAGAAGCAAGCTAAGCGGCTACCACTGAAAACTGCACAACGTGAGAAAAGCAATACAGGCCAACACTTCAGACAGCCGCTGTCTTTTCCTCTTCTCATCCGAAGAAAGAAGGGGGAAAAAGGCAACACACATCCCTCTTCAGAACGGTGTTTACCAGACACAGCGGTGCCGGCAACAAGTCCCTCGCGGACTATAGCCGACTTGAGCATGGAGATATTCTCATAATGAAACACTAAGCTCACCTCCCTCGCACCGGGTGCTTTTCATCTTTGAAAATCGGGGCCAGTACGGCGACAGTGGGTATCCGTTTGTCCAGAGACCCGGGGAATTGAACCGCAGATTCGGAATCACGGTCCCAGGAAAACAAAGCTCTTACTCGGTGAGGAGCTAATGTTAACGTGGGCATCAAACCAGAACCCCCTCCACGCCGCTAAGTAGCAGCAAAAAAGGATACCAGCCTGGAGCCAGCCTTCGTAAGCTGTGTAGTTGTTCCCCCCACAACTGACACACCTGGCGCCTGCGTCGCAAAAACATCACCCGCCCCAGAGAGGCCGGCAGCCCTCACACGGCCGAGTGCCTCTCAAGCGAAGTGTCCAACTGCAGAGCCGGAGGTAATGCCGACGGGGATTGCTCAGCGACGCGAGCCCCTAATACGAAGCGCCGGTGGAAGTCAGAATGATCATCATCTTCTAGACACTCCGGTGGCGAAAACATTATCGCTGTATTTCCTCGAAAATTGTGAGAGAGAAAACAAAGATATAATGTCAACGCAGCTCCTTCTCTTCAATGTAGCTCCTTTCCAACTATTTCGGCACTAAACTCAAGTGGTGTATACAGACACTTGTCGGTGGTGAAAATAAGGAAGGAGCTGTTAGTAGGGCCACATCCCTGCTTATGTAGAGGAGCGGATGGGGGTGTGGCCAGGCGGATGGGTGTGTACATGTGAAGAAATGTATTCAGTATTAGACTGGATATGGATATGTTCCACTTGAGCGCAGAGCGTAAGCTATACGCTATATAACTGAATAAATCGCCATTAATGTAGGTTATCTGGTGCAGTAACGTCACTCCATCAACTGTAAAAGTGTGTTTGTATTCAGCATGGTGGTGTAGTGGTTAACACTGTCGCCTCACAGCTAGAAGGTCCTGGGTTCGATTCCCACTTGGGGACCAGGTTGCCGTGTTTCCAGTTACCCAGGTGGGGTATCTCCTGGGCCTTTCTGTGTGGAGTTTGCAGGTTTCCCCTCCCGATAAGATAAACCCAATGGAAAAACATGCACAACAGATCGCTAACGCTGTCACGTTCCTGACGAAGACGGACAGGAGCACTTGGATTGGTCCCCGGGTGCGGCGCACACTGCAGCCCTTGGCTGCTCCCGGCTGCCCTTGGGGGGGAAGGACGCACGAGACACCGGTATCGAATCCGGCTGTCGGCATTGCCTCCGGCTTGGGCCGGCCGTCATACTAACTTAATTGGCACAGTTAGCGGGTGGGAAGTCGATCGGTGGTAATCTGGACGTTGTAAACAGCGACTCCTACAGGTCGGTTGGGGCGCCTGCACAGCAGAGACAGGAAAATGGCGGGGGCAGTGTGAGCCTCCTACACGTTACTCCTACATCCTCCGTGATGGCAGGTGAAAAGATGCGACTGGCTGCCTACACAATACATGTATCGGAGGGGACATGCGATGGGCTTCTATCCTCCCTACAACCGGCCAGTGGGGGGCACATGCAAGCAACGTTTAAGACAGGGGAGGGGAGAATTGGCACGGCAAAATTGGGATGGGAGAAAAATAGAAATAGTGGATACATTTTTTTTTTAAAGCATGGGACTAAGGGGGGGGGGGTTATAATAGAGGATTCTGATTATATAAAAAGTTTGCAATGGAACAAATTCTCTTTTACTTTGGATTCGTTAAGCGTTGGGCATTCTTGTCTTTCCAAACAAACTGTCGTAATGCCTTCTTTTTTAAACATGACATGTTGTTTAGCTCCAGGGAAAACCTGTGGTGGAAAGAGTGGCATTTCATAATAAGGGATTTAACCATGTGTTTATATGATCAGCTGTTGTTAAAATACTCTTCTGCTTTTCTTTCTCAACAAAATGTGTGAAAATGTGTCTGAATGCACAAAATAAATAAATCTATGTCTGGGTGTCAACCATTCATATCTCATGTTTTAACACTAACCTACCATTAATTTAACACTAACCTACCATTAATTATGTAAGTATAATAAAAGAAAAAAAAGTGAGGGAGTGGAATCATACTCACATGTGCAAATTTTTTTAAATGGTCTTTGGATGCTAAATTACATGGTAATGAAAATGTTACCTTTTTAGTATTCAAACGCAGGCAATAGTCAGCAGACAACAGTCAGCAGACAACAGTTGTAATCAAATAACAGGCGATCATCATTAAATGACACCCATGGCCAGTGAGCTGTGGCATTGCACCATATTGGTTGGCATGACACATCATGAAAAAACTATGAATAGGATGTGTGTGTGTGTGTGTGTGTGTGTGTGTGTGTGTGTGTGTGTGTGTGTGTGTGTGTGTGTGTGTGTGTGTGTGTGTGTGTGTGTGTGTGTGTGTGTGTGTGTGTGTGTGTGTGTGTGTGTGTGTGTGTGTGTGTGTGTGTGTGTGTGTGTGTGTGTGTGTGCGCCTGTGCGTGTGCGAGAGAGATAGAGAGAGAGAGTAGAGAATAGATATCTGCCACAGCTGATAAATAAAAAAGGGCGAATTGAGTGCCATTGTTACACTGTGCTGACTCACTCTTATGCAGCACCTGAAAAGAATGTCACTTCAATCTTTCTGGCCTAATAGTCATCAAACTATAGTCACCTGAGTCATTGTATCACAATGCATTAGTAACTCATAAAGAAGAAGCAATCGCCCACCATTCAGAGGTACCTGGTGTGGGAAATACCAAATAGTCCAAAGCAAACATGTGATCTTTCAGCATTCAGCCATCAAACATACAAAAATGCCTATTATGGGATAGTCTTGGCACAAAGACTATTCCGTTTTATTTATGACTGACCTAGCTAAATGATGGGAATGCAAAAAAGCATTTTGACAGCTATCTGGTACCTTGTTTGTCTTGTTTGTTCATTCTCTTTTTTGTTTTACAGACTTTATTTTTTATTTTAGAATCATATTTTATATTTTATCTTTATAATAAAAATTAAAGAAAAACAGTAGACTACAATAGGTCTACAAAAAGTGTCCACAGACAAATTAGAGTCAACAATCATTACATTGTCTTAAATTAATTATCATTCATTTCCATTTGAGGTCCAGGTTA
Source organism: Notolepis coatsorum (assembly GCF_963971535.1). Classification (NCBI taxonomy): domain Eukaryota; kingdom Metazoa; phylum Chordata; class Actinopteri; order Aulopiformes; family Paralepididae; genus Notolepis; species Notolepis coatsorum. The sequence goes on from NC_140169.1 coordinate 120,095,598, forward strand.
GGTGTAAAATAGTCTTAATAATTCCACCACTTCTGGCTTTTCAGTTTGGTCAAAAAGTATTGCATAATAAAGTATAAGGACTGTTTAACGTCCCTGCCATTACAACTAGTCCTAGCTTGGAATTGGCCCCAAGCTTCTTGGTAAAACAGTGATTCTTACCGGTTGGAATATTTGTAGCAGACTGGGAAAGTAAAATAAGTTCTATATCGTATTAGCCTCCGCTCAGCATCAACTGCACATATCTCACTCCAGTGACATGCACTGAATAGTCTGACGCCCATAATGGTCAAACTAGTGGGCCGCGGCCGAGATCTGGTTTGAACCCGGGATTCTCTGGACAAGCGGATGCTTCTCTGTCCCGTAAAGGCCCCATCTTTCACATGAATGTGAGAGTACACCCTAAACACGAGGAAATGTGGGTCTGGATTTTCTTTATTGGTAGTTCCATGCTCAAGTCGGCTGCAGCCCGTATGGGAATTGTGCCGACTCCGCTGTATGTCTGGTAAATCACAGTTGAAAACTGTGTTGGCATTTCTTTTTCTCTTCTCTCTTAGGATGAGGAGGGTTTCAGGCGGCGGCCTGTCTGAAGTGTGGCTTGTTATGTCGTTGTGTACAGTTCAGGTGATAGCTGCTTAGCTTGCGTGCTAGTTTGTGGCCTACTGTTAGCCAGTCAGCTGTTAGCTGCGGCGCTAGCTCGTTGTGTTCACTAGGCTAGGAAACGTTAGCTTGTTGCTATCAGTCGGGAGCGGCTGTTAGCTTAATGCTACACTGTTGAACGTTACTGTGAGTATAACAAGCCTTAAACACTCTGACTAAGACGTCATCTTTGACAGAGGATGTTAGTCGACCCTACACCGGGTGCCATGCCAGCGAGGACTTCGTCAACATGGAGAGTGGCGGCTGGGTGGCGCAGCGGACATTACCCTCGTCACCAACGCAGGAGACGCGGGTTCGACTTCGGCTGTCCCGTTAACCAGTCGGCCTGCGCTCAGGGTGGAGGTAGGAGTCCTGACCGGACTTTAAACACTTCTTCTTTCCTTCCCTTCTAAATGTTTTGTAATAACGATGTTTTCCAAAACGTGTGTTGCTGCAATACATTGAGGATACGACGTGTGTTGTGTGTGAATTGTCTTATCACTGGTATAGCTTCTCTCTACATAGAAAATCGGCGTTGTTTTTTACATGTGTAAAAATGAACTGGTTAGTTGTGATGAGAACATGTGTGTTCATGTAACGTTTGTAACATGGGTGAACTCACAACTAAGTGGGTTAATTAACCTGTGAAGCTATGCTTAGTGACATGTGATTGAGGAATAAATCCTTTTCTCAGCCTGTGATGACAATGTGTGACATAACAGCGTGTTCACATATTAACAGGGGTACCTGTTCAACCTGGTCGTATCAAGGGTAAGGTAGGGAGGGGTGACCCCGGTTTCCCTGGGGCTTCCCCCCCTCCTCTCAGACATGTTTTGTTTACAATATATTGTGTCACTGTGTTTGTGGGGATACGATGTAACCCTCAGCTTAAGTTGCTGGGGTTGTGCTTCTGCTTGAGAAACGATTATTTTCCTAGGGAAAAGGTTGTTTGGTCACTATCATGTGTGCTTAGCAAGGCCTGTGGCCAATACGTAATCAAGGACTTATGTCTCTCTCGTTATGAAAAACGGCATTCCTCTGTAGTAAGAGTGTACTTTTGCCATTTTTTGTTGTGATGAAGGGTTGTGTGTGTCGTTGAGATCTACAACTGGGTTAGGTTTTGGCCCACAGAAGCACATGTGTAAGTCTGGTACCGGGGCTCTTAAAAGGGCCCTCTCTGTTCTGTGTTTTTTCCTTAGTAAAAATCAGATAGCAGGTTAGCACATGAGCTATGTGAAGCTGTTAAAATGCTTCATGTAGCATGCTATGACTGGTGTCATGGCTCTACTTTGTCATTACATCGTATCAGGGGTGAGGGGTCGTTGCTGTTTCGGCAGGTTACAGGGTAGGGGGGAGGGCAGGGAATTTCCTGGTCCCACGCCCTGAAAGATTGGGCGTGTGCACGGAGGAAATTCCCCCACCATAGAGTACGTCACTGAGCGCGTTTCTATTGGTAAGACTTCCGTGAGTTGTTCAGGTTCCATGTTATGGATCTGTTTCAGGGAGTTTTCAGAGCCTCCTCCTCACGAAGCTCCTCCTCAGGGAGAAGAGCCTTCTGTGAGTTCGGACCCTCCCTCCCAGTGAGGGAGCCTCCTCAGAGTTTCAGAGCCTCCTCCTCAGATTGTCAAGGTGAGTAGAACTTCAAAAAGGAGTTCTGCTCTATTGTATGTGTAGTCGATTCAATTCGATTATTGAGTGTGTATTGGTTCAGAGCCTCCTCCTCGGAGAGTCCTAACCCAAGTGTTACATAGCTCAATATTGCAATATTTCTTTTCAATCTATACAGCTCGCATGGGAAGTCTCTCTGGGGGTTCCCCGTCCTCTCCTTTTTGGAGTAGGTGGACGGGGTATTGTTTAGGGTTTCCCTGACTCCTCGCCTTACAGGTCTGTTGAGTCATGGGTTTCCCCCCGTCATAGGGGTACGTCGCTCACCGTCCCCTCTTATAAAGTGTGGTTGACGGGGTGGTGTTTCCCTCAGCCGCGTCGCATGGGACGCATGTCCGTATTATTTTTAATTTTTTCTGAAAAAATTTAAAATTAAAAAAGCAGCTTCTTGTCGTTCCCCAGGCGGCTTGGAGGAACGGTATCTGGTGTCTTGTTAGACTATCCATTGATGTGTTTTGGGTCTCGACGTGTACATAGTGCTGGCTCTGGGTGTTTCTGATGGGAATCACGCATGAGGCTTGTGCGCCTTGGTTGCTCGTTATTAAAACAGCGTTTTTATAGGGCAACTGGGAAGGCTCTTCCGAGCGCCAGTTTACTAGGTTTGTCTCGACGAATTCTCGTTCATATCTGGGGGATGTTAACGGAATAGATCAAAGCATAGGTAGAGGGGTCTCACGCCCTTGGGGTGGGCCACTGAGCGCGGTACGAATGGGACCGTCTGGGTGGCGCCCTCTATAATGTTTTAGATCGACACGCGTACCTACCCCCCCTCCTGGAGTTGGGGATGTCGGCGTGATTAGGGCACGGGACTGGTTCTGGTCAGTTAACCCGTTGTCTGCCGGGGACGCAGATCTTCTGTTCTGGTACCCTGAGGGACTTGTGCTTTTTTCAGGGGGAAAAATGCCGGGTCAGCCCGGGTGTCACAGGGTTTGATATTATGGAGATGTTCGTTCTCCATTCTTTTCGCCCCTCTCTTTTCCCGCTTACGCATGGCTGAGAGGGGGCTGTTGAGGTGGTTTTTATAGTACTCCTCTGGCATCCCTGTGTACGTCCCGGTCCGCCGGGCCCGGTCCGAAGTCGTTTTCGTTGACCCGTAGGCCTGGGATAACCCCTTTTTGAAAACTGAAACACTTGTACTGCGGTATAGCCAGTGTATACCCGCAGGTGTGTTTTGGAGTTTTTTCCTGAGGGGTTATAGGAACGACCACCGCATGTTGAACCATGAGGGTGGTTGATTCCCTGGTGTGTTGGAGCGGAGTCAACTCCCGGGTTACCCGGTTGAGTGTGCCCCTGCACATTCATGACGTCTGCCATTCGTGTCAGCCTTCTCTGCCTCTGCCCCTCTAGAGCGTCTGGGATTTTTTGGTGGAGGCTTTGACATGGTGCTCAAACAATGCCAGCATACGCCCCTTCCGCCGGGGTGCTGTTTTCAGTTGACCCCTTTGGCGCCTGTCTCATCCGCAGTGCTCCAGGCTCGGGTCAAGTGCCTGCTGCCTGGATTGAGGGATCGGCCTCTTCTGGAGGTCGTCTCCCCGGTGCGCTGCCTGCTCCCGCTGTAGTGTAGCCTCTTGAGTGCTTCGAGTTACAGCCATGCTGACTGCCTGAGTATGCCAGGGTCAGTGTGCCAGGCGGCGTGCTAGTGGGGGGAAGGGCCTGCTCTTGGATGGGCCCTATCCGAATATGCTGGCGATGTGGGGGGCGGTGTCACTAGTGACCGCCTGGTGAGGTCTTGATGCTGTGGCGTCATTGGCCTCTCCGGGCCCCCTTTTTTCCGGGGGGATCCAGTCCCTTCTGGGTCTGGGTCTTCCTTCGCGCTCCGCTGCTACGGCCTTGCCACGGGGTTGAGTTTGCTCTTGACCCCGTGATTTTGGGGGCGGTAACGAGGTTTGTTCCTTCCGTTTGTTCCCTGGTGGCATGCGGGTTGTGCGTGTGCGTAGTCGTGGGGTCAAGCCACGGTCTGCTCACCCTGTGCATTGAGTTGCTCGAGTTCCTCTTCGCACGGTCGGATCCGTCTCCCTCCCGTCCTCCAATAGGGAGGGTATCCCTCCATTAGGGAGGGTCGGGGGGCTCGGTCCTCCCCGGTTCTGATGGTTGTGGGGGGCCTCAGTGGGGTACATTTGTCGAGCTTCAGCTCCCGCTCAGCTCCCATTGTGCAGTTGACGCTGAGCGGAAGCTAATACGATATAGAACGATAGGTTATGAATATAACCGTAGTTCTATGAGTATTAGTGACGCTCAGCGTCTAGACGCCACTGCGGCCCTTGATCTTATCTTGTGGTGAAATGATTGAGAAGGAGATGAGTGTGTGGCCCCACCCCTGCTTATGTAGGTAGCAGATGGGGGTGTGGCCAGACGGATGTTGGTATGTAAAGGTACATTGTGAAGTTTTTATTCAGTGCACGTCACTGGAGTGAGATATGTGCAGTTGATGCTGAGCGTCACTAATACTCATAGAACTACGGTTATATTCATAACCTATCGTTATGTGTTCACCTAGCTGCATGAAGAACATATGCAGGGTCTATAGAAGGCTGTGACATACAAAGATAGTTCTGTTGAACAGGAAAATTATTCACTAAAAAGCATGACAGCTATCTGGTTCTTTGATTTATCTCTTCCTTCCATTTTCTGTTCCACCTACCATTTCCTGTCCCACCCACCCACCTTTCTGAGGATCAGAGTCAGACAATACCAAAGAAGAAGACATATTCTTCCGTAGCTTGGAAATGCCGGCGGATCAGGGAAGAGTTCATTCTTTATACACATGACACAGGATTAGACTACTTTATGTTATAGTCCTAGCTGCCATGGACCTGTATAGTTTACTTTATCACCATAGGATATTGTGCACTATAGGCTAATCCAGTCAGTATATCAGGAAACTGGTTAAATTCTTAATCTTCTATAGAGTATATGTTTATGATGGAGTGAAAAGGCTTGCGAGGAAAATAAACATAATTTAGGCAACCCAATGTCTCATACACAAATAAGTAATAACTGTTTTGTTTTAAACAACATAGATTAGTCTCAATCTGTGGGCGGCTGGGTGGCGCAGCAGACATTGCGCTCGTCACCAACGCAAGATACACCGGGTTCGACTCCGGCTTGGGCCAGCCGTCATACTAACTCAATTGGCAGAGTTAGAGGGTGGAAGTCGATGGGTGGTAATCTGGACGTTGTGGACAGCGACTCCTACAGGTCGGTTGGGGACGCCTGCACAGCAGGGACAGGAAATGGCTGGGGTAGTGTGAGCCTCCCACACGTTACACCTCGCCAATGAGAGGTGCTGGCAGGTGAAAAGATGTGACAGGCTGCCTCCTCGTGTACCGGAGGGGACATGTGATGCAAGGCTTCTATCCTCCCTACAACCGGCCAGTGGGGGGCACATGCGAGCAACGTTCAAGACAGGGGAGGGAAGAATTGGCACAGTGGAATTTGGATGGGAGAAAAAATTGAAAAAGGGGAGAAAAAGTGGATAAAAAAAAGATTAGTCTCAATCTCATAAACTCTCATAAACTCATAAACAGTACTGTATATTTGTAGATCTGGTATGTCATAAATGTCTAGATGTAACAGTACTGTCTATCTGTATGTCATATGTTATGATGAATTGAAAATGGGGGACCCTGATGTAAACAACACAAAAGTCTTTCTCTGGTCTGCATCCCCTTAACAATTGTATGTATTGAGCTGTACTGTATTGTACCCATTCTGCAATCTGTTAATACAATTTTCAATCAATCAATCAATCAATCAATCAATCAATCAATCTCAGACAAGTCCAAATTGGTCTTGTTGGTCTAAGTGGGGTGATTTCACCATACTATTAAGTTAGGCATTAACCTAGCGGCACGGTGGTGTAGTGGTTAACACTGTCGCCTCACAGCAAGAAGGTCCAGGGTTCGATTCCCGCTTGGGGACCAGGTTTCCATGATGCCAGGTACCCAGGTGGGGTATCTCCCAGGCCTTTCTGTGTGGAGTTTGCATGTTCTCCCCGTGCTCGCAAGGGTTTCCCCCCCGATAAGATAAACCCAATGGAAAAACATGCACAACAACAGATCGCTAACGCTGTGGCGTCCTTGACGAAGACGGGCAGGAGCACTTGGATTGGTCCCCTGGCGCGGCTCACGTTGACGCCTGTCTGCTCCCGGCTGCCCTTGGGGGGAAGGACGACGGGATGGGTTAATCGCAGAGACGAATCGCATCAGCGATCCTACAGACAATGCATGCGTGTGTGTTCCGGTGTGTGTGTGTTGTGGATAATAGCCAATGCCAATTAAAGACCTCTGAGCAGGTCCTGCATTATAACCTTCAGCCATTACTTCTGTACAACATTTAGCAGTATACAGTATACTGCTAAATGTTGGGAACAGGATAGACTCGTTAGGTTCTATTTATTTATTATTTAACCTCCTTGGAAGTGGGAGAGGTGACACCATAGAACTTTAAACAGTTTACACCATATTGTAACAGTTTGGTTAAAGTTATATAGGTGGACAAACATGTGGCAAATACTACTTGTAAATGGGCAAACAAAAAGACAAAACAACTTTTTTATTGAATTATAATGTTATTTATTTGACATTTCTACCACATAATATAGCGAGCCTCTTGCACCTGGCCCACTCCTTGGTAAGCTTTGAATCAAGAGTGCAGACGTTTCTACATAATTGACCACATAGTATATTATAAGACCCTGGTTCATTTTATATCTGTAATTGATTTGATTTGATTTTGATTAGATTTTATTATACATTTTTAAAGATACAAGATTCCAGAAAAACGTCAAGGATGCTACACAAATCAAATCAAATCAAATCAAATAAAATTTATTTATAGGGCCCAACAACACACGTTAATGTCCCCATGGGCCGTACAGATCTTCTTTAAACAAGTCAAGAAGAAAACATAACAATAAGTCAAGAACAGAACAAGAACACCATAAGGTGCAAACATTTTTAGATGGATGCAAATAAATGAAAGAATGCAAGCACTCCCAGACATACCCCACGCGAAGGTAAGGAAAAACTCACTAAAACCTAACAATAGGGGAAAAAAGCTCCACAGGCAGTGTGGAGGAGAGAAACCTTAGAAGGGCCATTCAAGGGGGGATCTCCCTTCTTAGATGTTGGTGATAGTAGTGTTGCAGACGGACAGTTGGTAAGCATGCACTCATGTGTGTAGTGGAACACAGATGAGTGCATGCAATAGCAACTGTACATTTTGAAAAATTAAAGATAGAGCTAATAGCGATAGCAACTGAACATTTTGAAAGATTAAAGATAGAGCTGATAGCAATCTATTTGAGGCACAGGGGCGGCGCAAAGAGGGTCACGTCCTCCCCGTCTTAGTCAAGGGACATTTAACACTCCGGTCGTTGCTCAGGGACAGCCGGAGACAGGGAGATAGGGGCGGCGCAGAGAGGGTCACGAACTCCCCGACATCATCGCGGGACATCCGGCACTCCGGTCACCACTACGAGACCTCCGGAGACAGGGGGGCACGCAGAGGGGGTCGCAACCTCCCAGCCTTCGTCACGGGACGTCCAACACTCCGGTCAACACTCCAGGACAGCAAGTCATAGGGAGACAGGGAGACGGGACAGGCGTTAGACGGCTCAAGACTTATTTCCATTGTGGTCCTTGGTCTCAGACAGACAAGCAATACAAAACAGGACCATAAATAACAATTTGACAAACTACATAGACATGAACATTTTAAAAGCAGTACAAACGTAGCCACAGGCAACAATGTATCAGACACCATTTTCATGCATTTTAAAATCTAGTTTTGGACATTGTCGAGGAGCCAAAGTTGTAAAGTTGTGCCGACTACTGATGCATTTTAGCTGTGAAGGTAGCAAATTCCAATTTGTGGCTCCCCAGAATTTAAAAGAACATTTTCCCATATTAGTTTTGAACCTTGGAATACGCAGGTCAGCAATGCTGGCTCTGGTGTTATGGGTATGCATCAGTGGCGGCTGCTGACCAAATTTCTTGGTGAAGCACAAATTATTATATTATATTATCTATTAAATTATATTTTTAAAACATCCCCACGGCTGCAACACCCCCATTCCTCCCAGGTGTCAGGCTCCTCATTCGCTTCCATTCATTTTGGGGACCATGTTTAAATATCAACTTCTGAAGTATAAACAAACTATACTGCTGTGAAGATTTCAATAAAACAGACCATTCTGAGTCAATGGTACATGCTTGTACAACTGTACAAGCAAAACTGTACATTGGAATATCTAACATGTATTTACCACCTTCCTCTGCACGAGGCCACAGATGGGTTTTATGTAACACAAGGACAATTACGTGGGTAATTCTAAAGTAAACGCACGCATTTCAGCCACACACACGTCACTGACACACTGGACGCAGCGGCCCAATATATATATATATATATTTTAAATCCACTCACCATTTGATGTACTTCTTTACAAGGAAATAGTGTCCCTCCCATCTGATCACTTGTAAATTAAATCCATCCTTCGATATTTTCTGATGAAACGTTGAATGACCTTGTCAAACAGTTGCAAATCAGGCAATGCAACAAACAGCAGTCTTTTGTGATCTAATCGATCCTTCATTTGCGTGAGGATGCTGTCGAAATCCACTAAACATTGTTCTGTTGATGTGTGACACACGTTCCATTTTCGGGACTCCGACTCTGACAGATGGTCACTCAGACAGTCACCCAAGCGATTGCCAAAGCAGTGCACTCATCAAAGCTGTGGGCACCTATCCCATCTTCCTCTTCTTCTTCTTCCTCTGGGTGAACGTTTCGATGACTTAGCTATTAGCTCACGTTAGCTACAACAAGTTAGGGAGGTCCCCACCTCCCTAAAACAAGCCAGAGTCACGCCGCTCATAATAATAAAAAAAAACTGAACCCCACCGTCATAGGCAACTATCGTCCTGTCTCTCTTCTCTCCTTCCTTTCTAAAACACTTGAACGTGCTGTATCCAACCAACTTACTGCTTATCTCTTACAGAATGACCTCCTAGACCCTAATCAGTCGGGCTTCCGGACTGGCCACTCCACAGAAACAGCCCTCATTGCGGTCACAGAGGCACTTCACTTAGCAAAAGTGAAAGGCCTCTCCTCTGTCCTGATTTTCCTAGATCTATCTGCAGCCTTCGACACAGTCAACCATCAGATCCTCCTCGTGGCCCTCGCAGGAATGGGAGTGGCTGGCTCTGCGCTGACATGGCTGACATCATACCTCAATGACCGCTCCTACCAAGTGTCATGGAGAGGGACCCTGTCGGCCACCCGCCCCCTGCGGACGGGTGTCCCCCAGGGCTCGGTCCTAGGACCCCTTCTCTTCTCCCTCTACACTAAATCACTGGGTAACATTATCACGTCTCATGGCTTCTCGTATCATTGTTATGCCGACGATACTCAACTCTTCCTCTCCTTCCCTCCCTCCCTCAGATATCCATGTCTCTGAGCGGATCTCGGCCTGTCTGTCTGACATCTCCGCCTGGATGACGACCAACCACCTCAAACTGAACCTAAGCTAAACAGAATTGCTCCACCTGCCGGCCAAATCGTCCCCCCTGACCGACCTTTCCATCACAGTCAAGAATGCAGCTGTGACCGCGTCCCCGACCGCCAAGAACCTTGGTGTTGTCCTCGACGACCAGTTGAACTTCTCTGCTCACATCGCAGCAACAACCAGAACCTGCAGATTCCTCCTGAGCAACGTCAGAAGGATCCGCCCCTTCCTGACAAAAGAAGCCACCCAACTCCTCGTCCAATCAACAGTCATCTCCCGCCTCGACTACTGCAACGCACTGCTCGCTGGCCTCCCGGCCACTGCCACCAAGCCTCTTCAACGCATTCAGAAATCAGCGGCCCGCCTGATCTCAAACCTACCGAAGTCGGCCCATGTCACCCCACTTCTTAGGGACCTGCACTGGCTCCCCATTGCTGCACAAATCCGCTTCAAGGCCCTCGACCTAGCATATCGTGCGGCAAAGGGAACCGCTCCCGCCTACCTCCGGTCAATGGTCTCCAACTACACACCCTCAAGACCCCTACGCTCTGCATCTTCTGGCCGCCTCAGACCTACTCCTATCCGAGCTCCGGGAGGGTCATCAAAGAGAAGCCGCCTATTCTCAGTCCTTGTCCCACAATGGTGGAATGAACTACCCACCCCAGTTAGAACAGCCGAAACCCATCCAATCTTTCGCCGTCGACTAAAGACGCACTTCTTCAACCATTATCTGAAATAAAATAAAAATAAATAAAAAGATATCTAACCCTAACTAACCTTACTGTCATGCACTTGTCCTAATAAACTAACCTACACTGTAGCACTCAACACTTTGATGAACATTGTTACTCAGCTGATAGAGTTGTGCCCTTCCTGATGACTTGTCGTACAGAACTTGAAAGTCACTTTGGATAAAAGCGTCAGCTAAATGACTAAATGTAAATGTAGAGTCCAAGACGGCACGTTCACGTCAATTACGCTACTTCAACTGAGATAAAAAAATATATATATATCATCAAACGATGCACAATAAGTTCATGAACAATTGAATAAAGATCTTATTCTCGATGTCAGTCTCTTTCAAGGCAAATTGCACACAGTCAGTCTCAGTGGTGAGATGACAGAAAAATCTAGAACATTAGATGGCTATTGACGCCACAGTCAATAGGGTCTAGCTGCAGTTCCGTATCATTAGCTGGGACCATTCTCTGATTGGATTTCAAGGCTGTCAACACAATGTGGTACGACATGAACACCAATCAATCAAGTGCGCTCCGTCTCACTACCCGCCTTTTTTAAACTCAAATAGCCTATTTTGATTCGATAATTATTGTTATGGTTTGTAACCGACCCCAATCGCACAACACAAGACAGGTATGAGAGTAAGCCAAGAACAGGGCATTTATTGAAACACACAGAAAACGGCACTGTCCCTTTAAGGGAGAACACAATTTACTGGATAACAAGAAAAGGGAAAAGGCACAGTGCCTTTAAGAGGCGAGCTGGCTAAGGGGAAGGCTAAGGGAAGGCTAACGGAACAGGGCCGGGGCAAGGGACAAGGCAGGAAACAGGGAGGACTAGGAGGACTGGACAGGGAGGACTAGGAGGACTAGAGGGGGGAAACAGGGACAGAGGCCCGCGGAGGCGGGCTGGGGACAGGGAGGACTAGGAGGACTAGAGTGGGGAAACAGGGACAGAGGCCCGCGGAGGCGGGCTGGGGACAGGGAGGACTAGGAGGACAAGACAGGGAGGACTAGGATGACTAGGGTGGGGAAACAGGGTAAGGCCTTGGAACAGGGCGAGGGCAGGAGCTGCTTACAGGGACAGAGAAAAACAGACAAAGCCTGGGAATACAAGCATTAATGAATGTTGCTGCTCTGCAGCTTCTCCCGGGATGGTTCGTCTGAGGAATCAGACGGTGACGTCAGAGCCGCTCTGCAGAATCCTCTCGGCAACTCTCCGAGGTGGTAAACGGGACCGAGAGGGAGAGAGGGAGCGGGTTAGCTCAGAGTACAGTGGGGAACAGAGCAGGTGACAGGAGAAGTGACTTGTCCCAAAACAGAGTAATCCAAGTGACTGAATCTTCGGTGTAAATACACACTGTGAGTAAAGTCCCAACAACAAATCCACGTGATAGAATCTTCGGTGCAAAAAACACTGTGAGCGAAGTCCCAATAATAATCCAAGTGAAAAATATCTTCGGTGTGAATACACACAGTGAGCGATGTTCAAGCAAATATTATCCCAAATGAACTATCCAAAAAAGCAGGCACAGGGAGAGTGACAGTCAGACAAAAAGCAGGATCTCTTCAGTGTATTAAACACACGAAAAACGAATAGGGTCAAAGACAGTCTTGCCAAAACTCACCCAGGCGCTGTGCGTAAAGAGAGCGGGATCAAAACAGGGCGAGCGCGTAGCCACGGGGAACGGGTTGTCCAAGCGGAGGTCTGAGTGGTGCGCGACTGCTTGGAGTACGCGCCGGTACGGAGGGCGCATCTGGCGCGGAGGTCTGAGTGGTGCGCGTCTGCTTGGAGTACGCGCCGGTACGGAGGACGCATCTGGAGTGCGTCTGAATGCGCGTCTGGAGTGAAGAGCGCGTCAGGCTCGGCGGAAGTCTGGATGGTGCGTCTGGATGTCTGCTCGGAGAGACGCATCCTCCCGTAGAGTATTAGGAAGCGATGCGCGTCTGGAGTGAAGAGCGCGTCTGCTGCGCGGAGGTCTGGATGCGCGTCTGGGGTGAAGAGCGCGTCAGGCTCGGCGGAAGTCTGGATGGTGCGTCTGGACGTCTGCTGCGCGGAGGTCTGAAGTGGAACACTGGAATACCTCCCGTAGAGGATTAGAGAGCGTAGAACAATGTCTCCATCCAGGCAAACGGCGACAGGTGGCCAAAGCTTGAGCGCATCTCACGCCGGAGATGAAAACAGCATAACAGACAGAAACAGAAAACTCCCATAGGAGCCTTCAGACAGAGAACCTCCCGAAGGAGTCTTGGTGATAGAGATATGATACGGAACGACCCGACAGGAACTGAGGGGAGAGCGAGGTACTTAAAGCCCACAGGGGCACTAATTAGAATACACATCAGGTGCGTGATGGTAATTGATACTCGAACTAAAAGTGTGTGTTCGGCACCAGACCAATCAACACATAATGACAGGTAGTCCAAGGGCGTGGCTGCTGAGGAGCAAACGAGAGTAAACGAGCGCGAGGGTGGGGGCTGGAGAAGTGAGGAGACAGGGGATTAAGGTCCAGGGAAGAGGCAAACCTCACAATTATATTCTTAAGCCCAACCCGTGCAACTATTTTAGCAGTAAGTGATTGACAGCTGGCCATTACTGCAGTCAGGTCAGAGAGCTCAGAGCTGTCACTTGGACATTTTTTGAAGAAAAAAAATTCACTGACATTGTTTTTGTTCAAATTCACTGGCATTGTTCACAGAGGAAAACATTTCTAATAAAAAATAATAATAATAATAATAAAAGAAATAACAATAATAATAATAAAAAAGAAAAAATATATATATATGTATATTAACAGTTTGAGTGCCAGCCATTAACATTGGAAACATGGTTAACACATTCCCTGCCACACTTCTATCCATCAATGTAGGCTCACTGCCACCATTCTAAGCCTATGGAGATGTTCACCTTCTTTGCAGGGCTATAACTTTTTAAATTGTAATGCTAATTGACATTACTATGGCCCATTCAACAGCGATTATCTATCATTCAGGATGTAGGAACGTTATACTTTTTCATTCATAGATTCTTCCAAAAATACCTTCTAGTATGTTTTTATTGTTTTCTGCAGTAATTCATAGAATGTGAGTTATAGGCATAAACGCATATATAGATTATCAACTGCAGTTTATTGCCGATACACGCTATATTAAAAAATTCAACTGTACATGATCGTATACGTTATGATTCATCATGCGCGGATGAAAGGGGGGGTCGTTTATAATTCTGTGATTGTCAGTAAATGCTTTATGTAGTATGGGTGATATATTGATCAGAGCGGTTTGCAGTGAAAAGAATAAACAATCAAGCTGAAAGTAACGTTACTGTCCTCTTACCGTTCGCCAATGAGACTGGAGGAAAAAGATCCCACTTATTTGACGTCGATCTACTAGATCCATTTTTGGTTTGTATGGCGCAATAAACGCCCAAATCATATCGATTATTGAGTTATGGCAGCGATCCATATGCACGCCAGTGTGTGTGTGTAGTCCCGCAACGATATGTGACTGCCGGACGGATTTCCCAGATGCACCGAGATCACCAGATCCACTTCCGGTTGTAACTCGCCCGATCATCCACCAGTCGGCGGTATTGAGGCGTTGCACTGTTGTGCAGGGTCCCACTGTATCACCAGAGGCTGGGTGGCGGAATTATGAATGCCATGGCGAAAAAATGAAATATGATCTCAATATCGCTGTACAGCGTGGTTTGGCAGAATTCGCATGGCCAGCAAACACGCTGTACAACAGGATTGGCGGTGGATGTGTTAAATGCCACCACCCACTTCAATGATAGCGTTGTGAGCGCATAATCTCTGTCTTACATTATGGCTATGTGTCTAATCTGCCTGTTGCTTATCAATGACTTGTTTGCAGTCCACATTGTGGAAACGGATTGTTTTTTAATCGGTTCATTTTCGTTTTATATCATTTTGAAAAGTATAGTATATGTGTACTTATGCACGCTATAGAGGTGGGCTGAAAAATCTATTCTCTCATTTCCTCATCAGCGATCACCGCGCACACACACACACACGCATAGGGCAAAAGCTTATATCTCTGTGAAAACAGCTCTGATTATCCTAAGACTGGTAAAATAAATTCCTTACCTGAGATCAGATGTTATCCAAAAAGATTATTCCAATTCCTGATCGCCATTCCAAATATCGATCACGCTTATTGATTACAGTGTTGAGTCCTGTAAATACATAATCCACGCGTTTTCGGGGCCGGTGAGCACAATCGATCCTTCAGTTGGCTTGACGGAAAAGTTAAATGAGCAAACTGACCACTCCCCCTGCATCAGTGTAAAGTAATGAGGTGCAGTTACACAGGGAGAGACGATAGGGGGCGGTATCTTCCCAATTGAGCTCAGAGAGACTCTGCAGCACTAACCCGAGGCTCGATTGAAGAAAGATGAATTCAAATCGCCAATCAATTAAAAAAAAAAGACAAACAAACGCTATATAGCCTCGGGGCACTCAAAGGTCGGCATGAACTAACAACAAAAAGCATCCGTGGCACTCAATGTGTTAATAATAATATTTTTTTTTTGTCTGTATATTACTAGTGAAGTACTGCCTCACTAGTTGTCATGCAATAACCTCCACTGGTATGCATGTCCCTGCATTAAAAACCAGTTATGTGGTAATGGTGAGAAAGCATAGATAAATAATAATTGTATTATATTTGTATGGGGGAAAGTCGTGTGGGTGATGTAAATTAATCCCGTTACCAAAGCAACTGAAGCGTCCTCTATTTGAACGACCACATCAAACAAGAGGTGGACGCGGGCAAATACTGCGGCATGGTCATGCTGGACCTACAAAAGGCCTTCGACACTGTCAATCACTCCATTCTGATTGACAAGCTAAAAGCAATTGGTTTTGATAGCTTATCAGTGAGCTGGATGCAATCCTACCTGGAGGGGAGAGAACAGATGGTAGAGGTAAACGGTACTCTATCCCCCCCCCTCACAGTGAGCTGTGGTGTTCCACAAGGAAGCATACTAGAACCGCTACTGTTCCTAATTTATGCAAATGACATGTCGTCAGCCTGTGACTGCAACTTGTTCCTGTTTGCGGACGACTCAGCCCTGCTGGTCTCTGACAAGAACAAGTTGCAGGTTGAAAAAACCCTCAGCTCGGAACTAGGCAAATTCTGCATATGGCTCGCTGATAACAAACTATCATTACACATGGGCAAAACAGAGTCCATTCTCTTCGGTTCAAATAACAAACTCAGCAAGACCGACGGCTTCTCAGTTGCAGTGGGTGACAATATTGTCACAAGGAAAGACGAAATTACCTACCTGGGTTCCATCCTAGAGGCAAATCTTTCCTGTGACAAAATGGCATCCAATGTAATAAAAAAAAGTCAACCAACGAACTAGATTCTTGTACCGGATCTCCTCTCTGGTAAACAAGAATACCCTGAAGACTCTGGCAGGAGCACTCATTCAAGGGTACTACGACTATGCGTGCACCTCATGGTACCAAAGCACCTCAAAGGCGCTTAAAACAAAATTACAAACATCACAAAACAAACTGGTCAGACTACTACTTGACCTTACCCCCAGAACCCACCTCACCCCTGCCCACTTTGACAACCTAGGATGGCTTAGAGTAGACGACAGAGTACAGCAACTTGCAATGGGCCTGGTCTACAAGATACACTATACGACTAAGGTACCCATGTACATGTCAAAATACTTCCCAAAGGTCAGTGAATACCACAACCACTACACCAGAGGAAGCTCAACAAATCATGTTAAACCCAGATTCGGCTCAAACAAGGGACTAAATACGTTTCGCAATTATGCCACATCAATGTGGAACGCCCTACCCAAAGCTGTAAATGAATGTGAATCCCTACCCACATTCAAAACCGCTCTTAAAGAGCACCTACGGGAGGCTGCAATTCGAAACTGGCCACCGTAAATGCCCAAAACCCCCACCACCTCCTAATAGACAGTCTCCTCCCCACCGCATATATTCCCTCCCCACCGTATGTATATCTCTCTCCCACCCACCCACCCCCTCCTAATGTACAGTCCCCTCCCCATTATGTATATACTCAGTCAGGATCTAGGGGTAACAGTACTATATATTTGAATACCGTTTATGTCACAAATGTATCAGTACTAAATACCTATATCTGTCCCTATGCCATAAATGTCATGTATGTTGTGTATGTCATAAATGTCTATATGAATTGAAAATGGGGGACCCTGATGGAAACAAGACAAACGTCTTTCTCAGGTCTGCATCCCCTTAACAATTGTGTGTATTGAGCCGTACTGTATTGTACCCATACTGCAATCTGTTAAATAAAGTTTTCATTCATTCATTCATTCATTCTAGCCCAGACCAGACGCGACACATAATCTCACGATATAAAGCTGGGAACGAGGTTACTTAGACACCGGATGAAGTTGTGATACCAGCCGTTCAACTTCCGGGTCATATTATTCTGCATGAATCGAAATCTGTTTGCAAAATAATTCGGACGAGCTTCTCAGCTAACATCGTTTTGTAAAATGTCCCGTGGCACTAGTGCAGGGTTTGATCGTCATATCACTATCTTCTCTCCAGAAGGAAGACTTTATCAAGTTGGTGAGTATGAGGTTCTTAGTCAGACAATAACCGGCAACCGGCTCGTAAGCTAATAGCTTGCTAAATGCTCTGTCATGGTCCTTTAGCTTGTGTCTGCTAGCTAACGCACACCATAAGGTGTGTACTACAGTAACAAGTGCACTTCTTCTTGACAACATGGAACCCCGTTGTAACTGATGCTGTGTTATGATTTTGCTTTGTTGAAGCCAGATATACAGCCTAGTTTAAGAGTGTAGTCAGCTAACTAACGTTACCTGGAAGGATCGCTAGTTAACATAGTTAGCATTGATATGCAAGCTGATTCATTGCCGTCTTAAATAACATAATAATATTTTATTACTGTTTGTGTGATAATAGCTGCACATTATGATAATTATGGACAGATGTGACTCAATGCTATTCCCTGACATACGGGACTGTTTATGGTACTAGTTGTCAATGTTATGTATGAAAGTGTACGTCAACATAAACCTGTGTCTGTTTCTGTTGACAGAATATGCCTTCAAGGCTATAAACCAAGGTGGACTCACATCAGTAGCAGTCAGAGGGAAAGACTGTGCAATTGTTGTCACACAGAGAAAAGTACCAGTAAGTTGGATATGCTATTTTCGAACGAACAAATGTTGTATGTGGTTCTCGAGTTTGGGTATTTTACTAGCTGTGTAAACAAAACTCTGATACAGGGACTATACATATACATACTATACAAGTTTCTTTATTAGTTGTCATACAAAAATACAGAATACTTTTATATGCTTTTTTCCTGTTCTGCTCCTGAGTGTGCTAGATAAAAAATAAAATAGATAAGTAAAAAATAGAAGTCAAAAGTATGTAACAAGTGTAAACAAGTGTTCAATATACATATAATATATACAATACAGAGTAGAAACAAAATTGTAACTGACAATATAAAGTACAATGCAGAAATGGGATGAGGTACAAGTTAACTTAGGGTAAGGTGCAATGAGGTATGAGTTGTAGTGCAAACCTCTTTACCAATAATATAAATTTAAAGTGGGTGCTACAGTGAGTTGTTTATTTAAAGTGAGTGAGTGTGTGCGTGTGGATGTGTGTGCTGTGAGTGTATTTGATGGTTTGTTTGTTACATAGTGTTATTGTCATTGAGCATCCTGATGGCCTGGGGATAGAAGCTCTGGTAGAAGACTGGTAGGGATAGAAGACTGATAGTGACCTGCCTGAGGGCACTTGATCTATCCTCCATTTTCCCAAAATAGTCAACTTTCACCAACTCTGCATTATGGATTAGGGAAAGGAAGCTTTGTCTGTGGTGAGTTTTTGGAGAAGATTGGAATCTATTAAGTGCCCTGAGGCTGGTCACTAGTACTACCGATGTTAAAAGTATTCTCCGTCACAACTCTGTATACAGTTCATGATATACTCAAGGTGTTGGCACAGCCTGAGGAAAGAGCACTGTGACTAAAACGTGTTGCATGAACGGGGCTCTACAGTGCGACCATTTTACTCTCATTTGCCCCTAAGAATATGTCTGTGTGCGAACCGGAAAAACCAATTACTCGCACAGTGTGCGAGTGAAGATTACAACCTCAGTCGTGCTTTTTTCTCTCCGCTGCTAATCGTTCAAAAAAACTTCCGGAAAGTCATTCCATTGCCCTACGCGATACTTTTCAGAGACAAGTAACATCAAGTTTATGTAACTTATTCTAGTCTTACCAATAGCAATAGATTTTAGCACCTAGATTTATCGATAGCAATAGTAATATAACGCCAATGCACCTAAACGAATGCCTTGCTTTGTTAATCATAACGTTGATGCAGTAGCGTATGTCGTTGTGTTGGCTGTAACGGACATGAGAATAACATAACACTGTGTACACATTAAAATTGCGATAATCAATTCTAACATTTTCAAATCGATGCAGTTGAATTTTCCCCTTAGGATCGATGCATTGTTACACCCCTACATCAAAGTCACTGGCCCACTGTGCGTGTGTGTGCTAACTTGGCTAGCGTTATCAACAGCAGAGGTGGGTGCAAGCGGTGTGACGTAATTGGCAGAATCGACTGTCAATCAATGGTCTACCTGACACGCAAACTCATAAACAATGTTTCTGTACTGGAGCCTCTGGAGGTGTACAGTATTTCAATAGGCAACCCTGAAAGGATTATTTTTCTAGAAGAGCAACACTAGCCAAAACATAGGCATTGTATGCATAAAAGGGGCTAAAGTTAAGTGACTATTACTTTTGTAGCAGTACAATGTCACTGCCTTTTCTATTAGGCCTAGTTGTTTGCTACAACTTTGCCACAGTAGGCATTAATCACTTAATAGTTAAAATGTCTGTGTCCCATTCCCGTTTGCACACACAGATACACACACACGCACACAGTGGGCCAGTGACTTTGGTGGTATGTGCTATTGCACACATGTGTGTCCCGTTCCCGTTTGCACATGCACGCACAGTACAAATATACATTTATTAAAAAGAAACTGTTACTCAGGGCTGTACGTTAACTTTTTTTGCACATAGCACTGGTGCTACAGAGGTTGATAGTTTTGTAGCACAGGCCAAAATCTTGTAGCACGAGTATAAAACGTCTCTAAAATCTCTAAAAACAACCACAAGTAGTGCAGTTCATTACTTAAATAGGTATGTGACTGGCAAGGGACATGAATCTTGCATACAGGGCACACAAAATCCAAACTTTAACAAGAAATGCTTTTAGACAAATTCTTTCTTTATTTGCCCATAATGTAAAACAAAAAGAACAAGGACATAACCATATAACCGATATGAAGCAGTCCGAGACCAGGCAGCGCTGGTGTGGACTCAGATTACAGGGAAAACTAGAAACCAACCTAGAAACACCTAGAAACCAACATAACAAATAGATATAATGCATACAAACACCTGTACATATTTGTGGAACCAAATAAATAAATGTATTATTATTATTCGTGTGTGTGTGTGTGCACTGCACACGTGTCACAGTTCCAGCATCATGTCTGCTGGCCACTTTTTCAGATCCACACACACACACACACACACACTATTGCATTAATCAGAACTAAGTACAAGGAACTCTGCATGAATGAAAAGGGCTTTATAAATAAAATGAATTATTATTATTATTATTACCTTATTTGCATATTGTCTCGTTATTAGATAGATAGATTGATTGATAGATAGATAATTAATACTTTATTGATCCCGGAGGGGAATTTAAGTAGCCATACGATGGAGTTCTTTTTACAGAGTAAAATTAGCGGCTTAAATTTAGTGAACAGCATTTATTCCTTGGCGATGCAATATGCCACATTCATCTTAAACTTTACCTCACGGAGATCAGCATCATCCGCTCTGGTCGTCTGTTTACTCAGCGAGTGCAAGAGGGTGCCGGCCCGCTCAGGGGTTTGTTTAGCGTTGAAGGCATCCCGGGCAAGAATGTGTCGATGGGACGTATTGTGTTTATTAATGTTATCCATTTTTAGGATATTGTTACCCGCGACATAGGGATTCTCTGATCGGATCTTTTCCGGAGTCTCCCGGCACCAGTGACAGAATAATAATAGCTGTGCTTCCTCATTAAAAAATATCCACGGAAAATCATTTTCCCACTCTGCGTTATATCTGTACATCTTGTTAATCTTCTCCTTTTGTCTCGTTTCTATTAACGGTGGTCCCTCTCAGGCTCGTTTGGGGTTTTGATCTTGTACTTCTTTTGTTGGATTTAATACCTTAAAAAAGCGCTTCATCTTGTCGAAGTCACCCAGTCAGTGTACATTGAGCTCGCAACTTAGTCGCAGGGATATTGTTCGCTAGGGATTATGGGATTTGGTGTTTGATTATGGACTCTACGCGAGACGGGACATTGTTTTTAATCGCACGAGACTACAAGTACCAAGTGGATAGCGTGGCGCTGTGGTCCATTCAATTTACCGTCACACTTTCTTTTTTTTTGCTTGCGCCACGGGCCATCGCACCAGTGCTACTAAAGTCAATTCATTCATCGCACAGACTGACGTCAGTGTCGCACGTGCAACATATATGTTGCACTGTACAGGCCTGCTGTTACTTGAAATATTTTCACTGTGCTCCTACATATTTTTAACACTTAGAGTGCCGGAGGTCGGGTGCCCCAGAACCCTGTTGCGTGCCAACGCCCACTTCAATGATAGAGCTCTCATATTTGCGAACGCATAAACTACATCGCATAAACTACATCTTAAATTATCGCTATGTGTATAATATGGCTGTCGCTTATCAATGACTTGTTTGCCGTCAACATTGTCGAAACGGAATGTTTTTTAATCTGTTCATTTCCGTTTTATACCATTTTGAAAAACTCGTTTTTTGAAAGTTTCAGGAAAATATAAAGATTCTGTGATAATCGCCCTTAACACTTTGGGTGCCATGGGTTAAATTCATGATATACCATAGATTGCCAGCTCTATTTGTCTATGGAGAAGTACCCCTTCTTTGCATGGCTATAACTTTTTAAATTCTATTGCTACATTGCCATTATTAGGGCCCATTCAAAGTCCTATATGTATTGTTCATTGTGTAGCAACGTTAAACTTTTTCATTCACATATTCATACTAAAGTATGGTCTAATGTATAAGTATGTTTTCATCTCTTTCTGCAGCTTTCTCCAGAACATGATATATAGCCCCAAATGCATTATATTGATGATGCAATACAGTTTTATGGCAATCGGCGCGATATAAAAAATTCCAACTAGACGTACTTCTAGAAGTTACTACACGTCATCTGATGTTGACCGGATGGGCTAGGGGGCGTTTATAATTCCGTGGGCAGCGTTATACCAATCATCTAATGTGGGTCAAATGTTGATCATAGCAGTTAGTATCGAAGACGGTAATTTTACACGCTAAAACTCACCCCAATCTCCTCGCGCCGTTGGGCGATCAGCGTAGAGTAGAAATTTTACCATTATGGGATGTCGATTTACCCGGTCCATTTCCAGGTTGTATAATGGTATATACGTCCAAATCATGTTGTTTATCGAGTTATTGGCAATGGATCGCTATATATTGTGACGAGCCAGAGTGCCGGGAGCCAAACCGAGTGCCCGGAAGTAATATGGCCGACCAGCACAACCTCCACAGCACTTCCTGTTTGGCGATTGCGCCGATCGGCCACCAGATGGCGCTCCTGAACCTCCAGAGAGCTCAGTGGGTCCTCCTGGTGGATCTCAGGCCAGCGGAGGGGAAATATGAATCCGATCACAGATTTTTGAAATATTGATATTAAAGACGCTGTAAAGCGTCCTTCGGCAACTTGAGCATGGCCGGGAATGACGCTGGAAAGCGTTTTCCGGCACCCAAAGTGTTAACTGGAATATTCTGGAATATTGTTTACATCAGGTCCCCCTTCATAATGAATTGTAAGTGTAACTGAGGGGTACAATTCCCTGACTGTATTACTAGATATGATACTTACTACCACTACCTTTGTACTTAATATTCGGCCACCCAGTACACGGCATAAATATATTATGATGAACACTGTCACGTAGATGAAACGGATCCAACACAAATGTACGAATTAGAAATAGGTCTTTATTTCTACACAGCGATGGTGTGTAGAGCAAGCACTTAATCAAATCAATCACATTTATGAATGGGAATTAGTATGCACTTTTATGGCAAGAGTATTCGTCGGTATATCAATAGAGAATGTCCAATCTCTGAAGGCGCAGGTGGTACATATACGACCTGGAATAGTTTAAGGAATAACAGCAATGATACTTTAATGATTATATACTGGATACACTAGAGGGGGTTAATCCGGTCGCTTGTAAGCCGACAGGAGTAGGAAGGGGGGGGGGTAGAATCCGGCTGCCTCATCCGGCCAAGGGTATCCCAGGTGAACCCACTGTAGTGCCGTTCAATGCGCCGGCGATCCTTGGACCACAGATGAAAGCAGGTGGACTCTTTGTGGGCCGGCGTCCTCCGGTCCACGGAGGAGAGACGTGAAGCGACCTCGTCTTGCAGAGCGTCTCCTCACCTTGCGTCCTCTCCAGGGGGGGGGGTTCCAACACACGGCAGTGTCGGGGGTCTTTATCCATGGAATAATCAACGTATACAAAGCATAATCCGTGCCTGGGAAGGCGGGCTGTCGTCGGTAGAATAATCCGGTATACAGGTCCACTCGCTCGTCGGCTCTGGGGCTCCTCGGGTGCAGCTTCACGTGGGGTCAACCACCCTGGATAAGCAGCCAGTTCTCTGCCCGAAACGATGTGGTACTGACTACGGTAGTATTCTCACCGTACGAAGCACTATATATTAACAGACTATTATTAGCTTAATAGACTACGTCCAACTCGACGATATAGTGCCAAATATGACTATTCAAATATTAATATACACGATGTCTCAATACCGATAGTAAGCCGAACTTGGCCTTACTCCCACACGTGGCGTCGCGGGGAGGCTTTACGTCTGTGACTCTATTGGAGGGTAAGAAACTGGACTGAAAAGAAAGTCCTACTTTAGTAGCGCAGTATATATACGCACTATGAACAAATAGTCCCATTAGTGGTGCGGTAGCCAGATTCCTACGCGGAACTAGGACTTGTTCGTACATGTTGAGCGGTACGTTTGAACTGGGTCTGAGGGGCATGGCAGCCTGGCACCAAGGTCTCGACCAATAGTAGAATGGAGACTATTATGGGATGTTCAGTAGGCTAGAATGGATATTCAATGCATATTGTACAAGGAATATACAAGGGATATCAGGGAATATTAGAGAATATACAAATACAATTAAATATATATATATAAATAAATATATATATTCGGTTTAATCTGGCCCTTCACAACAGTAAGTAAGGGTGCAATTAGCACCGTGCAATCCATTCTTTGTGGATCCCGCCCCTAGAGTCGGCCTATTTATGAATAGTTTTCAAATAAACGCTAGATTATCGATAGTATATGTGTACTTATGCACGCTATAGAAGCGGGCTGAAAAATCGAGTATCCATTTCCTGATCAGCACACACACACATAGGGCACACGTTGATATCTCTGTGAAAAAAGCTCTGATTATCCTAAGACTGGTAAAATAGATTCCTTACCTCAGATCAGATGTTCTCCAAAAAGATTATTCCAATTCCTGATCGCCATTCCAAATATCGATCGTGTTTATTGATCCAACGCTGGGTGGTCGAAACACCGATTCCACGCTGTTCTGAGGCTCCACAATGAATCCGGTCGTCTCGGGTGACTTGCCTGAGAAGTAAAATGTGGAAGCAGGATTTTCCCATGAGTTTCATTCAGTCTAATCCAAAGGGGTGCAGTACCACAGGGAGAGACGATAGGGGGCGGTATTTTTCCAATGGAGCTCAGAGAGAGTTTGCAGTGGTAACGTGAGGCTAGATTGATGAAATATGAATGGAAATCGCTAATAAAAAAAACGAGATCTCTCGTCGTTGGCACTCAACGGTCGGCATGAACAAACGAGAAATCTCGTTGTTGGCACTCAAAAGTGTTAAAGGAATCCAATGGAGTTTTTGACCACTAGTTGAGGAAATGTGTGCCATAGTGCACAGTAGGATAATTGGGGTCCCAGAAAATTGTGTCATGTTTTCTTCGTCCATGACACGCATGATGACGCACAAGCACAAATAAATATCCCTCTTGTCTGTTTATAGGACAAGCTCCTGGATGCCGCCACAGTCACCCACCTGTTCAGAATAACCGACAGCATTGGATGTGTGATGTCTGGGATGACAGGTAGGCTGCCTGATGACTGTCTGGGTGGGGCTACCAGCATAACTGGGTGGGGGCCGGGGTGTTAGCCAGCTACCAACCACCTAAATGCTGGTAAACACCGGGTGTGACTAGTGTGTGTTTTTATTTTTTTTGATCTTATAGTAACATTGAAAATTCTATTCTGTTTACCCAAAATTGCTGCCTGGGGAGCCATGTTAGTTTCCCACCCTGGCTGTGGGTCCCAAGTTGCACTTGTGAAATCAGTTCAAGTCATCTCATCTTCTTCGCTCCCACCCTGTCCTACCCCCGCGTTGTGGCGTCTCCCACAGCCGACAGCAGGTCTCAGGTGCAGCGAGCCCGCTACGAGGCAGCCAACTGGAAGTACAAGTACGGCTATGAGATCCCAGTGGACATGCTGTGCAAGAGGATGGCGGACATCTCCCAGGTCTACACGCAGAACGCTGAGATGAGACCCCTAGGCTGCTGTGAGTAAATGCTCTTCATTTCTCATTTACAATAACGACCATGGGCCACATGGTATAGAGATACTGCTATATATTTTATTGAACAATTTGGTGGGAAAAAATATTTATCGGAATTGTTATTCAATATAGAAAACTTTTCAGGGTTTAAAATGCGTCTGAAGGAGATCTTTTGATAAACAATTCTGGACTGTGGTTTTAACATCTCCTGTCTCTCTCTTTTCTCTCGTGTTCTCCAGGCATGATATTGATTGGCATTGACGAGGAGTTGGGCCCCCAGGTGTACAAGTGTGACCCAGCAGGCTACTACTGCGGCTTCAAGGCCACCGCTGCCGGAGTCAAGCAGACCGAAGCCACCAGCTTCCTGGAGAAGAAAGTGAAAAAGAAGCTGGACTGGACCTTTGAACAAACCATTGAGGTATTTATGTAATATGTATATATATATACCGTTTCAAATGTTTGTCTTTCTTGAGCAACAACAGCTGACGATCAGCTGATGTAACGCTAAACTTGAGTCCTGACTTTCAGTATAATAACAACAGTTTACAAATTTTTTTTTAGAAAATGTCTTCTCAGGGAGGGGTTGTTCGCTCCGAACACATACAAACTTACTGTCCGAAATCAAAATCTGTTTTTCTGAAGAAACAACCCAGCACAATGTGCGGATTGCAGTCAACATTTTATAACTGGACACGGCCAGCAAACTCCTGTAGCACACATTTCATCCATCCTCTTGCCCCCATCGCACCAGATGTTTCTGGTACGAAACGTGTACATGATATGCTGTCATTGGTTTGAAACATTAACACAGTCTATATAACCTAGATGTACATAGTATACGTTAATCATATGAGAAGGAACAAGGCCATTTAAATGTATCTTTCCACATATCCCTCCTAGATACACATACAGTACAAACACTTAGGTCCATGCATATATACATACATTTCTTCAGCCAGGCCGGAGGGTAGGGTCATCTGCAGTGCCTTGTTCAGGGCCACTTGGGCAGAGATGGTGGGAATTATGGATGTAATAACAGTCGCCCTTCAGTTGCCAGCTCACAGCAGGAACACACCCTCCCCGCCTGTGTCTGGGATTGAACCAGCAACCTTACTGGTCGGCTTTTTTGCGTCCAGGCCATCCTGCCTCCCCCACCTAGGTAGTTGGGTTGTGCTGAAACAGGTTCCTGTAGGTGTATAAGGCATGAAACACCTTGTGGTTCATTTGTTTTTGTTTCTCCCCCCTCCCCTCCATCTCAGACGGCAATCTCCTGCCTGTCAACAGTCCTGTCTATTGATTTCAAGCCCTCAGAGCTGGAGGTTGGAGTCATCACAGTGCAGGAGCCCAAGTTCAGGTAAAACTTATGAAAATAACCCATATATTTCCATTTTATTCTCGTTAATTCCCATGGAAAGTTTCCACCTTTTTGAATATTCCCGATTAGTGCCAATCTCCTGTTAGCATTTGTTGTCAATGGGGAATGGAACGGTTTCTCTCAACATCTTTTAATGTTTTACCGTTGCTCCATTCTTCAAAATTGTAGATTAACATCTCAAATTGTGGAGGAAATGAGCATCACTTTCATTCAAATATAAATGTGCATGTAAATAATCACATGGGACATTTTACTGGCACAATAGTGCATACGTAGACATGTGATGGTAGTAATCTGATCACACTGTGACAGCCATTTATGATAAGAGAATCCTCATCCATCTTCACACCTGCAGGATTCTGACTGAGACTGAAGTCGACGTCCACCTGGTGTCTTTATCAGAGAGGGACTGAACCAGCAGAGACTGGCCGGAGACCTGACCTGCATCACTTCAAGTCAGAGGATGATCATGGGATATGTAGTTCCCCCATGAAGAACGGCTTTATCCTTGTTTGCTGTACATTTACCCCCCATGTTTCCTTAAAAAAATAATAAAATCTTTTGGAATAAAGTAAATGTCGATGCTTCATGCTTGATACTGTTTAGGTTTGTATGAAAATCGAGGCTACATGCATCAGGGTTTTTGCTTTGCTTAAAGTGCATAGATCTGTATCTATACATGTTCGGAAAACTGAAAGTTTCATCTCTGGAATTAATGAATATTTAACATTTCTTAGATTTCGCCTTGTGATCTACGCTCTCCCGAATGATCATAATTGTTTGTAATGAGGCATCTATCAGATTAAACTGACAAGTAGGGCAACATTTTCACAAGCTGTACAGTAGAATTATCTACAGTTCTACACCAATAGTTTCCTGTTGTGGTTCTGAATGCACCTAATCACATGACATGCCAGGGCATTGTGGTAGGGTGCTTTTACTACACACTCAGTTCGGTTTGTTCTCCCCTGCATTTTCTCACCCTTTCAACACATTTTCCGTGAATCGTGTCAGAAATAGATTACATCAAATTGCCGGAAATCACAAAAAATACAAGTGGTTTCTCTGAATATGAAAGGATGTTGATGTTGGTATGGTGTACATATAAAAGTCATGGGCTCTGCAGATGTTTCCCACGGCCACTGAGTACAGCAACCTGTAATGTATTTTGGGGGAAATAAAAAAGGAACTGGGTAAGCGTTTCTGTGCTAGAGTGCTAGCTCCATCAATAGACTATCCGCCTGACTTCTAACCCACACCAAGTCCTCCACATCACCCCAGTCCAAAAAGACCTCCACTGGCTTCCTGTCTCCCACCGGATCAATTACAAAATCCTGGCCCTCGCCTACAAAAGCTCTACACCAACCAACCCTCTCGGCCCTTCAAATCCACCTCAGCCTACCTTCTCTCCACCCCCAAGTCCAGCCTTTACATTTTGGGACAGAGCTCTTCTCCGGGCTAGACCCCAGGCTCTGAAGCTCCCTCCCCCAAGACATCAGAGACTGGGCGGGATCCACGCAGGTGATTGATTGAAAATTGTATTAACCGATTGCAGAATGGGTACAATACAGTACGGCTCAATACACACAATTGTTAAGGGGATGCAGACCAGAGAAATAGTTTTGTATTGTTTACATCAGGTCCCCCTTCATAATGAATTGTAAGTAAGGGTGCAATTAGCACCGTGCAATCCATTCTTTGTGGATCCCGCCCCTAGAGTCTCAATATTCCAATCCCATTTGCAAGAACATCTCGATCCCCTCTGCCTTCTCTTACACCATCCATCCTTGTGTGTGTTGTTGGGAAAGGAAACATGCCATTCATATTCATATAACTTGTTTTTATTCATATTCATTTGTCTGTTGTTTGTCTCACTATCCACTATCAGCAGCGTCCCTTAGTGTAACGTGACTGAGTTCTAGAAAACACTATATAAATGTAATCTATTATTATTTCTATAAATAATTAATGACAGACAAATTTGTGTCTGAGTAGTCCTGGTCAACAAGTTGTAATCAGCTGATGATTGTGTTTGAGCTCACAATAGGCTGTATTCTTATTCCACTGTAGTTACCAGGCGTCTTTATCAATCCCCCTGCTCCTCTCTGAAGTTACCACAAGGCTATCAATCCCCCTGCTCCTCACTGAAGTTACCAGAAGTCTTTATCAATCCCCCTGCTCCTCACTGAAGTTACCAGAAGTCTTTATCAATCCCCCTGCTCCTCACTGAAGTTACCACAAGTCTTATCAATCCCCCTGCTCCTCACTGAAGTTACCAGACGTCTTTATCAATCCCCGTGCTCCTCACTGGTTACCAGAAGTCTTTATCAATCCCCCTGCTCCTCACTGGTTACCAGAAGTCTTTTATCAATCCCCCTATGGTTGACCTCAGGTATGTTTTCAAGAGTTTTAATTTGGAAAAACTCCTCTCGGCTGAAGCTATACTGTTACTGGTAACGTTGCACTGATCCACAGAGCAATACACAAGTTGGGATATATTTCTGTGAGCTGATTTGTATGAATTTCAACAACTCAAGAGTTGTCATGCTCTTTGATGGCAAGTCATGTACATTTTCCAACTCCTGAGCCAGCTCCTTCTCATCCAAATCAGATTGCCCTCCATGGTTTAAGGTGTGTACAAGTGCCTCTGCTTGCTTCATCAGCTCTTGGTGTGGCAGGTCTTGGAAGTTCTCTTTTTATACTGCGACCCGGATGGCTTTTGTCTCTTCATAGTTCTCTAACATTAGTCTTTCTTTCCTCAACGCTCAATTCTTTTTTTTTTTTTCACTTTTTCTCCGCATTTTTCAATTTTTCTCCCATCCCAATTTAGCCGTGCCAATTCTCCCCTCCCCTGTCTTGAACATTGCTCGCATGTGCCCCCCACTGGCAGATTGTAGGGAGGATAGGAAGCCTGTCACATGTCCCCTCCGATACATGTGGAGGCAGCCTGTCACATCTTTTCACCTGCCAGCGCGGACTCTCATTTTGGCGAGGAGTAACGTGTAGGAGGCTCACACTGCCCCCACCATTTTCCTGTCTCTGCTGTGCAGGCGCCCCAACCGACCTGTAGGAGTCGCTGTTTACAACGTCCAGATTACCACCCATCGACTACCCACCCGCTAACTCTGCCAATTGAGTTAGTATGACGGCCGGCCCAAGCCGGAGGCAACGCCGACAGCCGGATTCGAACGCGGTGTATCTTGCGTTGGTGACGAACGCAATGTCCGCTGTGCCACCCAGCCGCCCTCGATGCTCAATTCTATAAACACTTGACCGATACCCATCAATGCACAGCGCTCTAGCATGTTCTGACTGTGAACACCTAAATCTGAGGCTCAGACCGACCGACCGTTTTATATTTTTGGCTCATTTTCCCTTATGTTAGAATTTTTTTTTAATGTAAAAATAATGGTTGCAGATATAGAGGGGGCGCCAAAACTGGGGCAAGCAAAAAAAATAGATGTTTTTTTTATATATATATATTATATACAGATATGTGCGTAACCCGTGCATACAATCATTTCTAAGCAAAGTGTGGGACTTATCAATTTGAACGTGTGCTTGACTTTGTGCGTATATCTACGCTCAGCTCTGACCGTGCGTACCTGGCGCCCAGCGGTAGAATATGGATACTGCAGACGGACGGCATATGCATATCAGTTTCATGCATTAGTTTCAACGCGGAAATAAGCTTTCGTTCATTAGTTTGACTGACGTGTTTTGTATGACCCCCGTAATTCATTATAGTTCATTGTAAAATAGCGACAGTAGTGTAATTATGGTCAAACCCCTATAAATAGCATTTGGAATAATAGGTCTTTCTTTCTGAATGAATGCAGCATGGCTTATATATAGCGTTATCGGAATATACGGGGTGTACTGACTGCGCTCCGCGTAACTCAACTCGTTATTATTTTGCGCATAGATTGCAGAAATACGGGAACGTTTTGATTATATTTAAAAGGCTTTGCCATTGTTAAACGAAATAAGTGGAATTTCGAAGCTGTAAGCAGAATACAAGTCATATGAACATGCACAATATAGTGTTCTTCCCCCTTCCTACTGTATAAGAAAGAATTAAAAACCCATTGCAATGAGAACAGAGGTTATTTGTTGAGTTTATGTGTATTACAAAACCCTTGCAATAAATGTGTCTTAAATGAATGAAAAGCATACATGCTCTGGATATACAGGTAGCATATATCGTGTGGGTGATATGACTTGTATTCTGCTTACATAACTTCGAAATTCCACTTATTTCGTTTTACAATGTCAAAGCCTTTTAAATATAAATCAAAACGTTCCCGTATTTCTGCAATCTATGCGCAAAATAATAACGAGTTGAGTTCTAACAAAGAACGTATTACATGCTGGGTAGGCTGATAGAGTAAACTGTAAATGAAATAGCCTATAACATTATAAAGGATAGGCTATAATAGCAGGGTCTTCCCAACCTTTATTCCCCAGAGCCCCACGATTCCTGGGAGACATATAGGAATATGATATGATATAAGGTATACTGGTCCGTCAGCGAGGAGATTTAGCCCACAGCGGATAGCCATTAAATGCCATTTGAGAATATAGGCTATTAATGCAAAACGACGGCCTATAGCCTATACATATTATTTAATGTTTTCATAAGCGTAAAGATACAACAGCTAGATTAACGATCAAGTTAGTTTACTGTGCAGGCTTCGCAGGGCTGTGCCATGTTATTATATGTTATTATATATGCGCAAGTTACTGTTGCATAATGTAGGCTATGGCTGCTATTATATGTAATTCATATAGCCTACCTAATACTGACAACAAAATAGATTGTATGCCTCTACAAATCATATTATACCCGGTAGCCAATTGAACGAAACTAATAAAGGCATTCATATTCCAGCATGGTTATAATGACACACCAACGCCAAACAGTGGTTAGCGGTCTTTATTAGTATTTTGAGCTGTTCAGGCATGCAGAATTGCAGCAATGGTCTTAGGGAGTCGTTGATATCTGACATCACTGTGTACAAGTCCGCCAGCCTTTTATTTATCCCATAACACGGGTTGTGTCTTCTTGGTTCGACAGCGCCTCCGTGAACAATCTCGCTCGTGGAGTTTCTCAGAGTTCGCTCGGGTTAGTCCATTATTGCACATCCCATGGGGGGTGTTTCATTACCATATAATGGATAATCATGCACGAGCATTGACGGTAAGAACAAATGGTATTTATCAATATGGCGTGTGCATAGGACCCGTGTACGCACGGTTGATAAATCCCGATATTTCTGTGCGTACACACATTCTAAATTCCGTGCGTAGGAACGAAAATAGAACACTTTCTACGCAACATTGATAAATGAGGGCCGGACTTTATGAGTGACAGGCCCCAGGCGGTCAGGGTGGGGGGGGGGGTCATACCTCCAGCACAATCACCCTGAGTATCGGGTCCCCCCAGGGCTGTGTTCTGAGCCCCCTGCTGTATTCACTGTATACACATGACTGTGTGGCCAGGTTCAGCTCCAACTCCATAGTGACGTCTGCTGACGACACGTGGTGGTGGGGCTGATCTCTAACAACGATGAGAAGGCCTACCGGGAGAAGGTTGATGAACTGGCACGCTGGTGCCGGGATAACAGCCTACTCCTGAACATTGGTAAAACCAAGGAGCTGATTGTGGATTTTAGAAGAATACAGCAGGGGACGCCTCTATCACCTGATACAGTTAAGGAAGTTCCGAGTATCGGGGAAGATACTCCACTCCTTCTATTCCGGGGCTGTAGAGAGCATTCTGACTGGAAACATCACTGCCTGGTTTGGAAACAGCACAGGACAGGAAGGCCCTTCAGAGAGTGGTGCGCTCAGCAGAGCGGACTACGGGTATTGCACTACCACCCCTGCAGGACTTATATAACAGGAGGTGCAAATCCAGAATAATGCAGAATAATGAAAGACCCCCACCACCCCAACAACAGCCTGTTCAAGCTGCTGCGGTCAGGCAAGCGCCTACGCACACAAGCAACGAGAACAGAGAGACTACGGCTCAGCTTCTTCCCCCAGGCCATCAGAACACTGAACTCTCCACACACAAGTAGACATGAGCACACACATACACACACACAACACACATGCTGCAATCGCTCACACACAAACGGTCACTTTAAACAAAATGGAAAGGACACTTTAAAGGAACGAGAAAAATAAAGGTCACTTTAAGGAAAGAACCGATGTGGTGCTTGTATAGTATAGTTTAGATATAGCAAGTATAGCATAGGGATATAGAGTAAAAACTGTATATTGTATAGTAGTGTATAGGACCCAGTGCTTCTGTAGCTAACAATCTCAGGAATTTAGTCTATTTTATCATGCCCTTTTTATGTCTATTTTATTACCTGTTTTTTTTATGTCTATTTTATTATTAGTATTATTTCACAATCGAAGCGGGCATGGCCACCCGCATTTCACTGTATGCCCTGGTATGTATGTGACAAATAAAACTCTTGAATCTTGAAATTTCCAGAAGTCTTATCAATCCCCCTGCTCCTCGCTGAAGTTGCCAGAAGTCTTATCAATCTCCCTGCTCCTCACTGACTGAAGTTACCAGAAGTCTTATGACCTAAGACAAAGGTCATTGTGCTTGGATCTAGACACATGTTGGGCATGTATCCTCAGTTAAAACTGTCAATTGGCACCACACAAATTGACCAAGTGAACACAATAAAACGTCTGGGAGTTACTATCGATGGCTCTAAAGTTCTAAACATATAAATAATATTGTCATTAAAATGGGAAGAGGAATTTTTATGACTAGGAAATGTTCTGGTTTCATCACCCCCTCCATAATGAAATTAGTTATTCATTATTTGGTTCTGTCTCACTTAGAATACTGCCCTGTTATCTGGTCGTCGGCTACAAAATCTGATTTGGAAAAGTTGTAGGTTGCTAAGAATAAAGCGGCTCGTCTGGCACTAGGGTGTTCATACAGGACAAGTATTAGTTTTATGAACATCTGGCATGGCTAATGGTTGAAAATGAAGTATCGGTGAGTCTTCTAATGCTACTGCGGAACATTGTCAGCACTGGTAAGCCATCTAGCTTGGCTCATCAGTTGCAAATTACTTCTGAACATGGTTACAACACTAGAGGGGCCGCTTTTGGTAACATCAGAACAAAAACAGCACAAAATTTTTTTTTCTCTCAAACTCACTGGCATATATAGGTCAATGCCATGGTACTCTGGAATGCTCTGCCAAAAAACATCTAATCTACAATACATAACAAAATTACTAACGCCTGTCCCGTCTCCCTGTCTCCCTGTGAGTTGCTGTCCTGGAGTGCTGACCGGAGTGTCGGACGTCCCGTGATGAAGGCCGGGAGGATGCGACCCTCTCTGCGTGCCCTCCTGTCTCCGGCGGCCTCGTAGTGGTGACCGGAGTGCTGGACGTCCCGCGATGATGTCAGGGAGGTTGCGACCCTCTCTGCGCCGCCCCCTATCTCC
This sequence comes from Notolepis coatsorum, assembly GCF_963971535.1. Taxonomy (NCBI): domain Eukaryota; kingdom Metazoa; phylum Chordata; class Actinopteri; order Aulopiformes; family Paralepididae; genus Notolepis; species Notolepis coatsorum. Next base: position 120,129,824 of record NC_140169.1, read on the forward strand.
CTGTCTCCGGCTGTTTCAGAGCAATGACCGGAGTGTTGAATGTCCCGTGATTAAGACGGGGAGGACGCGACCCTCTTTGCGCCGCCCCTGTGCCTCAAATAGATTCGCTATCAGCTCTATCTTTTTTTTATTTTAATCTTTCAAAATGTTCAGTTGCTATCGCTATCAGCTCTATCTTTAATCTTTCAAAATGTTCAGTTGCTATTGCATGCACTCATCTGTGTTTCACTACACAGGTCAAGGTCCTGGCGGGATGGTGCCAGGAAAACAGCCTCTCCCTGAACGTCAGCAAAACAAAGGAGATGATTGTGGACTTCAGGAGGTCGGGGGTCAAGGACTACAGCCCCCTCAGCATCGACGGGGCACCGGTTGAGAGAGTCAACAGCTTTAAGTACCTCGGAGCCTACATATCCGAGGACTTGACATGGACCACACACATTGACAGTGTTGTGAAGAAGGCACGACAACGCCTCTACTTCCTCAGGCGCCTAAGGAAGTTCCAAGTCAGTCAGAAGATCCTTAAGAACTTCTACTCATGTACAATAGAGAGCATCTTGACCGGCAACATCACCTCCTGGTTTGGGAATAGCACTGCACAAGACCGAAGCAGACTACAAAGAGTGACACGTTCAGCCGAACGCACAATTGGAGGGGGGCTCCCCACCCTCCAGAACATTTACAACAAGCGTTGCAAGGGCAAGGCTAAGAGAATCATTAAAGACTCCAGTCACCCGAACAACTGCCTCTTTGAACTGCTGCGGTCAGGCAAGCGATACCGGAGTCTCAAGGCGAGCACAGAAAGACTCAGAAGAAGCTTCTATCCCCAGGCCATCAGGCTGCTACACAACAACAACCACCAAACGCACATAGCACACACATCCACACGCACACACTCACTTAAACAAACACACTGTAGCACCCACTCCACACACTTTATAGCACACACCCACTTTAAACAAACACACTGTAGCACCCACTCCCCACACTTTATATTTATTGATGAAGGATTGCACTACAACTCGTACACCTTACTGTAAATTGTACCTAAATTGTACCTCATCCCATTTCTGCTTTGCACTAGATAGTACTGTACATTAGTACACTGCATAGTATTGTATATTATATGGTAACTCAGAACATTGTACATATGTCTATACCGAACACTGTGACCTCATTTTCTTCTTCTAAATTACATGCTATACTATGTTTGATACTATCTTGTCTAGCACAGTCTCTGGAGCGTAACAGTAAGAAGCATTTTGTATGAAAGTATTCTGTACTTCTGTATGACAACTATTAAAGAAACTTGAAACTACACACTTGAGTGCATGCTTACCAATTGTTAGTCTGCAACACTACTATCACCGACATCTAAGAAGGGAGATCCCCCCTTGAATGGCCCTTCTAAGGTTTCTCTCCTCCACACTGCCTGTGAAGCATTTTTCCCTATTGTTAGGTTTTAGTGAGTTTTTCCTTACCTTCGCGTGGGGTATGTCTGGGAGTGCTTGCATTCTTTCATTTATTTGCATTTATTTTAAATTTGTTGGACCTTATGGTGTTCTTGTTCTGTTCTTGACTTATTGTTATGTTTCTTCTTGACTTGTTTAAAGAAGACGTGTACGGCCCATGGGGACATTAACGTGTGTTGTCGGGCCTTACAAATAAATTTGATTTGACCTTCAAAAAATATATTAATAGATATCTTGCAAACTTGTCAAGTATGTAACTGTTATCTGTGTATTTTTTATTTTTATTTTTTAATATTTACTGGAATGTTAGATTTAATTTTATAATGTGAATTTGTATATTTATATTCATTTTAAATTTTAGTGTTTTGTTTTATTTTAATTGGTATTTTTAGTTGTACATTTGTATTGTATTTGTTTTGTCCAGGACCCCAGGAAAGCTCTTTCATGTGTCTCTAATGGGGATCCTTTAATAAACATAAATGTATCAATCCCCCTGCTCCTCCCAGGGTTCTTTTAACAGCTCTGGGAAGTGTGGGATTTTTCTTTCTATGGAAAAACCCAGGAAATTATGGGAAATGTTTGGGAAAAGTCTGAAAATTCACCAGTGTGCTACAAACTGCACACCCCTAAGGGGGAGATGGTGTACGCTACTGTTATTGGGTCCATTGGGTAGACAAATGGCGAGAGGAAGACAAAAAACAATGAGATGATAATTCTGGAGATACAGTGGAACATGCAACATGGAACAAGAAAAAAATTTAAACTATTTCCCCCCGTTTTTCCTCCACTCTTCATATTCTTAAGGAATGTTAACAAACAAACAAAAAAGCGGGGAAAACAGATAAATCCCACTGATTTTGATTTAAAAAACCTAGTTTTTCTTTCCCATCAGTGTGAATGAGGTGACCCATTGGGAACTTTGTCCTCCCAACAAAGTTGTGTCAGCATCCCAATTATCAGGTAAACCCCAGCGGCTCTTGTGGAATAACAATAACAACTCTTGTGTCTTGTCCTGTGGGAACAAGTAGGTCACCTGAAACGGCAGAGAAGACACAGAGACTTTGCCCTTGGACAGGGAATGAGTCAATATTCCTTTGGAAAACCCCTCCCGAGAGTACAGGCTTTACAGCCCAGCTGATGTTTAGGGCTCTTACAACAATTACAGGATAGCTTTACAGTTTACACCACTATTAAACCTAAGTCACACAGGGGATTTTTTTGTGTGTGTTGACTGCAGGTTCACATTAGATAGGGCAACCATCCAATTAGAAGTGGTATAAACACAAATGGGGTTTATTTCAGTTGGGAGACATGAGCAATACGATTTAACTCATGTTAATAGCAATGTTTATTCTACTGTATCTCTCAGTGGGGAAGGAAACATTTCTCTTCCTGCCAACTCCCTCCCTTTCCTGATCTGGTACCCATCCATCATTCTCAGAATTCCCATCTTGGCACAAGGACATTTCTTTCTAATGTCCTTGCTATTTCTACTTCCTACTTGCTTATTCAGTGGTAATTCCAGAGTCTAGGGCGGAATGCCTGTTGGCCCAGTAAGTTCCCTTTTACAGAGCCGGGAAACTTTTTAGCTGTGACTCAGCCCGTGTGACCTCGCCCCAACCAAACCAGGAAATCCCAGTGTTCCAAAAGGGTCCGAGAGAGCTAAATTCATTCACAAGTCTGGTACCAAAAAATTAGTCCCTTACGGCCCTGGTGCGACATCAGCGACGGTTCACTGAGACAGACATTGTGTGCTTCACAATGAGAACAGGGTCATACAAGAATCCCCCAAAGTGTCACAGGAAAGGGAAAAAAAAGAAAAAGAACTACAGGGTGTTGTTGGGAAAGGAAACACGACAGCCAAAAGCATTTCATATTCATAGAACTCGTTTTTTTATTCAGAACAATTTCATTTTTGTTTTTTCAATAGTGTTTAAATTCACATCGAAACGGCATATTCACAAGTATAAAAAGAAAAATAATATCTCTGTATTTACAATATATTACATTATATGTCTTGTCTGGTATATACACATGAATATATATATATATATATATATATAAGCGGATAAGCTGAGGTCAGAATCTTCTTGTATCAAGATTCTTGGTGCGTTGGATCTTTCGCTGATCGGTCCGTTGAGTTTCTATGCTCCGGACTGGACCCAACGCCATCTCCACTCTCGTCTGCGGCCCCCGGGGGAACCAGTTCTGGACCTCCTGAGCAGGACCCGTGGACCTCATTGTGGAGGGGAGGGCGGTCCCTCCCCTCTGAACTGTGGCTGGGCGACCCAGCAGCAGCCTCACTGTCTTCAACATCTCCAGGACTGGGCTGCTTCTCTCTACTTCCCAAACTTAATATCATCGTACATCTGTGGAGAAGAACAAAAAAGAAGGATTATGAATCAAGTCGAGCAGACATTATTTATCCATAATTGTATTGAACGGTATGTAGACTAGACTAGAGAGGCGGGGTTTATTTGTGTCACCCAATGGTGTAGGTTTTTGCGATTACGTGATTGGCACCGAAACTCACCTCATCATCCGATAGGTCCAGCTCCAGCTCCTCCCCCTCGCTCTCTTCCGATTCGCTCTCAGGCAGCTCCCTCAGCTCCTGCGCTGTCCTCTCGTAAAGCTGCTGGCGGATCTCGTCGTTCTGGCGGCCGTAAGTCAGGTGGTACGCGGTGTAGCCACCGTACGTCAGACTGTTGACGTCGGCGCCCAGGGACAGCAACTGGCGGACCAGCGTGGGATTCTGGAGGTCCACGGCTAAGTGGAGGGCCGTCCGACCGCTACACTGCTCCTGAGGGGAAACAACAAAAGAAAAACAGAAGAATGTTAGTTTCCTGTAAGCGTGTGACACGAGTTTTGTATTTCTCATGTTTCCGATTTTTCTTCGCAATGCTTTTTCTTTTTTACAGTAAACATCCATTCAAACTAAATTGTCGACTACCTTTGGAATAATTACATCACCTCTGCTTTGATTTCAGTCCCCACCTTTAACAGTACTGTAATTTGTATATCTTGTATGTCATAAATGTCTGGATGTAACAGTACTGTATATCGTGTATGTCATAAATGTCATGATTAATTGAAAATGGGGGACCCTGATGTAAACAAAATGAAAGTCTTTCTCTGGTCTGCATCCCCTTAACAATTGTGTGTATTGAGCTGTACTGTATTGTACCCATTCTGCAATCTTTTAATAAAGTTTTCAATCAATCAATAATTTCTCTAAGTAATTTTGGATGATTTGTAGGGAGGTTCTAGTGGGGAGATCACGCCTACCTGTGCGTTGATGTCTGCGCCGAGCTGGATGAGGCGGTCCACTAACGAGAGGTAGCCATTGATGGACGCCAAATGGAGACAGTTGTGTCCTGCAAGACGGAATACAGAGGAACAGAGTCAAACCACCACATTCAAAAACGACACACCAACATAAAAAAGGGATGTGGTTTGTGAAAGCATGAACATGTACATGTGGATACATGTTTGTATGTGTAGGTCTGGAATCTAACATAATCTAATCCGCCCACCCCCGGTGTCCAACTAAGACGTACCACTGTAGTTGGGGAAGGCGAGGACCAAGGTGAGGTGGCGCGGGCAGTTCTGGGTGATAACGCCGAAGCCGGTCAGGGAGCCCCGCTTGCAGGCGATGTGGAGGGCGGTGTTGCCGCTGTCGTCGGCTAGCCGTGGGTCACAGCCGGCCTTAAGGAGGCTTTCCACCAACTTGGGCTGCTCTGTGATCACTGCCAGGTGGAGCGCCGTCTGGAGAAGATAACATTGATTACATAAGCTGATTGATTGATTACATTATTGATGTGGCTACAGGGAGAGGGGGGTATCAATGTATTGTTTTTAATTACTGATCAATGTTTTGACATGCTTAGAACTTGAGAAATGTGTTATTACCTGTCTCTGGTGGTTCTGTACGTTGAGGAAAGGGTGGTTGCGAGAGAGCTTGATCATCTGGTTGGCATGTTCGGTGGCTTCATGAATAATAGCCAGGTGGAGAAACCTGCATGTGCGGGGGAGAAATAGTTGTTAAAATTGTATATATGCTTAAAATAAGTGCACATGGAGGAAGTGGTAACAGACTTTAAAAAAAAAATAATAAAAAAGAACAAAGCCTGTGCAGTAGAGCGTTTCGCAAGAATGGAGTTTTGTTGGGTTATTTCCACCAGTTGTGGCTTTGACACATCTCATGCTTTATCAGTTCCTGGCAGCGCGCCAGGGACTTTCCTGAATGCGCAGAACGGACTTTAGCGCCGCCCAGACTGCGCTCTGTGCCAAAGTGCAAACAGACCGAGTGCGCACTGCAAAGCCATTTTGTTTACGTGCAAATTGTGGCTTTTTTTCCTCGGAAACTTTTGCAGGTTTATTTTTAATTATCGATTCACATACGCACGCACTGCACTGGATTTCGCATCTCCCTGTTTTTAACATAACCATTCAAATGTATTATGCAAATGATAAAAAAAAAAAAAAAAAAAAATGCACGGCGTATGCGATCGTTTGTAGAAATAAATAAATAGAAAAAGTATGCAACAAAAGCATCTATAGAAATTCAACTTACGTGTCGCCGTCTTCGGTCACTGCTGTTCTCCAAGGCTCGTAATCCGTCGGAGACTGCTGCTCGCAGGACTCTTCTACACTCAGGTCCTCAAACTCGTTTGCCAGCTCGTCCTCTTTCAACGAATCCAAGCCACTGTCAAAACGGTCATCTTGGCAAGGTAGCATTTTATTTTGCTTGTGGTCCATGTTATCGCAGTTAAAATCCATTTGGTTGTGACTGGACACTCTAACGTTATAAACATCCATGTCGAGCGTGGAGACTTGTCACTCGAAATAACGTCCTGTTCTCTTGAAGCGGTCCGAGCGGAGTGTGTGAGGGGGAGGCGGCTCCGGGGGGTTTTGTGCACTTCAGACGGGCGGGGCCTAAGTGGGGATTTCCAGTTCTTTGAACATGTAGGGAAATCACAAAGGCTGTGCTTTTGTGAAAATCCCCATCGAACAGTCAGAACGAAAACCTGTAGTTTCCTTCCTATTATATACCTATTCTTACATGTACCTGTGATGTAGGTTAGGGACCATGCTATGCTATGAATGAGGGGTGATGATAGGCATGAATGAGACGAGGGAGACAGCCCCTGTCAGACTCTTGAGGAATTCCCTTCTACTTGGGGGAAATTATTTGTTTCAACTGGGTACAATTCAGGCAAATTGCAAATGTTCCATTCACTTTTATAGGCCAGACTGTGACTAGAGGCTCACAGATGTTCTGTAAACCCAAGGTCAGTTATGCTCCCACCAAAGGTCCAGTCCATAACTTAATTGTGTTCAGTTGCTATCATTCTTTAGGCCTATATCCCATGAAAACTATGAGTGCTATCTGCAAATCACATTACTATTTGTGGGAATGTGCTTAATCCAAATGTCCTACAATTTTATCAGAATAGACGTTAATCTACTTGGACTTCCTTGTCCATGGGACTTGGGCGTTTGCAGCAGTGGCTAAAAATGAATACAAATATTATATTATATTAAAAATATAAATTTTATTTAGTTGAAGGTGCAAGTGTTTGGAAAAAGACTGGCGTTTCTCTCATAGACCTAAATAAAGTGTGTTTGCGTTGATCACGCCAGACACTTTAACTGCCTTGGAAATGGAAACGGATTCCTCAGTCTTTTCTCAAGTGCCTAAAATGTATTCAGTTTCTATTTCAACCCAGCGTTGGGGTGCGGGTACAGATGAAGAGGGAAACATAGTATAGTTTATTCATGGACACATGTTTATAAAACCGCCATGTTCCAATATAGGAATGATAAATCAAGCACTGTGCATTCAACTACTGTATTTTTCACCAGTTTAATTATGTAAGATTATTGCTTCTATTCAGACATGTGCACACAACAGAAGTACTATGGACATGTAAAAAAACATATAATCAACTGTGTGTATTTCAATAATGTACAGTAGCACGCTGTAGAGATAATGCAACCCAGAAAGAGATGGAGGGGAGAGGACATTTCTAAAGTTTCCTTGTAGACATGTCCTTGTGAAACACAGACACTGGCATGTTCCGCAATAGGAAGCTCTGGACTTACCCCCCCCCCCCCCCCCCCCCCGCTAGGGATGTTACATGCTTCAGGAAAATGACTGTACTGTACAGACTAAGCTTTCCTACTGGAAACTATACTGTATTGAGAAAGAGAAAAAAAAAACAATTCACATGTTTTGTGATGGGAATTTCTTGTGCATTTTGTCCAACATTCATTGCAAGTGCTCAAGGAAATTACATTCTGTAGTGAATCCCTCTATTGGGGGAAAAACACAATGATCGCACGTCAGCGCCTACCTGTCTCGCCCTGACATTTGAACTGAAAACCCCACAGGCGGTCACTGTTTGCACGGTGAGATAGGCCCACTAAAAACATAGCAACCGTATCCAAGAGGAGTAGAGCATTCACACCTGTAAGGGGCGATACTCGCTCTTTAGATGATACAGCAGCAGTGTGACGCAACCGCTCTACCAGCTATCTGTGAACCTGCGTCACGTATCCTATCATTTCATATCTGCAGGCGCACTGTCCTCCCGTCTAGTCAGTCTAGTGTGCTCAAAGTTTGCTTTGAATTCCACACATTCTTTTAACTCTGCCAAGTATCACAATGGCTGAAGCATTGAGGGACATAGTGTGACTATGCTCTGTACACAAAGTCTGTCCCCCCCCCTCCATAATATCAGGGTTACTTATTAGGACGGTGAGTTTGTATATAATTGGTCAAATATTTAGACTACAGGGAGAAACACTGGAACTTCCAGGTCGCGTCTTTAAGGACTTTACAGAACTGTGTAAATGCTCTTGCCTCCGCTTGTCTTTTGTTGTTTACTAGTGGTTGCCATGTCAACCCACCACTGGGAATCCACCATTACCAATCTATGTTGCCCTCTATACCTGTGAGTTACCTGACTCATACCATTGCCTCAGGGAGGGTCACACCTTAATAGTGGTTTCCCAAAGTGTGTTGAATAGGAATGCCTGTGAACTGAATTCCTAGGATTGTCAAATCTGTAGCTGTTCCAAATTCCAATCCATATGATAACTATAGAAGAATGCATTAAGTAGAGTGCAGGCCTCTGCCAAGGCGTAACAATCTCCCCATTTTCCTGATACTTTCACACTCACTCACCAGTCTCAACAGACCCAGGCTGTAAATCCATATTTTATGTATCAACAATGGTGATATTACCCCACACGTCGAACTGTCATACAACAAATGCATTTGTCAAGTTTGATGCAAAGCAGACAAATCGCTCACAAGTAACACATCACTTCCTGTTTACCATGAATTTTTCTATGCATTCCCAGCTAGGTGTGTTTGACTTAACATTTTGATACCATCAGTTGGATATCACAAAGTGAAACATGTTTTATCCTACATTTGATTGGATCTAGCGGTCAGACGGTTTATCCTAACAACTTTGTAAATTCATCTGTGTAGCTGTGGCCATTATATGGTTTCATCATTTATATGTTATTTCAGTTTGTAAGTGTAATATTTGAGAATGTATTTATGTTTCATTTCTTATTTTCATTATTATTTAATTTGCTACAATTTATAATATATTCATTTTGACGTCTGGTCATATATGGTGTCCCGTTAGGCTGCTGTCGCGTTTTTACCTTTGGGACTGATTAAGACACCTGCGAGCAAGCGGCAGGGATGGTCAGAGACGAGTTGTACAGGCTCTCCTAATTCTAAGAGTGTACCACTATGTGTACCACTATCAAGACTGTTACCAAGAACAGAAGAATAAGACCCCTTTTTATGTAGCATGCAGCCAACGAGGTATTTAATGTTTGTTTGTATTTTGCTTTGCTGACGTGTTGTTTTCATACCGTGTATATTATTGTTTGTGTTGACCTGACGCGACTTATGTTTCTGTTTAAGTTTTCACAGTGGATTGGAGGTGGATTGGAGGACCAAGCCTTTAATAAACCCGTTGAAAGGAAACCACTTGTGTCTGCAGTGCTTGGAAGGAGTTACAATCTGGTTATACCTTTTCAGTTTGGCCTGATGGTTTGACCAAAATCACGAAGTTTCTTCCTTTAGGGGTCATGAATGTTCACAACAAATTGACTAAAACTGGATATAATGTTTAGGTATTTCTATAGGTATGACTAACGGGTCTGGGGGAGATACATTCGTTTGGAAATTGAAAGTTTGGCCTAATGGTTGCATTAGAAGTAATCATGAATGTGCACAGCATAATAAAACTGGATATATGGTTCAGTGTCAAACTGTTACTGGAGCACCACCAGAGGTGTCTTCGGTCCCGGCATAGCCCCCTTGCCTGCTTGCAGAGCCTACGGGCACCTCTCCCAAAATGTAACGATTCAGCACTGCGAGCACTGTGATTGGCCTGCTTGCCTTGAGCCACGCATTTTCGTATTTACCTCAAGGACTCATTCATAGAATCCTTGATTTACCTTGACATGTAAGGAGGACATCATTGCTCTCTTATGGACGAGAGATTGGCAAAAAAGGTCTGCCTATATATATATATAAGATTGCAAGATTCCACAAAATTAATTGTGAGAGATAGCCGAGAACACTTTGGAATGCATGCAAAAATGTAAAAACCTAAAGATGAAAGGAGAAGAGAAGTGAGGATGCAACAGGGGGACAATTTCATTTTTATTAAAAGAAAATTATTTTGAGCTTTTTTTTTTTATATATATCTTTTTCCCCCTTCTTTTTCCATTTTTCTCCCCTCCCAATGTTAGTCGTTATGCCAATTCCCAATCCCCTTCCTGGTCGTTGCGCACTCTACGCCCTACCATCGGTCTGGGAGGCCGGAGACTATCACGGACACATGTGTACCTAGCCCACCACTTCTGTTCACCTGGCAGCGCGGACTCCCACTGGGAGAGTGTAACGTGTGGAAGGTCACACTACCTCCCTCAAGATCCTTCCCTCGCTGTGCAAGCACCCCGACCGAACTGTAGGAGTCGCTGTTTACAACGACCCGGACCCACCCACCGGCTTCCCTCCTGCTGACTCGATACCAGTCTATCTTGCATTGGTGACGAGCGCTTAGTCCGCTGCGCCACCCAGCCGCCATTATTTTGAGCTATTTTAATGCTAGATGTGCGATAAGATTGAGGAATCCTATTGAACTAGATATGGCAAAACACTGCTCCAAACTTTAGCAACAATTAGATTATTTAACAGCAGGTGGCCATTTTCAAAAGGGTCACTTTCAAGAGGGTCCCTTGGGCTCTCATTGCTTTATTGTACTGGGCTCATTAGAACTTCACAAGACGCACATTTACATGGCATTACCACGGCAAATCTATGCTACTCCCATGCATTTTAAACCATGCAGTTCTGTACATATATTTGATTTGTAAAATGTTTTACTTTAGCGTAAACCTGCAGACCGCTGTTGTCTTGGATTTGAATGAATGAATGAATGAATGAATGAATGAATGAATGAATGAATGAATGAATGAATGAATGAATGAATGAATGAATGAATGAATGAATGAAAACTTTATTTAACAGATTACTGAATGGGTACAATACAGTACGGCTCAATACACACAATTGTTAAGGGGATGCAGACCAGAGAAAGACGTTTGTCTTGTTTACATCAGGGTCCCCCATTTTCAATTCATATAGTCTAGTCTGCATAACTAGGATGTCAGTAAATCTGACTCTTGAGAGCCTGATTGCATCCATATGTAATGATGGGGGTAGCCACATGTGCACACGTACGCACACACACACACACACACACACACACACACACACACACACACACACACACACACACACACACACACACACACACACACACACACACACACACACACACACACACACACACACACACACACACACACACACACACACACACACACACACACACACACATGCACATGCACATGCACATGCACACACATGCATGCACACACACACACAACCTGAGCATGACATTAGAGCAGAACGGCCACTGTGTGGGTGTGGTCAATGTTCAATCCACAAGTTGGCATTTCCAATGTCCAAAAGAGGCCTTGCATTGAATATGTGTGTAGTTCTCTTTTTTCCAACATGGCTGTCTGTAACCAGGAAAGATGTTCCTTTGTGAACAGTAATCGACTAGATCCAGTGAGAAGACAGCAATATATTATATTTATGTTCCTTATATAGCAACACACAACATATAACAACTGTTGTTTTGCCCATAGCAACCGTTGTGGAGGACAAATGGACATTCTAAACATTCCGTGAAAGGCCTCTATTAGATAATTTCTCAGTAGATCAGATGTTACTTCATACAACAATTTGAGATCATAACTACTGCCATTTCATTCACATTCTCTACAACATCTGTCAGACCTAAAAGAGGCATATGACCAGTGGTATTTTCCATGCAAAAACCTATTTGCAGGGCTAGGGAATTTACGTGTCCTGTAATGAACTAATTTATCAACTTTTTTTATGAACGGAGAACATTGTATCTGAGACATAATGTTACAGTCAGCTGATGTGGTAAAGAGCGGTTAGTCATGGCAGTGTTCCAGTCAGCCAACTGTAGGCCTACTGCTAACGCCACGTGACGCTCAGCACATCACGAGTTAATTCTTAACACACACACACACACACACACACACACACACACACACACACACACACACACACACACACACGCACACACACGCACACACACACACACACACACACACACGTACATTTCTTGTGCTTATGTCCCCCCACACCTTCCAGACAAAACAATTTACTCTAAGTTACGGGAACCTCTCACTTTCTCGCGCTGCAATGATATAAATGTATCATATATTCTCACAGGTGCAAGCTCTGTGCCCCTCGAGAAAGAAAAACCTCCCACTTTCTCGCGCTAATTGCCCCTCTCATGCATATATATTTGTGCCTCTACAGCCAGGGAACACTATACCAGGTCTACAGCCAGGCCCAGCCAGGGAACACTATACCAGGTCTACAGCCAGGCCCAGCCAGGGAACACTTCAGGTCTACATCCAGGGAATACTATACCAGGTCTATAGCCAGGGAACACTATACCAGGTCTATAGTCAGAGAACACTATACCAGGTCTATAGCCAGAGAACACTATACCAGGTCTATAGCCAGGCCCAGCCAGAGAACACTATACCAGGTCTACAGCCAGGGAACACTATTACAGCCAGGGAACACTCTACCAGGTCTATAGCCAGGGAACACTATACCAGGTCTATAGCCAGGGAACACTATACCAGGTCTACAGCCAGAGAACACTATACCAGGTCTATAGCCAGGGAACACTATACCAGGTCTACAGCCAGAGAACACTATACCAGGTCTATAGCCAGAGAACACTATACCAGGTCTATAGCCAGGGAACACTATACCAGATCTATAGCCAGATAACACTATACCAGGTCTAATAGCCAGAGAACACTATTCCCAGGTCTATAGCCAGGGAACACAATACCAGGTCTATAGCCAGGGAACACTATACCAGGTCTATAGCCAGAGAACACTATACCAGGTCTATAGCCAGGGAACATTATACCAGGTCTATAGCCAGAGAACACTATACCAGATCTATAGCCAGAGAACACTATACCAGGTCTACAGCCAGAGAACACTATACCAGGTCTATAGCCAGAGAACACTATACCAGGTCTATAGCCAGAGAACACTATACCAGGTCTATAGCCAGAGAACACTATACCAGGTCTACAGCCAGGGAACACTATACCAGGTCTATAGCCAGAGAACACTATACCAGGTCTATAGCCAGAGAACACTATACCAGGTCTACAGCCAGGGAACACTATACCAGGTCTATAGCCAGAGAACACTATACCAGGTCTATAGCCAGAGAACACTATACCAGGTCTACAGCCAGGGAACACTATACCAGGTCTATAGCCAGGGAACACTATACCAGGTCTACAGCCAGAGAACACTATACCAGGTCTATAGCCAGAGAACACTATACCAGGTCTACAGCCAGGGAACACTATACCAGGTCTATAGCCAGGGAACACTATAGCAGGTTTACAGCCAGAGAACACTATACCAGGTCTATAGCCAGAGAACACTATACCAGGTCTACAGCCAGGGAACACTATACCAGGTCTACAGCCAGAGAACACTATACCAGGTCTATAGCCAGAGAACACTATACCAGATCTATAGCCAGGGAACACTATACCAGGTCTATAGCCAGAGAACACTATACCAGGTCTACAGCCAGAGAACACTATACCAGGTCTATAGCCAAGGAACACTATACCAGGTCTACAGCCAGGGAACACTATACCAGGTATATAGCCAGGGAACACTATACCAGGTCTACAGCCAGGGAACACTATACCAGGTATATAGCCAGAGAACACTATACCAGGTCTATAGCCAGGGAACACTATACCAGGTCTATAGCCAGAGAACACTATACCAGATTTATAGCCAGAGAACACTATACCAGGTCTATAGCCAGAGAACACTATACCAGGTCTATAGCCAGGGAACACTATACCAGGTCTATAGCCAGAGAACACTATACCAGGTCTATAGCCAGGGAACACTATACCAGATCTATAGCCAGAGAACACTATACCAGATCTATAGCCAGAGAACACTATACCAGGTCTATAGCCAGGGAACACTATACCAGGTCTATAGCCAGAGAACACTATACCAGATCTATAGCCAGAGAACACTATACCAGGTCTATAGCCAGGGAACACTATACCAGGTCTATAGCCAGAGAACACTATACCAGGTCTATAGCCAGAGAACACTATACCTGTATACCAGATCTATAGCCAGAGAACACTATACCAGATCTATAGCCAGAGAACACTATACCAGGTCTATAGCCAGGGAACACTATACCAGGTCTATAGCCAGAGAACACTATACCAGATCTATAGCCAGAGAACACTATACCAGATCTATAGCCAGAGAACACTATACCAGGTCTATAGCCAGGGAACACTATACCAGGTCTATAGCCAGAGAACACTATACCAGGTCTACAGCCAGGGAACACTATACCAGGTCTATAGCCAGGGAACACTATACCAGGTCTATAGCCAGAGAACACTATACCAGGTCTACAGCCAGGGAACACTATACCAGGTCTATAGCCAGGGAACACTATACCAGGTCTATAGCCAGGGAACACTATACCAGGTCTACAGCCAGGGAACACTATACCAGGTCTATAGCCAGGGAACACTATACCAGGTCTATAGCCAGAGAACACTATACCAGGTCTACAGCCAGGGAACACTATACCAGGTCTATAGCCAGGGAACACTATACCAGGTCTATAGCCAGGGAACACTATACCAGGTCTATAGCCAGGGAACACTATACCAGGTCTATAGCCAGAGAACACTATACCAGGTATATAGCCAGAGAACACTATACCGGTTTATAGCCAGGGAACACTATACCGGTTTATAGCCAGGGAACACTATACCGGTTTATAGCCAGAGAACACTATACCAGGTCTATAGCCAGAGAACACTATACCAGGTCTATAGCCAGGGAACACTATACCAGGTCTACAGCCAGAGAACACTATACCAGGTATATAGCCAGGGAACACTATACCAGGTCTACAGCCAGGGAACACTATACCAGGTCTATAGCCAGAGAACACTATACCAGGTCTACAGCCAGAGAACACTATACCAGGTCTATAGCCAGAGAACACTATACCAGGTCTATAGCCAGAGAACACTATACCAGGTCTATAGCCAGAGAACACTATACCAGGTCTATAGCCAGAGAACACTATACCAGGTCTACAGCCAGGGAACACTATACCAGGTCTACAGCCAGGGAACACTATACCAGGTCTATAGCCAGGGAACACTATACCAGGTCTATAGCCAGAGAACACTATACCAGGTCTATAGCCAGAGAACACTATACCAGGTCTATAGCCAGAGAACACTATACCAGGTCTATGGAACACTATACCAGGTCTATAGCCAGGGAACACTATACCAGGTCTATGGAACACTATACCAGGTCTATAGCCAGGGAACACTATACCAGGTCTACAGCCAGAGAACACTATACCAGGTCTATAGCCAGAGAACACTATACCAGGTCTATAGCCAGGGAACACTATACCAGGCCCAGCCAGGGAACACTATACCAGGTCTATAGCCAGAGAACACTATACCAGGTCTATAGCCAGATAACACTATACCAGGTCTACAGCCAGGGAACACTATACCAGGTCTATAGCCAGAGAACACTATACCAGGTCTACAGCCAGAGAACACTATACCAGGTCTACAGCCAGGGAACACTATACCAGGTCTATAGCCAGAGAACACTATACCAGGTCTATAGCCAGAGAACACTATACCAGGTCTATAGCCGGAGAACACTATACCAGGTCTATAGCCAGATAACACTATACCAGGTCTATGGAACACTATACCAGGTCTATCGCCAGGGAACACTATACCTGTTAGGGTTTGTAACCGACCACAAGCGCAACGGCACAGATAGAGTTGTTCTATCTATTTATTCTCAGAGTCACAAGATAGAATTAGGTTGAGCAACAGAACAAACGGGGAATCTGGCATGTGAAGAATGTTGCGGCTCTGCAGATTCTCCCAGTAGGTGGTGGTGAGGAATTCGCTTGTGAAGTCTGAGCCGCTCTGCAGATCCTCCCAGCATACACTCCAGGTGGAAACGGAGGGAGAGAGAGAAATCCCAGTTAGCCCAGCGCACAACAGAAACAGAGAGGTGACTGATCCAAATAAATATCCAAGTGACTTGATCTTCGGTGTGATACACACAGTTAGCAGAGTCCAGAGAAAAAACAATACGGTAATCCAAAGTGTAAATCCAACAACAAAAATTAGGTGAGAACAGTATAACAAAAACGGGATCTCTTCGGTGTTTCACAAACACACAAAAAACGGGTGATCCAAAAGAACTGTTTCCAAAAACTCACCAGAGCGCAACGCGTAAAGCGGGCAGATAAACGAGGCGCAGCTTCGTACGGGGAATCAGGTTCTCCACAGGGATACTTCACGAAAGTCCTGGGGAGCAACAGACAGGGAACAGCGACAGGAAAGACAGGCAGATGCAGGGAATATTCAAAACGATCCAACATCGATACTAGGGGAATCAGGGTATATAAAGCCACAGGGCGCTGATGACAAGCTGTGACAGCTGCGGGATGAAATTGATCATTGCTCCAGAAGCGTGTGGTGGGAAGAGCACCAATCAACACGGCATCTTACAGGAAAGAAGCGTGTGGCGGGGAATGCAATTAATTAACAAAATACCTTAAAGGAACGGAGCGAGTGGGTGGGGAGCGGACCAAACCTCACAGTACCCCCCCCTCCACGGGAGCCACCCGGCGACCAGGCCAACCCGGCTCGCCCGGATGGGCACGATGGAAGTCGGTGATCAGGCCGGGATCTACGATGAGCCGGCGGGAGACCCAGCTCCGTTCCTCCGGACCGTACCCCTCCCAGTCCACCAGGTACTGGAACCCCCGACCCCGCCGTCGAACGCCCATCAACCGGCGGACCTGCCACTGGGGGTGACCGTCCACCATCTTGGGAGGAGGTGGTTCCGGAGCAGGAGGCATCAGGGGACTGAGAGAGACAGGCTTAACCCGGGACACATGGAAAACGGGGTGAATGTGCATGGACGCAGGAAGCCTAAGACGCACCGCCGCCGGACTGAGTACCTTCAGAACCTCGAAAGGTCCGACGAACCGGGGGTTACGTTTCTTGGCCGAGGACCGAAGTGGGAGGTCCCTCGCGGAAAGCCATACCCTCTGCCCAGGGTGGTACGTCGGCGCAGGAACCCGGCGCCGGTCAGCCCCACGACAGGCGCGCTCTGATGACCGGAGCAGCGCGGTCCTGGCGATCTCCCAGACCCGACGGCACCGGTCGAGGTGGTCCTGTACGGAGGGAACTGCCACCTCCGTCTCCTGTGCAGGGAAAAGAGGGGGTTGGTAGCCCAGGGATACCTCAAAGGGTGAGAGGCCGGTGGCGGAACTGACCATGGAGTTGATGGAGTACTCGACCCAGGGAAGGAAACGGCTCCAAGAAGCTGGTCTCTCGGCAGCCACACACCGAAGAGCAGACTCCACGCTCTGGTTCATCCTCTCCGTTTGTCCGTTAGTCTGGGGATGATAACCAGAGGAAAGACTGACCGTTGCCCCCAATCCCTTGCAAAAAGCCCGCCATACCTGGGAAGTGAACTGGGGCCCCCGGTCCGAGACGACGTCCTGGGGAAAACCATGGAGGCGAAACACGTGGTGTGTCAGGAGGTCCGCCGTCTCGGCCGCCGAGGGAAGTTTGGGAAGGGCCACGAGGTGAACCCCCTTGCTGAACCGATCCACCACGGTCAGAAGGCACGTGTTCCCCTGGGAGGAGGGAAGACCCGTGACGAAGTCCAGCGCCACATGTGACCAAGGACGGCTCGGAATGGGAAGCGGCTGTAATAGCCCGGAGGGTGCCTGGTGGGAGGCCTTGCTGTGGGCGCAGACCGCGCAGGCCAGTACGAACTCCTTGACGTCGTTCCTCATGGTGGGCCACCAGAATCGACGAGCCAGGAAGGAGAACGTGCGATGAACGCCCGGGTGGCAGGCGAACCGGCTGGTATGGCCCCACTGGAGGACCCGGGACCGGACCGAGTCGGGGACGAAGAGACGATGAACCGGTACATTGCCTGGAGCGCGATGGAAGCGTAGGGCACGCCTTACCACCCCCTCGATGCCCAAGGTGACGACTCCTACCACCCTGGCCTCTGGGAGGATGGGAGTCGGGTCCTCAGTGGTTGGAGCCCCCTTGGAGTGTAACCGGGACAGGGAGTCGGCCTTCGTGTTGCGGGAACCAGGGCGAAACGTCAGCGAGAAGTCGAACCGACTGAGGAAGCTGGCCCATCTTGCCTGCCGGCCATTGAGGCGCTTGGAAGCACGGATGTACGTCAGGTTCTTGTGGTCCGTCCAAATGGTAAACGGCTCCTCGGCCCCCTCTAGCCAATGACGCCACTCCTCCAAGGCAGCCACAACCGCCAGCAGCTCCCGATTGCCGATGTCATAGTTCCTCTCGGCAGGGAGGAACCGACGCGAGTAGAAGGCGCACGTATGTACCTTCTGGTCCGTTGCCGACCGCTGGGATAAGATAGCTCCCAGTCCAGTATCCGAGGCGTCCACCTCAACGATGAACTGTCTCTTGGGGTCTGGATGGAGCAAGATCAGGGCGGAAGTGAACCTCTTCTTGAGGGAGCGGAACGCAGCACACGCCGCTGGGGACCAGTCGAACGGCAGGGCGGGAGAGGTCAGTCTGGTAAGCGGTTCCGCCACTTGACTGTAGTTCCGGATGAACCTTCGGTAGAAGTTGGCGAACTCGAGGAAGCTCTGTAACTCCTTCCGAGAGGTGGGTTCCGGCCATTCCTCCACGGCCTGGATCTTGCGAGGATCAGCTCGGGTCAAGCCTTTCTCCACGATGAAGCCCAGGTAATCGACGGAGTCGGAGTGGAATCGGCACTTCTCCGCCTTGACGAAGAGCCGATTGTGGAGGAGGCGCTCCAGCACACGGCGGACATGCTGGATGTGTTCCTCGAGGGTCTTGGAGAAGATGAGGATGTCGTCTAGGTATACTACCACAAACTCCTCCAGCATGTCACGAAGGACGTCGTTCATGAGCGCCTGGAATACCGCCGGAGCGTTGGTGAGGCCGAACGGCATCACCAGGTACTCGTAGTGGCCCCTGGGAGTCTTGAAGGCGGTCTTCCATTCATCGCCCTCTCGGATACGGACTAGATGGTAGGCACTCCGGAGGTCCAGCTTGGTAAAGACGGTAGCCTGGGTGAGAGGCTCGAAGGTGGAGTTCATGAGAGGTAGAGGATACTTGTTCTTAATGGTGATCTCGTTGAGCTGGCGATAGTCGATGCAGGGTTGAAGGTCTCCGTCCTTCTTCCCAACAAAGAAGAAACCGGCCGCCACAGGAGAGGAGGAAGGCCGAATGAGTCCTGCTTCCAAGGACTCAGAGATGTATTGATCCATCGCTGCCTTCTCCGGGACGGTCAGACTGTAGAGGCGGCTGCCGGGAAGGGGAGCCCCTGAGCGGAGGTCGATGGCACAGTCGTAAGGCCGGTGAGGCGGAAGGGCCTGAGCCCTGGACTTACTGAAAACCTCCATGAGGTCGTGGTACTCGGGGGGTTTGGTCGAGAGGTCCGGAGGCGGCTCACCAACGGATCTCCGGGGCGGGGGACAGGACGCCGCCTGAAGACACTGGGCATGACAGGAGGAGCTCCAACCCTTGATGGTACCGGAGGACCAGGCGATGTGGGGCTCGTGCAGCGCGAGCCAGGGCCGGCCCAGGACTACTGGGACAAGAGGGGATCTGGTGATAAGGAACTGGAGTCTCTCAACGTGGTTACCAGCAATGGTGAGCAGGACAGGGCAGGTGCGTTGAGTGATGTCAGCCAGGCGGTGTTGGTCCAATGCGAATACCTCCAATGGCCTCACTAGGTCCTCAAGTGGAATGTTGGCCCGGGTAGCAAACTCAAAGTCTAGGAAACTCTCGTCAGCCCCCTCCACCGTGGCCCGTTGGTCCGCCCAGGCCAGGGTGACGCTCATCAGATGGCCAGGTGGTGCACGGCTCTGGGAACGAGAAAAACTGCTCACCAGGATCTCCCGGGGTCCCGGCGAGCCTGGTCTTTTGGCCGGGTGGGGCAGTTGGCGATACGGTGTCCCTCCTGACCGCAGTAGAGGCAAAGGCCGGACCTGAACCTCGCCTCCCGTTCAGCTTGGCTAAGATGAGAACGTCCCAGCTGCATGGGTTCCTCCTCGGGTACCGAACGGGAGGGAAAAAAGCCACCAGTCGTGTTGGGAGCAGGGAGACCAGCAGTACCGTCACGAGTACGGGGGGTCCGGAGTACCTCTGGAGGTCCCTGTCGGGTTCTCTCACGTCTTCTCTCCTGGAGGCGTCCGTCGATGCGAATGGCGAGGCTGAACAGGTCCTCGAGGGACTCAGGTTCCTCACGGGTCGCGAGCTGGTCCCTGACTGCGTCGTTGAGCCCCCTCATGAAGGTAAGACGAAGTGCTTGATCGTTCCAACCGCTCTCCGTAGCCGCCAGTCTGAACTCCAGCACGTAGTCGGTAACCCCGCCGCTGCCCTGCCGGAAGGTACCCAACCGGGCTCCAGGGTCCAGACCACGGGCTGGATGGTGGAAAACCCTGCGGAGCTCAGCCACGAAGTCTGGGTAGGAGAAACAGAAGTCTACCTCCATTGCCCAGGAGGCAGTGACCCACTGGGCTGCCCGGCCTGAGAGCAAGTTAGTCATGTAGGCCACTCGGGCTCCCCTTGAAGTGAAACGACTGGGTTGATGACGAAAAACCAACTCACATTGCATGATGAATGTGGCACAATCCTCGAAGTTACCGTCGAACAGCCGTGGTTCGGAGAGACGGGGCTCCCGAGGTGCGGGATCGGGAGGCGCGGGCCCTGCCAGGGCTGCGGGTGATGCTCCGGCCAAGGCTCCTGAAGGAAGTGGGGTTACAAGCAAGGTGTTAACGGTCTCACTCAGCGTGTAAGTGGAGGAGAATACTAGACTGCTGGCTAGCCAGAGAGCCCAGGGACCCCTGAATAGGCAGGACCTGCACTCGGAGTTCCTGTACAGCAGCCGCAGCCGCATCTAGCAGTATGCTGTGGCCCTTGGTTAACTCTATCTGGCCTGCCAATGCTGTTCTGACTCTCTCTGTGTCGGCTGGGGTCGTCATGGTTGGATCGTAATGTTAGGGTTTGTAACCGACCACAAGCGCAACGGCACAGAGAGAGTTGTTTCAGAGTTAGCCAAAGCAAGGGCGTATTTATTCTCAGAGTCACAAGATAGAATTAGGTTGAGCAACAGAACAAACGGGGAATCTGGCATGTGAAGAATGTTGCGGCTCTGCAGATTCTCCCAGTAGGTGGTGGTGAGGAATTAGCTTGTGACGTCTGAGCCGCTCTGCAGATCCTCCCAGCATACACTCCAGGTGGAAACGGAGGGAGAGAGAGAAATCCCAGTTAGCCCAGAGCACAACAGAAACAGAGAGGTGACTGATCCAAATAAATATCAAAGTGACTTGATCTTCGGTGTGATACACACAGTTAGCAGAGTCCAGAGAAAAAACAATACGGTAATCCAAAGTGTAAATCCAACAACAAAAATTAGGTGAGAACAGTATAAAAAAACGGGATCTCTTCGGTGTTTCACAAACACACAAAAAACGGGTGATCCAAAAGAACTGTTTCCAAAAACTCACCAGAGCGCAACGCGTAAAGCGGGCAGATAAACGAGGCGCAGCTTCGTACGGGGAATCAGGTTCTCCACAGGGATACTTCACGAAAGTCCTGGGGAGCAACAGACAGGGAACAGCGACGGGAAAGACAGGCAGATGCAGGGAATATTCAAAACGATCCAACATCGATACTAGGGGAATCAGGGTATATAAAGCCACAGGGCGCTGATGACAAGCTGTGACAGCTGCGGGATGAAATTGATCATTGCTCCAGAAGCGTGTGGTGGGAAGAGCACCAATCAACACGGCATCTTACAGGAAAGAAGCGTGTGGCGGGGAATGCAATTAATTAACAAAATACCTTAAAGGAACGGAGCGAGTGGGTGGGGAGCGGACCAAACCTCACAATACCAGGTCTATGGAACACTATACCAGGTCTATAGCCAGGGAACACTATACCAGGTCTACAGCCAGAGAACACTATACCAGGTCTATAGCCAGAGAACACTATACCAGGTCTATAGCCAGGGAACACTATACCAGGCCCAGCCAGGGAACACTATACCAGGTCTATAGCCAGAGAACACTATACCAGGTCTATAGCCAGGGAACACTATACCAGGTCTATAGCCAGAGAACACTATACCAGGTCTATAGCCAGGGAACACTATACCAGGTCTATAGCCAGAGAACACTATACCAGGTCTATAGCCAGGGAACACTATACCAGGTCTATACACAGTGAAACACAGGCATGCCTTTGTCAAATCAATACATCCCATACATCATTGGGATGGGAGGAATCTCAGGTACAACACTAACTAAAGGATTTCCCTCTCCAGTAAACACAGCCTACATGGCAAGCATTTATAATATACATTATACAACGGCATGCAAATTTCTCGATTCTGATTGGCCATTCACACGTCTTTATTGGCAACAATCCACGGTCCTGGGCTCAGGACCCGCCCACAACCGAATCACATAACCCTCCCCGGCTCACTCCGGGAGAAAACAAGATCGCGGACAACAAATGGTTATGTTGAAAGCACCATAACGACTAAATATGAAGCGATTCTGTCAAGGGGAATGTGTTAGTCCTTTAAACAATGTTGGATGATGTAATTGATGGGTCTTGAGTCAATCTAGAACAAAAGAAAAATCGCGGTTTGATTGATAGATTAATTGATTGATTTAAATTTCTTCCTTCCTACTTTCTACTGACTGCAGCGTTCTCTCTCACACTGTCCGACGCTGGCGTACCCACAAACACACACACACACATACACACACACACACACACACACACACACATACACACACACACGCACGCACACACACACACACTGTGACACACACACACACATGCACACACACACACACACACACACACACACTCCTGTCTGCAACAGCGGGGGAGTCAGACTGAGAGAGAAGCAGCGCTGTTTTAAGTGAGCATGGTCTATTGAATTGATTGATTGGTTGATTGCTAATTTTATTACTGTACCCCTGGTTTCCAACTGGTTAAGTTTAGGCTAAAAGAAATAAATAAAAAAATAGGGCGAAGAAAACGTTTTTTTCCTATAGGGCAAAGAAAACGTTTTAATTTGTTTTACCTACTTTATATAGAAGCATCTAAGAATGAAGTTCTATGGAAAGTAGGTCTGCATTCCCTTAACAATTGTGTGTATTGAGCCGTACTGTATTGTACCCATTCTGCATCTGGTAATAAAATTTTCAATCAATCATTCCAATAATACACAGTTGGATGTGTTAGTTGGTTGGATGCACTTCAAGCTGCTTCCACATGAGGCAACTTCTCTCAATCATTCCAATAATACACAGTTGGATGTGTTAGTTTGGTTGGATGCACTTCAAGCTGCTTCCACATGGAGGCAACTTGTCTTTTTTGTAGTTGTGGGAACTACTTTTTCTGGCGGATGGTTTTTTCAATAAATCTTCGATTAATGTGTGTTTATTGTATAGAAATAAGGTTGGATGAATCTGGCAGTTGTATAAAAGCTTTACACCACGTGCAGTCGTGATTTGTGACCAATAAACCATGCCTAGGGGGGTCTAACGACCACCCCTAGGCATGGTTTATTGGTCACAAACCACTCCTGCGTGTGATGTAATGCTTAAGTAATGTACAGTAAACACTATCTTTGAACTTACTGCAAAATTATAACATGAAATTCACTCCTAGTGTCATTCTGTCTGCCACCCCTTGATTCTACTTGCTTTGACTGTTCAAATTAGATGTCAACCATCAAAATTGGATAAGGGGTTCCAGAGATATCACTGTGCAAAACAGACCGGTCAATTTTGACCGAAAATAGTATGGGAAGGGGGGTATGACCGAATGCAAGAGAAGGGTTGTGTGAAAGGGTATTTCATTATAGCACACATTGACTTGACATGGCACCTTTCCACCAACCCGTCGTCGATAATAGGGAGTCGGCGTTGGTCATCCAATGAGTCATTTGTCATGAGTCATGGTGTGGCCGCTCTGTGTCAAAAGGGGGACTTCACACTTGCCCAATGAGTACAGTATGTTCATAGATTAATTGACACCTATGTAATTGCACATGTCTTTGGCATCTTTCTATTACATATGAGGTGGTTTCAGTAAAGGCTACGAGGACACATGGGTTAACAACAAAGACACCTGTGGAACTGAATCACCATTGAAGTCAAGTCTCTCTGGAGCAGGAAAGAAACATATGGATATATTTAACTCCCCGAGCCCATGTGAGGTAATTCATGATGAAAATACATTAGGTCTCTTTTGTCTAAACGTTTCTCAAAAAGCAAAACAAAGGGGGAGCTGTAGCAGGCAGGTGAGGATATTACCTGGGTAAGAAGAAAACGACAACTCACAGTGGCAGGTGGCATTGAAGGAGAAAATGTGTTGTTTTCGTTAAAGGAACACGCCAAAATTATGGGAAATGCGCTTACCATCTTCTCCAGAGTCAGACAAGAAGATAATGTAGGCCTACCAATTCCCTCTGCGTTCAGTATAAGGCTATCTGGCTGCAAGCTAACCTAGCTTAGCACAAATTAATGGAAGCGGATAGGCCTACAGACCACTAGTCTAACTTAAAACATCAGGCAGAGGTGTTTTTGGCCAACAGCTAGGCTAGTGGTCCGTATCCGCTTCAATTAATTTGTGCTAAGCTATAGGCTAGCTTACAGCCGGATAGCTTTCTACTGAATGCACAGTGAGGAAATTGGTATCTATCTTCTTGTCTGACGTCTGGAGAAGATGGTAAACGAATGTCCCATAATGCACGTTTCTTTAAGGTGTGTGGAGTGTAACTTCTCTCTCTCTTCTTTTGCTTGCATCAGGAAAGAACATCACTAAAGTGCTCAGTGGCTGCATATTGATTGCAACGTGCAGACTGAGAAGAGAAGTGATCGAGTATCCCCTGTCTGCTGTCATGGTTTCAAGTGTGCAATTGCTGTTTTTTTGTTTCCTTCTCATTTATCTTTTTTTCTGGGAATTGTGGGTGTTTTTTTGGAGTAGGGGAAGACCATTTCTCACTCAGCAGGTGTTCTCATGGTGAGAGACACACATGCGTTCTCCCTCTGAATTCTAGGCCAACATATGTGATATGCGTTGTCCCTGCAGCCTCAAAATAATTAATTTTAATTACCTATTTCAATGGCAGAATTAGTATAGTATACTGTCCGACTTCCCCCATTAGAGGCAACAATGGCCAGATGCAATTTAAACAAATGTAACAAGTATAGGCCATCTACGACTCTTCTCCATCCAACACAGCTTTGGGTGCTGGAATACAAACGTCATTTGGGTGTGAGACCTCAACATTTTACGGCTCCACAAAGTCAGTGCCCCATTAACTTTGTGCATAATTTATGTATATAAATTGAACTGTCCTGGGGCACAGGAATAACATTTAATGGGCGGCATTCCCCACACAGGAAGTATGGTTCTAGGTCAGTCTTCCAGTTGTTATAGGGCTTCTGCTTGTAATTTTTTTGGTTTTTTGGTTTACTTTATTTGTTCAAGGGGGACAGTGTACATTAATAAAACATTTTACAAATGTAAATGCACCCAATTTTAGCCAAAAGGCTAATTTCCATTGGTAGTCCCCCTGCCAGAAGGTACAGGCTAAAAGCCTGTGTAAAAAAAGGGTTAGCAATAAAAACAGAATAAAATCAAGATAAATACATTAGAATAAAAACACAACAAAAGCACATAGACATAGTAGGGATACAGGTCACAATACAGTCATGGACACAAGGACAGAGCACATCATGACATATTAAGAGACCCAGACATAGACAGACGCACCATATCCATATCCACACACACATATACACATACAGACACCTCAGTGTTGACAGTTCTGGTTATCAATGAGCCATTCCCTAACCCTGCACTTGAATGAATGGTATGATGTGGACACTCTAATTGTTTGAGGAATTGAGTTCCATTGGTGCGATGCTCTGTATGAGAAGACGGCCTGGCCAAATACACTTTTTTTGAAAGGGATTGTACAGTCCCCCCTTGCCGCACCATAGTGTTCCTGGTTGAGGCAGACTTGAGGTTGATGAAACCGGACAAAGGAGGAGGAGCCAATCCACACTTTATTTTAAAAACTAGACAGACGTTTTGATATAGGGTCAGGTTTTCCCAACTGTGTGACCCTGTATGCAGAGCAAAGCTCATGGATGATTTGAAGAGGGATGTAGGGGATGTCCCTGTTTCTCCCTGTTCACACAAATCATTAAATGCATCCTTTTCTACAATGGATATTTAGAGTAAAATGTAAAGGGGAAACAACAGTTTACTTGTCCACCCAACCTTATTATTAGATTTAGATGAACCACCCTCCAGGCAAAGACATTGCAAAGTCAGACAACAATTTTGTGGAAGGCTCAAGCGTTTAATTTGACTAGATTAAAGCAAGAAACTGCTAGTCTCACTGAGTCCCGGCTGTATACAGTATGTACTGCTACACTTTGCTAGCTTCATATCACAGCTGGACAAATTAACATAGACCGACAGTGACTCGGGAGGTAGAGCGGTCGTCTGGTAATTGGATGGTTCCCGGTTCAATTCCCGCTCCTCCCGGGCAGTGTGTCCTTGAGCAAGACACTTAACCCCTAATTGCTCCCGATGAGCAGGTTGGCACCTTGTATGGTTGCCTCTGCCGTTGGTATATGAATGTGTGAGTGAATGGGTGAGTGTGAGGAATTGTAAAGGGCTTTGAATAAAAGCGTTATATAACAGCACCATTTACGGAAATGTACTTTAGATCTCCGGTAGCCATGGGCGGCTAGGTGGTGCAGTGGGCAACGCGCTCACCACCAATGCAGGAGACGCTGGGTTCGAGCCCAGCTCTCCGCATTGCTATCAGGTTGGTCGTTCATACTAATATAATTGGCAGTATTAGGGGGTGGGAAGCTGATGGGTGGGGATCGGACGTTGTGGACAGCGACTCCTACAGGTCGGTTGGTGCGCCTGCGCAGCAGAATCAGGAAGCGACGGGGCGGCGTGCCCTCCAAACGCAGACCCCGACGCTGAGAGATCGCGCTGTGCAGGTGAAAAGATGCGACTGCTGCTTCCTCGAGTACCGGAGGGGACACGTGATGTAAGGCTTAGTCCACATTGCAGCCGGCTTGTGGGAGGCATGGCCTAACAACGTTCGAGACAGGGGAGGGTAGAATTGGACGATACGAAATTGGGATGGGTGAAAATTGAAAATGGGAGAAAAAGTAGATAAAAAAAAAGAAGATCTCCGGTAGCCTATGTGTAATTTAATTTCACTCACTCAGAAGCACTTAATATTACCTAAACATAGCAAGCGGGCAAGCTTATTTGTCACTTACACTTACACTTACGCCACAGTTGTTGAAATGGTCCAACTTGTCAAAACTTCTGGAGGCTGACATCTTCAGAACGTAAAACTTGTTTATTTTCATGCGTTCGATTCAACATTCAAAAATTAAAACGCCCAGAAAACAGACCATTTGGACAATTTCAACTACTTCGGGGAAAGTGTTTTAAAGGGGACATGCATTGCTATTCCTAGCACTATTTGGGCAACTTTACACAATTCCTGTGAGTCTATTGAAGACATCTGTAAGTTTAAAAAAAAATAAATGCATTGTTTTATATTTCTAATCAAGTACTCAAAACCATAATTTTTCAGCCTCAGGATTTCAGGCTGTTATGGCCTGGCTCCGCCCATAAGCACTTTGAGTGACAGTCAGCCCACACAGTCTGCGACTGGTAGACAGAGAGAGATAGAGAGAGAGAGAGAGAGAGAGAGAGAGAGAGAGAGAGAGAGAGAGAGAGAGAGAGAGAGAGAGATAGAGTTAGAGAGAGAGAGAGAGAGAGAGAGATAGAGTTAGAGAGAGAGAGAGAGAGAGAGAGAGAGAGAGAGAGAGAGAGAGAGAGAGAGAGAGAGAGAGAGAGGAGGCCCTCCCTCCCTCTCTCTTCCTTTCTTTCTTTCACTCTCTCCCTCTCCCGTTCGGGGGGTGTGCCGCACGGCAACTTGTGCTCCTGAATGGGGGGGGGGGGAGCTGCGTGCGGAGTGTTTGCACAGTGGTCTCTCTCTCTCTCTCCCTCTCTCTCTCTCCCTCTCTCTCTCCCTCTCTCTCCCTCTCTATCTCTCTCTCTCTCTCTCCCTCCAGAGTGCATGCAGAGGTGTCAGGTTTCACTCTGCCACAGTATGAGGAAGTAGTTTCCACTTGCTGTGTAGTCAGTCTAGGTAGATTGTGGGCGGGCATTAGCTCCAACCACAGAGCCAATCGCATCACTGTCCGCTTACCCAGGCCCCGGTGATGTCACGACATGCCTCAAATCAGGATGACCTAATTAAATCTAGCAGGAAATGGTCTGAGCTGAATCAGAGCAATCCGCCAATATGGTATTTAGACACAAAAACACATTGATACTAACTCCTGTTACTATAATACAATGCTAGAGACTGAAAAATGACATTTATAATGCATGTCACCTTTAAAAATAAGTGGCCCACATTTTAGGTAATATAAAATGCTTCTGAATGAGTCTAATTAAATTACATGACATACCGGTGCCCTGAAGTTAATTTCAGTCCATTCAATCATTTCAGTTAATTTCATTGTCAAGGACACCTTTCATCCCAATTACGGACTGTTTGCTCTCCTCCCCTCCCAGAGGCGCTATAGGAATCTCCGTTCCAAGTCGGCCAGGCTCTTCCCCTCAGCTGTCATCTCTCTGAACTCTGTACCATGACAGCCCCACCCCCATACCATATAAACTCTGAACCCCATTGCCTCTACTAGACTATGTTACCTATACTGTACAAACTCTGATCTCTGTTGCCTATACTCAATTCATACCAATTCATCTATTGCCTTCACTGTCTACAACTGCCGTACACTGTAATCATATACCTCAAACTATAGTCTACCCATATAACTCTGTATGATAGCCATGTACAATAATACTGTATATACCATATTATATATATATATATATATTTATATTCACTGTATATACATGTATATTTATCCACATCTGTCTGAATATACCTGCATATTTGTACATACCTGTATATACTATCTATATCTGTATACAGTATATCGCTTAACTATTCTTACTAGTTATACCACCTACCAGTATGACTTACTACCATAGTGTTTTTTATACCGCTATCACTGTACATAATAATACTATAACACTGTATATACATCTGATATACATCCCTCCCATTACTCAGTAGTACTCATTTATCTAATTGTATAAAGTCCTGGCATGCTATAAATCTGCCATAGTCATACCTGTGCCCAAGAAATCTAGCACTGCTTGTCTGAATGATTACTGGCCCGTCGCTCTGACCTCTGTCATTATGAAGGTGTTCGAGCGACTTGTCTGTGATCATTTATCCAGTATTGTTAAATTAGACATGTATCAGTTTGCTTATCAGTCCAACAGGTCTGTAGGGGATGCTGTATCTATGTGTTTACACACCATCTTGCAGCACCTGGAGGCCTCTGCTGTCACCCCTCCGGTCCTAATGGACCGGTCATTGGACTTGCAGCACCACTCATGAACATTACACCACTGCATTTGTGTTTATCTATGTTTATTAATTTGTTATATGTGGTGCTCACTTGTTTGTTGTCTGTGTATCTGTTGTGCCCCATTGTCTATTCTATTGTATTCTCCCCCTGTTTCTGTATCTATGTGTTATTTAGTCTCCTCATGTTTCAGTATGTTACCCCAGGCTGTTTCAGTCTTTCCCACACAGCTGGGTCTTGTTTCCAATCACCCTCATGTGTCAATTAGTCTATGTATATTAATGTTGTTTGCCCTGCCCTCCTGTGCTCGATCATTGTTCATGTTACCCTCGTCCTGTGTGTTGTCAACCTTTTGTTTCTCCGTTTTTATCAGTGAGTCAGTTTTGTATTGTTTGCCACGTTAAAGTAAAGTGCTTATTACTTTCATCCACGACTTGTGCTTCATCTATTTTCATCCTGCACTACCTCTCCTCGTGTTAAATCTGCATACCGGGTTCTACTCCTCTCTACCATCGACATGCCAGCGAAACACTCCAGGAATCATAACACTCTGCCACTTATGTACGAATTTTGTTTATTGATTTCAGTTAAAAAAAACATAAATTGCTAGGAATTGATGAGTCTCTGTGCTATTTTATTCTAGATTTTCTCTCAGACAGAGAACAAGTGGTTAAAATAGGTAATTTGTTCTCTAGATCCAGGACCTTGAACACCGGGGCCCCCCAGGGCTGTGTCCTCTCTCCTCTGCTCTACTGTCTATACACTAACGACTGTGCCTCCCACTCTGATTCTGTCAAATTTTTGGGATTAATTAAGAACGGGGATGAATCTACCTATAGAGCTGAAGTTGATAGCTTTGCTGTATGGTGCAAGGAGAACGACCTGCTTTTAAACATCTCTAAGACAAAGGAAATTATAGTTGACTTCCGGCGAGGGGCAGTCCACCCTCCTCTGATACCGTTTGTGAGGTTTCTGTCCTTGCTCTCTCACTCGTTCTGTTCCTTTAACCACCCTCGCTTTGTTTTCATTCATTTTCTGTCAATTGGTTCTATTCCCTCGTTCACACGTTTCTCCCCGTTGACGTCATCAGAGACGTCGCTGATTGGTTCTCTCACTTCCCCACGCTTTTCAATCACATTCCCCAGCTGTCACTGCTTTTCAATCAATCGATCCCTCATTACTTATACCCCGTTTTCCCCACCCTAAGTTGTTGGATCGTCTTGATTTGTCTCTGGTTATTTTTCCCCGTTGCTGCTGCTGCTGCCTTTTTCTCTGTGCTGTTCTCCAGGAATTCCCAGAAGCCTTCGCTTGGATACCTGCTCCCGTGGCGCGCGCTCGCCTCCACTGTTGTTCCAGTTCCTTTTACGCATCTCGTCTGGGTGAGTTATCTATTTGACTCTCTTGACCTATTCCGTTTTTCGTGTGTAACTTTTACACTGAAGACTACCACATTTTTGTCAAACAGTCACTCACCCAGCCTTTATCTATTTTTGCCTATTCCTTTATGGAATAATATTTTTGGGATCTTCCATCTCCCTCTGTGTGTTTGCTCACACCGAAGATATTATTTCACAACTGGACTGTGTTTGGATTTTGCTCACTGTGTGTTTACATGAAGATATTCACTGGGACTGTGTTAGGATTTTGCTCACTGTGTTGTTAACACGAAGAGTTTCACTTGGGCTGTTTTTGGAATTGTGCTCTCTGTGTTGTTAACACGAAGAGATTCACTTGGGCTGTGTTTGGAACTGTGCTCACTGTGTTGTTAACACGAAGAATTGTACACCCTGTTCTCCTGCTCGTTTTAAGACTGCTCTGTCACTGACTCGTTCCCTCTCTCCCTCTCTCGGTCTCGCAACAACATCTGAGAATCCACCGAGAGAATTCTGCAGAGCGGTTCAGTAGTCAACACCTGCTTCCCAAGACTACCCTCACGGGAGAAGCTGCAGAGCAGCAGAACTTTGCCCCTTGATCATTGTACCTGTCTTGTTTGACCTGCTTTCCCTGTTTCTCTTATTCTTAGTACCAAATAAACAAGCCCTCGTATTTGGCAACTCTGAATCCAACTCTCTTGTGTCGTTGCGTTTGGGGTCGGTGTCAAACCATAACATTACGATCCAACCAATATGACGACCCCAGCCGACACAGAGAGGGTCAGAACCGCACTTGCTATTCAAGTCGAGTTGACCAGGGATCACGGTCTCCAATTAGAGCGGGCTGCGGCTGCGGTGCAAGACCTCAGGGACCAGGTCCTGCCTATGCAGGGTTCTATGGCCGCTATGGCGGGACAACAGTCCGAGATTCTCGCTCAGCTTAACTCGCTGGGCGACGCCGTTAATACTTTTCATCTCTCACACCCTTCAGGAACATTCCCCGCAGCCCCAGCAGATCTCGCACCTCGGGAACCCCATCTCTCCGTTCCACGGCTGTTCGACGGTAATCCCGAGGAGTGTGCCACATTCATCATGCAATGTGAGTTGGTTTTCCGTCATCAACCAAGCCGTTTTTCTGCTCATGGGTCCCGAGTGGCTTATATAACCAACCTACTTTCAGGCCATGCTGCCCAGTGGGTCACTTCCTCCTGGGCAATGGAAGCAGATTTTTTGTTCTCCTACCCAGACTTCGTGGCGGAGCTCCGCAGAGTGTTCCACCATCCAGCCCGAGGTCTGGACCCTGGAGCCCGGTTGGGGACCTTCCGACAAGGGAGCAGCAGGGTGACGGACTATGTCATAGAGTTTCGACTGGCGGCGGTGGAGAGTGGATGGAACGAACCTGCTCTTCGCCTAACCTTCATAAGGGGGCTCAGTGACGCAGTCCGGGACCAGCTCGCTACCAGGGAGGTGCCCGACTCCCTCGAGGAGCTGTTTAGCCTTGTCATCCGTATTGACGGACGCCTCCTGGAGAGAAGGCGCGAGAGGACCCGACTGTCACCTCCTGAAGCACCCCGGACTCCTGGACGCCCCGTCCCCAACACTACTGATGGTAACAGGCTTCCCCGTCCGGTGCGCGAAGAGGAACCCATGCAGCTGGGACGCTCTCGTCTGAGCCAGGCGGAGCGTCAGGCAAGGCTCAGGTCCGGTCTCTGCCTCTACTGCGGAGGTGCGGGACACCGTATCGCCGACTGCCCTACCCGGCGAAAAGATCGGGCTCACCAAGACCCCGGGAGATCCTGGTGAGCCGTTTTTCCCATTCCCAGCGCCGCGCACCACCTGACCATCTGATGAGCGTCACCCTGGCCTGGGGGGACCAACGTGCCACGGTGGAGGCCCTCATCGACTCTGGGGCAGACAAGAACTTCCTCGACTTCGAGTTTGCCACCCAAGCCAACATACCTCTTGAGGCCCTTGTGAGGCCCTTGGAGATCTTTTCGTTGGACCAACACCGCCTGGCCGACATCTCTCAACGCACCGGCCCAGTCGTGCTGACCATCGCTGGGAACCACGTCGAGAGAATCCAGTTCCTCATTACCCAATCCCCCCTTGTCCCGGTGGTCCTGGGTAGGCCCTGGCTCGCGCTGCACGAGCCCCACATCGCCTGGTCCTCCGGTACCATCAGGGGCTGGAGCTCCTCCTGTCACGCCCGCTGTCTGCAGGCGGCGTCCTGTCCCCCGCCCCGGAGACCGGCTGGTGAGTTGCCCCCGGATCCCTCGTCCATTCCTCCCGAGTACCACGACCTCATGGAGGTATTCAGTAAGACCAGGGCTCAGGCCCTTCCACCTCACCGCCCCTATGACTGCGCCATCGACCTCCGCCAAGGGGCTCCCCTTCCCGGCAGCCGCCTCTACAGTCTGACTGTCCCGGAGAAGAAGGCGATGGATCTCTACATCTCTGAGTCATTGGAAGCAGGACTCATTCGGCCTTCCTCCTCCCCGGTGGCGGCCGGGTTCTTCTTTGTTGGTAAGAAGGATGGGGACCTGCGACCCTGCATCGACTATCGTCAGCTCAACGAGATCACCATCAAGAACAAATACCCCCTACCTCTCATGAGCTCCACCTTCGAGCCACTGACCCAGGCCTCATTCTTCACCAAGCTGGATCTCCGAAGTGCCTACCATCTTGTCCGTATCCGTGAGGGCGATGAATGGAAGACCGCCTTCAAGACCCCCAGGGGCCACTATGAGTACCTTGTGATGCCGTTCGGCCTCACCAACGCCCCGGCGGTATTCCAGGCACTCATGAACGATGTCCTCCGTGACATGCTGGAGGTGTTCGTGGTGGTGTACCTGGACGACATTCTTATCTTTTCCAGGACCCTCGAGGAACACATCCTGCATGTCCGCCGGGTGCTGGAGCGCCTCCTCCACAATCGGCTCTTCGTCAAGGCGGAGAAGTGCCGTTTCCACTCCAACTCCGTCGACTACCTGGGCTTCATCGTTGAGAAGGGCTTGACCCGAGCGGATCCTCGCAAGATCCAGGCTGTGGAGGATTGGCCGGAACCCACCACTCGGAAGG
The DNA here is from genome assembly GCF_963971535.1 of Notolepis coatsorum. Classification (NCBI taxonomy): domain Eukaryota; kingdom Metazoa; phylum Chordata; class Actinopteri; order Aulopiformes; family Paralepididae; genus Notolepis; species Notolepis coatsorum. The sequence goes on from NC_140169.1 coordinate 120,164,096, forward strand.
AGTTACAGAGTTTCCTCGGGTTCGCCAACTTCTACCGAAGGTTCATCCGGAACTACAGTCAAGTGGCGGAGCCTCTTACCAAGCTGACCTCCCCCGCTCTGCCGTTCGACTGGTCCCCAGCAGCATGCGCTGCGTTCCGCTCCCTCAAGAGAAGGTTCACTTCCGCCCCTATCCTGCTCCACCCTGACCCCAAGAGACAGTTCATCGTGGAGGTGGACGCCTCGGATTCTGGCCTGGGCGCTGTCCTGTCCCAACGTTCTCCTTCCGACCAGAAGGTACATCCTTGTGCCTTCTACTCGCGTCGCTTCCTCCCCGCCGAGAGGAACTACGACACCGGCAATCGGGAGCTACTGGCGGTCGTGGCTGCGCTGGAGGAGTGGCGTCATTGGCTAGAGGGTGCCGAGGAGCCTTTTACCATCTGGACGGACCACAAGAACCTAACGTTCATCCGCGCTTCCAGGCGCCTCAACGGTCGGCAGGCGAGATGGGCCAGTTTCCTCAGTCGGTTCGACTTCTCGCTGACCTTCCGCCCCGGTTCCCGCAACACGAAGGCCGACTCCCTGTCCCGGATGCACTCCAAGGGGGCTCCACCCTCTGAGGACCCATCTCCCATCGTCCCGGAGGCCCGAGTGGTTGGAGCCATCACCTTGGGCATCGAGGGTGTGGTGAGGCGTGCCCTACGCTTCCAACGTGCTCCAAGCAACGTCCCTAGGAGCCGTCTCTTCGTCCCCGACTCTGTCCGGTCCCAGGTACTGCTGTGGGGCCATACCAGCCGGTTCGCCTGCCACCCAGGCGTCCATCGCACGTTCTCCTTCCTGGCTCGTCGTTTCTGGTGGCCCACCATGCGGAACGACGTCAAGGAGTTCGTATTGGCCTGCGCGGTCTGTGCCCGCAGCAAGGCCTCTCACCAGGCACCCTCCGGGCTCTTGCAGCCACTTCCCGTTCCAAGCCGTCCGTGGTCACATGTGGCGCTCGACTTCGTCACTGGTCTACCCTCCTCCCAGGGGAACACCTGCCTTCTGACCGTGGTGGATCGATTCAGCAAGGGGGTCCACCTCGTGGCTCTCTCCAAGCTTCCCTCAGCAGCCGAGACGGCGGACCTCCTGACGCACCACGTGTTCCGCCTTCACGGCTTTCCCCAGGACATCGTCTCTGACCGGGGGCCCCAGTTCACCTCCCAGGTATGGCGGGCTTTCTGCAAAGGATTGGGGGCAACGGTCAGTCTCTCCTCTGGCTATCATCCCCAGACAAACGGGCAGACGGAGAGGATGAACCAGAGCGTGGAGTCTGCTCTTCGGTGTGTGGCAGCCGAGAGGCCGGCATCCTGGAGCCGTTTCCTTCCCTGGGTTGAATACTCCATCAACTCAATGGTCAGTTCCGCCACCGGCCTCTCCCCTTTTGAGGTCTCCCTGGGCTACCAGCCCCCTCTTTTTCCCGCACAGGAGACGGAAGTGGCAGTTCCCTCCGTGCAGGTCCACCTCGACCGCTGCCGTCGAGTTTGGGAGATCACCAGGACCGCGCTGCTCCGGACATCTGAGCGCGCCTGTCGTGGTGCCGACCGGCGCCGGGTTCCCGCGCCAACTTACCGCCCTGGGCAGAGGGTGTGGCTCTCCGCGAAGGACCTCCCGCTACGGTCCTCGGCCAAGAAGCTCAACCCCCGCTTCGTCGGGCCTTTCGAGGTCCTGAAGGTACTCAGTCCGGCGGCCCTGCGCCTGAAGCTTCCTGCATCCATGCACATCCACCCCGTGTTCCATGTCTCCCGGGTTAAGCCCGTCTCCCTCAGTCCCCTTATGCCTCCAGCTCCTGATCCGCCGCCTCCAGTGCTTGTGGATGGTCACCCCCAGTGGCAGGTCCGCCGGTTGATGGGCGTTCGTCGGCGGGGCCGGGGGTTCCAATACCTGGTGGACTGGGAGGGTTACGGCCCTGAGGAGCGTAGCTGGGTCTCCCGGCAGCTCATCGTGGATCCCGGCTTGATCACCGACTTCCATCGAGCCCATCCTGACGAGCCGGGTCGGCCTGGTCGCCGGGTGGCTCCCGTGGAGGGGGGGGTACTGTGAGGTTTCTGTCCTTGCTCTCTCACTCGTTCTGTTCCTTTAACCACCCTCGCTTTGTTTTCATTCATTTTCTGTCAATTGGTTCTATTCCCTCGTTCACACGTTTCTCCCCGTTGACGTCATCAGAGACGTCGCTGATTGGTTCTCTCACTTCCCCACGCTTTTCAATCACATTCCCCAGCTGTCACTGCTTTTCAATCAATCGATCCCTCATTACTTATACCCCGTTTTCCCCACCCTAAGTTGTTGGATTGTCTTGATTTGTCTCTGGTTATTTTTCCCCGTTGCTGCTGCTGCTGCCTTTTTCTCTGTGCTGTTCTCCAGGAATTCCCAGAAGCCTTCGCTTGGATACCTGCTCCCGTGGCGCGCGCTCGCCTCCACTGTTGTTCCAGTTCCTTTTACGCATCTCGTCTGGGTGAGTTATCTATTTGACTGTCTTGACCTATTCCGTTTTTCGTGTGTAACTTTTACACTGAAGACTACCACCTTTTTGTCAAACAGTCACTCACCCAGCCTTTATCTATTTTTGCCTATTCCTTTATGGAATAATATTTTTGGGATCTTCCATCTCCCTCTGTGTGTTTGCTCACACCGAAGATATTATTTCACAACTGGACTGTGTTTGGATTTTGCTCACTGTGTGTTTACATGAAGATATTCACTGGGACTGTGTTAGGATTTTGCTCACTGTGTTGTTAACACGAAGAGTTTCACTTGGGCTGTTTTTGGAATTGTGCTCTCTGTGTTGTTAACACGAAGAGATTCACTTGGGCTGTGTTTGGAACTGTGCTCACTGTGTTGTTAACACGAAGAATTGTACACCCTGTTCTCCTGCTCGTTTTAAGACTGCTCTGTCACTGACTCGTTCCCTCTCTCCCTCTCTCGGTCTCGCAACAACATCTGAGAATCCACCGAGAGAATTCTGCAGAGCGGTTCAGTAGTCAACACCTGCTTCCCAAGACTACCCTCACGGGAGAAGCTGCAGAGCAGCAGAACTTTGCCCCTTGATCATTGTACCTGTCTTGTTTGACCTGCTTTCCCTGTTTCTCTTATTCTTAGTACCAAATAAACAAGCCCTTGTATTTGGCAACTCTGAATCCAACTCTCTTGTGTCGTTGCGTTTGGGGTCGGTGTCAAACCATAACACCGTTGTGAGTTACATATCAACTGTGGCAGACGGTATTGTCCTCACAAAGAAGGCGCGGGTTTTCCCAAACCAGAAACCTTGGGTGGACAGCACTATAAGAACAGCCCTGAACTCACGCACCACGGCTTATAACCTGGGCAGAGAGTCAGGAAATATGGAAGAGTACAAGGCTTCAGTCTACACTCTGCGCAAGGCTGTTAAACTTGCTAAGAGGACATATGCTGAGAAACTGGAGACACAAATGGCACAAAACGACACAAGAGGCTTGTGGAGGGGACTGAAGACAATAACTGACTACAAAGTCAGCGCCCCCGAAATGGGGAGCGACGACGCCTCTCTCGCGGACAAACTCAACTCCTTCTACGCTCGGTTCGGTGTAGACAGTGTCGCCGCTAGCCCTCTGGCTAGTGACGTCACTGGCGCACCGGCTGTTGTGGAGGGGGGGGGGGCAACCGCGGGGGGGCGGGGGCGCTCTCTCGTTGTCGGAACACAGTGTGAGAAGAGCATTTATGCAGGTGAACACCAGGAAGGCTGCGGGTCCAGATGGTATAACAGGACGCATACTTAAGTCCTGTGCAAACCAGCTTGCCCCGGTGTTCACCGCCATATACAATCAATCCCTGGCGGAGTCAGTAGTCCCTGCCTGCTTCACGATGTCTACCATCATCCCTGTACCGAAGAAACCCTCCCCAACATGCCCAAATTACTACAGACCGGTGGCACTCACCTCTGTGGTCATGAAATGTTTCGAGAGGCTGGTCAAGGACCACATTTGTGCCTCTCTCCCCAGTGATATGGACCCTATGCAATTTGCATACAGGACAAACAGGTCCACTGACGACGCGGTCTCCCAGGTACTGCACAGCACTCTCTCCCACCTTGACCGTCAGAAGGGGGGCTATGTGAGACTGTTGTTCATTGACTACAGCTCAGCGTTCAACACCATAGTCCCCACCAGACTGGTGGACAAGCTGATCGAGCTAGGTCTGAGCTCCGCCCTGAGCGCCTGGGTACTGGACTTTCTGAGTGAACGACCCCAGGCGGTCAGGGTGGGGGGTCAGACCTCCAACACCATCACCCTGAGCATCGGGTCCCCCCAGGGCTCTGTTCTAAGCCCCCTGCTGTACTCACTCTACACACACGATTGTGTGGCCAAGTTCAGCTCCAACTCCATAGTGAAGTTCGCCGACGACACGGTGGTGGTGGGGCTGATCTCGGACAACGACGAGAAGGCCTACCGAGAGGAGGTTGAGGTACTGGAACGTTGGTGCCAGGACAACAGCCTGCTCCTGAACATTGGTAAAACCAAGGAGCTGATCGTGGATTATAGGAGAGGACAGCAGGAGACACACACACCACTGATGATTAACGGGGCTACCGTGGACAGGGTGAGCAGCTTCAAGTACCTGGGGGTCCACATCTCAGAGGATCTGACATGGTCAACACACATAGACACAGTAGTAAAGAAAGCGAAGCAGCGCCTCTACCACCTGAGACAGTTAAGGAAGTTCAGAGTATCGGGGAAGATACTCCAGTCCTTCTACTCAGGAGCTGTAGAGAGCATCTTGACCGGAAACATCACTGCCTGGTATGGGAACAGCACGGCACAGGTCAAGAAGGCCCTACAGAGAGTGGTGCGCTCAGCTGAGCGTACCACGGGTATTGCCCTACCTCCCCTGCAGGCTCTATACAACAAGAGGTGCAAATCCAGAGCCTGTAGGATAATGAAAGACCCCCACCACCCCAATAACAGCCTGTTCCAGCTGCTGAGGTCAGGCAGACGCCTGCGAACCCCGGCTACTAGGACGGAGAGGCTTAGGCTAAGCTTCTTCCCCCAGGCCATCAGAGCCTTGAACAATGAACATTGAGAGACACAGAAACTGAACTATCCACACACAAGCACACACAAGCACATACACGACACGCACGCTGAGCACGCTCACACACTAGCAGCCACTTTAACACTCATGCCGCACATACGCACACTTATGGCCAGAGGAAAGGCCAGTCGTGGAGTTCATCGTGGAGGTGGACGCCTCGGATTCTGGCCTGGGCGCTGTCCTGTCCCAACGTTCTCCTTCCGACCAGAAGGTACATCCTTGCGCCTTCTACTCGCGTCGCTTCCTCCCCGCCGAGAGGAACTACGACACCGGCAATCGGGAGCTACTGGCGGTCGTGGCTGCGCTGGAGGAGTGGCGTCATTGGCTAGAGGGTGCCGAGGAGCCTTTTACCATCTGGACGGACCACAAGAACCTAACGTTCATCCGCGCTTCCAGGCGCCTCAACGGTCGGCAGGCGAGATGGGCCAGTTTCCTCAGTCGGTTCGACTTCTCGCTGACCTTCCGCCCCGGTTCCCGCAACACGAAGGCCGACTCCCTGTCCCGGATGCACTCCAAGGGGGCTCCACCCTCTGAGGACCCATCTCCCATCGTCCCGGAGGCCCGAGTGGTTGGAGCCATCACCTTGGGCATCGAGGGTGTGGTGAGGCGTGCCCTACGCTTCCAACGTGCTCCAAGCAACGTCCCTAGGAGCCGTCTCTTCGTCCCCGACTCTGTCCGGTCCCAGGTACTGCTGTGGGGCCATACCAGCCGGTTCGCCTGCCACCCAGGCGTCCATCGCACGTTCTCCTTCCTGGCTCGTCGTTTCTGGTGGCCCACCATGCGGAACGACGTCAAGGAGTTCGTATTGGCCTGCGCGGTCTGTGCCCGCAGCAAGGCCTCTCACCAGGCACCCTCCGGGCTCTTGCAGCCACTTCCCGTTCCAAGCCGTCCGTGGTCACATGTGGCGCTCGACTTCGTCACTGGTCTACCCTCCTCCCAGGGGAACACCTGCCTTCTGACCGTGGTGGATCGATTCAGCAAGGGGGTCCACCTCGTGGCTCTCTCCAAGCTTCCCTCAGCAGCCGAGACGGCGGACCTCCTGACGCACCACGTGTTCCGCCTTCACGGCTTTCCCCAGGACATCGTCTCTGACCGGGGGCCCCAGTTCACCTCCCAGGTATGGCGGGCTTTCTGCAAAGGATTGGGGGCAACGGTCAGTCTCTCCTCTGGCTATCATCCCCAGACAAACGGGCAGACGGAGAGGATGAACCAGAGCGTGGAGTCTGCTCTTCGGTGTGTGGCAGCCGAGAGGCCGGCATCCTGGAGCCGTTTCCTTCCCTGGGTTGAATACTCCATCAACTCAATGGTCAGTTCCGCCACCGGCCTCTCCCCTTTTGAGGTCTCCCTGGGCTACCAGCCCCCTCTTTTTCCCGCACAGGAGACGGAAGTGGCAGTTCCCTCCGTGCAGGTCCACCTCGACCGCTGCCGTCGAGTTTGGGAGATCACCAGGACCGCGCTGCTCCGGACATCTGAGCGCGCCTGTCGTGGTGCCGACCGGCGCCGGGTTCCCGCGCCGACTTACCGCCCTGGGCAGAGGGTGTGGCTCTCCGCGAAGGACCTCCCGCTACGGTCCTCGGCCAAGAAGCTCAACCCCCGCTTCGTCGGGCCTTTCGAGGTCCTGAAGGTACTCAGTCCGGCGGCCCTGCGCCTGAAGCTTCCTGCATCCATGCACATCCACCCCGTGTTCCATGTCTCCCGGGTTAAGCCCGTCTCCCTCAGTCCCCTTATGCCTCCAGCTCCTGATCCGCCGCCTCCAGTGCTTGTGGATGGTCACCCCCAGTGGCAGGTCCGCCGGTTGATGGGCGTTCGTCGGCGGGGCCGGGGGTTCCAATACCTGGTGGACTGGGAGGGTTACGGCCCTGAGGAGCGTAGCTGGGTCTCCCGGCAGCTCATCGTGGATCCCGGCTTGATCACCGACTTCCATCGAGCCCATCCTGACGAGCCGGGTCGGCCTGGTCGCCGGGTGGCTCCCGTGGAGGGGGGGGTACTGTGAGGTTTCTGTCCTTGCTCTCTCACTCGTTCTGTTCCTTTAACCACCCTCGCTTTGTTTTCATTCATTTTCTGTCAATTGGTTCTATTCCCTCGTTCACACGTTTCTCCCCGTTGACGTCATCAGAGACGTCGCTGATTGGTTCTCTCACTTCCCCACGCTTTTCAATCACATTCCCCAGCTGTCACTGCTTTTCAATCAATCGATCCCTCATTACTTATACCCCGTTTTCCCCACCCTAAGTTGTTGGATTGTCTTGATTTGTCTCTGGTTATTTTTCCCCGTTGCTGCTGCTGCTGCCTTTTTCTCTGTGCTGTTCTCCAGGAATTCCCAGAAGCCTTCGCTTGGATACCTGCTCCCGTGGCGCGCGCTCGCCTCCACTGTTGTTCCAGTTCCTTTTACGCATCTCGTCTGGGTGAGTTATCTATTTGACTGTCTTGACCTATTCCGTTTTTCGTGTGTAACTTTTACACTGAAGACTACCACCTTTTTGTCAAACAGTCACTCACCCAGCCTTTATCTATTTTTGCCTATTCCTTTATGGAATAATATTTTTGGGATCTTCCATCTCCCTCTGTGTGTTTGCTCACACCGAAGATATTATTTCACAACTGGACTGTGTTTGGATTTGGCTCACTGTGTGTTTACATGAAGATATTCACTGGGACTGTGTTAGGATTTTGCTCACTGTGTTGTTAACACGAAGAGTTTCACTTGGGCTGTTTTTGGAATTGTGCTCTCTGTGTTGTTAACACGAAGAGATTCACTTGGGCTGTGTTTGGAACTGTGCTCACTGTGTTGTTAACACGAAGAATTGTACACCCTGTTCTCCTGCTCGTTTTAAGACTGCTCTGTCACTGACTCGTTCCCTCTCTCCCTCTCTCGGTCTCGCAACAACATCTGAGAATCCACCGAGAGAATTCTGCAGAGCGGTTCAGTAGTCAACACCTGCTTCCCAAGACTACCCTCACGGGAGAAGCTGCAGAGCAGCAGAACTTTGCCCCTTGATCATTGTACCTGTCTTGTTTGACCTGCTTTCCCTGTTTCTCTTATTCTTAGTACCAAATAAACAAGCCCTTGTATTTGGCAACTCTGAATCCAACTCTCTTGTGTCGTTGCGTTTGGGGTCGGTGTCAAACCATAACACCGTTGTGAGTTACATATCAACTGTGGCAGACGGTATTGTCCTCACAAAGAAGGCGCGGGTTTTCCCAAACCAGAAACCTTGGGTGGACAGCACTATAAGAACAGCCCTGAACTCACGCACCACGGCTTATAACCTGGGCAGAGAGTCAGGAAATATGGAAGAGTACAAGGCTTCAGTCTACACTCTGCGCAAGGCTGTTAAACTTGCTAAGAGGACATATGCTGAGAAACTGGAGACACAAATGGCACAAAACGACACAAGAGGCTTGTGGAGGGGACTGAAGACAATAACTGACTACAAAGTCAGCGCCCCCGAAATGGGGAGCGACGACGCCTCTCTCGCGGACAAACTCAACTCCTTCTACGCTCGGTTCGGTGTAGACAGTGTCGCCGCTAGCCCTCTGGCTAGTGACGTCACTGGCGCACCGGCTGTTGTGGAGGGGGGGGGGCAACCGCGGGGGGGCGGGGGCGCTCTCTCGTTGTCGGAACACAGTGTGAGAAGAGCATTTATGCAGGTGAACACCAGGAAGGCTGCGGGTCCAGATGGTATAACAGGACGCATACTTAAGTCCTGTGCAAACCAGCTTGCCCCGGTGTTCACCGCCATATACAATCAATCCCTGGCGGAGTCAGTAGTCCCTGCCTGCTTCACGATGTCTACCATCATCCCTGTACCGAAGAAACCCTCCCCAACATGCCCAAATTACTACAGACCGGTGGCACTCACCTCTGTGGTCATGAAATGTTTCGAGAGGCTGGTCAAGGACCACATTTGTGCCTCTCTCCCCAGTGATATGGACCCTATGCAATTTGCATACAGGACAAACAGGTCCACTGACGACGCGGTCTCCCAGGTACTGCACAGCACTCTCTCCCACCTTGACCGTCAGAAGGGGGGCTATGTGAGACTGTTGTTCATTGACTACAGCTCAGCGTTCAACACCATAGTCCCCACCAGACTGGTGGACAAGCTGATCGAGCTAGGTCTGAGCTCCGCCCTGAGCGCCTGGGTACTGGACTTTCTGAGTGAACGACCCCAGGCGGTCAGGGTGGGGGGTCAGACCTCCAACACCATCACCCTGAGCATCGGGTCCCCCCAGGGCTCTGTTCTAAGCCCCCTGCTGTACTCACTCTACACACACGATTGTGTGGCCAAGTTCAGCTCCAACTCCATAGTGAAGTTCGCCGACGACACGGTGGTGGTGGGGCTGATCTCGGACAACGACGAGAAGGCCTACCGAGAGGAGGTTGAGGTACTGGAACGTTGGTGCCAGGACAACAGCCTGCTCCTGAACATTGGTAAAACCAAGGAGCTGATCGTGGATTATAGGAGAGGACAGCAGGAGACACACACACCACTGATGATTAACGGGGCTACCGTGGACAGGGTGAGCAGCTTCAAGTACCTGGGGGTCCACATCTCAGAGGATCTGACATGGTCAACACACATAGACACAGTAGTAAAGAAAGCGAAGCAGCGCCTCTACCACCTGAGACAGTTAAGGAAGTTCAGAGTATCGGGGAAGATACTCCAGTCCTTCTACTCAGGAGCTGTAGAGAGCATCTTGACCGGAAACATCACTGCCTGGTATGGGAACAGCACGGCACAGGTCAAGAAGGCCCTACAGAGAGTGGTGCGCTCAGCTGAGCGTACCACGGGTATTGCCCTACCTCCCCTGCAGGCTCTATACAACAAGAGGTGCAAATCCAGAGCCTGTAGGATAATGAAAGACCCCCACCACCCCAATAACAGCCTGTTCCAGCTGCTGAGGTCAGGCAGACGCCTGCGAACCCCGGCTACTAGGACGGAGAGGCTTAGGCTAAGCTTCTTCCCCCAGGCCATCAGAGCCTTGAACAATGAACATTGAGAGACACAGAAACTGAACTATCCACACACAAGCACACACAAGCACATACACGACACGCACGCTGAGCACGCTCACACACTAGCAGCCACTTTAACACTCATGCCGCACATACGCACACTTATGGCCAGAGGAAAGGCCAGTCGTGGAGTTCATCGTGGAGGTGGACGCCTCGGATTCTGGCCTGGGCGCTGTCCTGTCCCAACGTTCTCCTTCCGACCAGAAGGTACATCCTTGCGCCTTCTACTCGCGTCGCTTCCTCCCCGCCGAGAGGAACTACGACACCGGCAATCGGGAGCTACTGGCGGTCGTGGCTGCGCTGGAGGAGTGGCGTCATTGGCTAGAGGGTGCCGAGGAGCCTTTTACCATCTGGACGGACCACAAGAACCTAACGTTCATCCGCGCTTCCAGGCGCCTCAACGGTCGGCAGGCGAGATGGGCCAGTTTCCTCAGTCGGTTCGACTTCTCGCTGACCTTCCGCCCCGGTTCCCGCAACACGAAGGCCGACTCCCTGTCCCGGATGCACTCCAAGGGGGCTCCACCCTCTGAGGACCCATCTCCCATCGTCCCGGAGGCCCGAGTGGTTGGAGCCATCACCTTGGGCATCGAGGGTGTGGTGAGGCGTGCCCTACGCTTCCAACGTGCTCCAAGCAACGTCCCTAGGAGCCGTCTCTTCGTCCCCGACTCTGTCCGGTCCCAGGTACTGCTGTGGGGCCATACCAGCCGGTTCGCCTGCCACCCAGGCGTCCATCGCACGTTCTCCTTCCTGGCTCGTCGTTTCTGGTGGCCCACCATGCGGAACGACGTCAAGGAGTTCGTATTGGCCTGCGCGGTCTGTGCCCGCAGCAAGGCCTCTCACCAGGCACCCTCCGGGCTCTTGCAGCCACTTCCCGTTCCAAGCCGTCCGTGGTCACATGTGGCGCTCGACTTCGTCACTGGTCTACCCTCCTCCCAGGGGAACACCTGCCTTCTGACCGTGGTGGATCGATTCAGCAAGGGGGTCCACCTCGTGGCTCTCTCCAAGCTTCCCTCAGCAGCCGAGACGGCGGACCTCCTGACGCACCACGTGTTCCGCCTTCACGGCTTTCCCCAGGACATCGTCTCTGACCGGGGGCCCCAGTTCACCTCCCAGGTATGGCGGGCTTTCTGCAAAGGATTGGGGGCAACGGTCAGTCTCTCCTCTGGCTATCATCCCCAGACAAACGGGCAGACGGAGAGGATGAACCAGAGCGTGGAGTCTGCTCTTCGGTGTGTGGCAGCCGAGAGGCCGGCATCCTGGAGCCGTTTCCTTCCCTGGGTTGAATACTCCATCAACTCAATGGTCAGTTCCGCCACCGGCCTCTCCCCTTTTGAGGTCTCCCTGGGCTACCAGCCCCCTCTTTTTCCCGCACAGGAGACGGAAGTGGCAGTTCCCTCCGTGCAGGTCCACCTCGACCGCTGCCGTCGAGTTTGGGAGATCACCAGGACCGCGCTGCTCCGGACATCTGAGCGCGCCTGTCGTGGTGCCGACCGGCGCCGGGTTCCCGCGCCGACTTACCGCCCTGGGCAGAGGGTGTGGCTCTCCGCGAAGGACCTCCCGCTACGGTCCTCGGCCAAGAAGCTCAACCCCCGCTTCGTCGGGCCTTTCGAGGTCCTGAAGGTACTCAGTCCGGCGGCCCTGCGCCTGAAGCTTCCTGCATCCATGCACATCCACCCCGTGTTCCATGTCTCCCGGGTTAAGCCCGTCTCCCTCAGTCCCCTTATGCCTCCAGCTCCTGATCCGCCGCCTCCAGTGCTTGTGGATGGTCACCCCCAGTGGCAGGTCCGCCGGTTGATGGGCGTTCGTCGGCGGGGCCGGGGGTTCCAATACCTGGTGGACTGGGAGGGTTACGGCCCTGAGGAGCGTAGCTGGGTCTCCCGGCAGCTCATCGTGGATCCCGGCTTGATCACCGACTTCCATCGAGCCCATCCTGACGAGCCGGGTCGGCCTGGTCGCCGGGTGGCTCCCGTGGAGGGGGGGGTACTGTGAGGTTTCTGTCCTTGCTCTCTCACTCGTTCTGTTCCTTTAACCACCCTCGCTTTGTTTTCATTCATTTTCTGTCAATTGGTTCTATTCCCTCGTTCACACGTTTCTCCCCGTTGACGTCATCAGAGACGTCGCTGATTGGTTCTCTCACTTCCCCACGCTTTTCAATCACATTCCCCAGCTGTCACTGCTTTTCAATCAATCGATCCCTCATTACTTATACCCCGTTTTCCCCACCCTAAGTTGTTGGATTGTCTTGATTTGTCTCTGGTTATTTTTCCCCGTTGCTGCTGCTGCTGCCTTTTTCTCTGTGCTGTTCTCCAGGAATTCCCAGAAGCCTTCGCTTGGATACCTGCTCCCGTGGCGCGCGCTCGCCTCCACTGTTGTTCCAGTTCCTTTTACGCATCTCGTCTGGGTGAGTTATCTATTTGACTGTCTTGACCTATTCCGTTTTTCGTGTGTAACTTTTACACTGAAGACTACCACCTTTTTGTCAAACAGTCACTCACCCAGCCTTTATCTATTTTTGCCTATTCCTTTATGGAATAATATTTTTGGGATCTTCCATCTCCCTCTGTGTGTTTGCTCACACCGAAGATATTATTTCACAACTGGACTGTGTTTGGATTTGGCTCACTGTGTGTTTACATGAAGATATTCACTGGGACTGTGTTAGGATTTTGCTCACTGTGTTGTTAACACGAAGAGTTTCACTTGGGCTGTTTTTGGAATTGTGCTCTCTGTGTTGTTAACACGAAGAGATTCACTTGGGCTGTGTTTGGAACTGTGCTCACTGTGTTGTTAACACGAAGAATTGTACACCCTGTTCTCCTGCTCGTTTTAAGACTGCTCTGTCACTGACTCGTTCCCTCTCTCCCTCTCTCGGTCTCGCAACAACATCTGAGAATCCACCGAGAGAATTCTGCAGAGCGGTTCAGTAGTCAACACCTGCTTCCCAAGACTACCCTCACGGGAGAAGCTGCAGAGCAGCAGAACTTTGCCCCTTGATCATTGTACCTGTCTTGTTTGACCTGCTTTCCCTGTTTCTCTTATTCTTAGTACCAAATAAACAAGCCCTTGTATTTGGCAACTCTGAATCCAACTCTCTTGTGTCGTTGCGTTTGGGGTCGGTGTCAAACCATAACACCGTTGTGAGTTACATATCAACTGTGGCAGACGGTATTGTCCTCACAAAGAAGGCGCGGGTTTTCCCAAACCAGAAACCTTGGGTGGACAGCACTATAAGAACAGCCCTGAACTCACGCACCACGGCTTATAACCTGGGCAGAGAGTCAGGAAATATGGAAGAGTACAAGGCTTCAGTCTACACTCTGCGCAAGGCTGTTAAACTTGCTAAGAGGACATATGCTGAGAAACTGGAGACACAAATGGCACAAAACGACACAAGAGGCTTGTGGAGGGGACTGAAGACAATAACTGACTACAAAGTCAGCGCCCCCGAAATGGGGAGCGACGACGCCTCTCTCGCGGACAAACTCAACTCCTTCTACGCTCGGTTCGGTGTAGACAGTGTCGCCGCTAGCCCTCTGGCTAGTGACGTCACTGGCGCACCGGCTGTTGTGGAGGGGGGGGGGCAACCGCGGGGGGGCGGGGGCGCTCTCTCGTTGTCGGAACACAGTGTGAGAAGAGCATTTATGCAGGTGAACACCAGGAAGGCTGCGGGTCCAGATGGTATAACAGGACGCATACTTAAGTCCTGTGCAAACCAGCTTGCCCCGGTGTTCACCGCCATATACAATCAATCCCTGGCGGAGTCAGTAGTCCCTGCCTGCTTCACGATGTCTACCATCATCCCTGTACCGAAGAAACCCTCCCCAACATGCCCAAATTACTACAGACCGGTGGCACTCACCTCTGTGGTCATGAAATGTTTCGAGAGGCTGGTCAAGGACCACATTTGTGCCTCTCTCCCCAGTGATATGGACCCTATGCAATTTGCATACAGGACAAACAGGTCCACTGACGACGCGGTCTCCCAGGTACTGCACAGCACTCTCTCCCACCTTGACCGTCAGAAGGGGGGCTATGTGAGACTGTTGTTCATTGACTACAGCTCAGCGTTCAACACCATAGTCCCCACCAGACTGGTGGACAAGCTGATCGAGCTAGGTCTGAGCTCCGCCCTGAGCGCCTGGGTACTGGACTTTCTGAGTGAAAGACCCCAGGCGGTCAGGGTGGGGGGTCAGACCTCCAACACCATCACCCTGAGCATCGGGTCCCCCCAGGGCTCTGTTCTAAGCCCCCTGCTGTACTCACTCTACACACACGATTGTGTGGCCAAGTTCAGCTCCAACTCCATAGTGAAGTTCGCCGACGACACGGTGGTGGTGGGGCTGATCTCGGACAACGACGAGAAGGCCTACCGAGAGGAGGTTGAGGTACTGGAACGTTGGTGCCAGGACAACAGCCTGCTCCTGAACATTGGTAAAACCAAGGAGCTGATCGTGGATTATAGGAGAGGACAGCAGGAGACACACACACCACTGATGATTAACGGGGCTACCGTGGACAGGGTGAGCAGCTTCAAGTACCTGGGGGTCCACATCTCAGAGGATCTGACATGGTCAACACACATAGACACAGTAGTAAAGAAAGCGAAGCAGCGCCTCTACCACCTGAGACAGTTAAGGAAGTTCAGAGTATCGGGGAAGATACTCCAGTCCTTCTACTCAGGAGCTGTAGAGAGCATCTTGACCGGAAACATCACTGCCTGGTATGGGAACAGCACGGCACAGGACAAGAAGGCCCTACAGAGAGTGGTGCGCTCAGCTGAGCGTACCACGGGTATTGCCCTACCTCCCCTGCAGGCTCTATACAACAAGAGGTGCAAATCCAGAGCCTGTAGGATAATGAAAGACCCCCACCACCCCAATAACAGCCTGTTCCAGCTGCTGAGGTCAGGCAGACGCCTGCGAACCCCGGCTACTAGGACGGAGAGGCTTAGGCTAAGCTTCTTCCCCCAGGCCATCAGAGCCTTGAACAATGAACATTGAGAGACACAGAAACTGAACTATCCACACACAAGCACACACAAGCACATACACGACACGCACGCTGAGCACGCTCACACACTAGCAGCCACTTTAACACTCATGCCGCACATACGCACACTTATGGCCAGAGGAAAGGCCAGTCGTGGAGTTCATCGTGGAGGTGGACGCCTCGGATTCTGGCCTGGGCGCTGTCCTGTCCCAACGTTCTCCTTCCGACCAGAAGGTACATCCTTGCGCCTTCTACTCGCGTCGCTTCCTCCCCGCCGAGAGGAACTACGACACCGGCAATCGGGAGCTACTGGCGGTCGTGGCTGCGCTGGAGGAGTGGCGTCATTGGCTAGAGGGTGCCGAGGAGCCTTTTACCATCTGGACGGACCACAAGAACCTAACGTTCATCCGCGCTTCCAGGCGCCTCAACGGTCGGCAGGCGAGATGGGCCAGTTTCCTCAGTCGGTTCGACTTCTCGCTGACCTTCCGCCCCGGTTCCCGCAACACGAAGGCCGACTCCCTGTCCCGGATGCACTCCAAGGGGGCTCCACCCTCTGAGGACCCATCTCCCATCGTCCCGGAGGCCCGAGTGGTTGGAGCCATCACCTTGGGCATCGAGGGTGTGGTGAGGCGTGCCCTACGCTTCCAACGTGCTCCAAGCAACGTCCCTAGGAGCCGTCTCTTCGTCCCCGACTCTGTCCGGTCCCAGGTACTGCTGTGGGGCCATACCAGCCGGTTCGCCTGCCACCCAGGCGTCCATCGCACGTTCTCCTTCCTGGCTCGTCGTTTCTGGTGGCCCACCATGCGGAACGACGTCAAGGAGTTCGTATTGGCCTGCGCGGTCTGTGCCCGCAGCAAGGCCTCTCACCAGGCACCCTCCGGGCTCTTGCAGCCACTTCCCGTTCCAAGCCGTCCGTGGTCACATGTGGCGCTCGACTTCGTCACTGGTCTACCCTCCTCCCAGGGGAACACCTGCCTTCTGACCGTGGTGGATCGATTCAGCAAGGGGGTCCACCTCGTGGCTCTCTCCAAGCTTCCCTCAGCAGCCGAGACGGCGGACCTCCTGACGCACCACGTGTTCCGCCTTCACGGCTTTCCCCAGGACATCGTCTCTGACCGGGGGCCCCAGTTCACCTCCCAGGTATGGCGGGCTTTCTGCAAAGGATTGGGGGCAACGGTCAGTCTCTCCTCTGGCTATCATCCCCAGACAAACGGGCAGACGGAGAGGATGAACCAGAGCGTGGAGTCTGCTCTTCGGTGTGTGGCAGCCGAGAGGCCGGCATCCTGGAGCCGTTTCCTTCCCTGGGTTGAATACTCCATCAACTCAATGGTCAGTTCCGCCACCGGCCTCTCCCCTTTTGAGGTCTCCCTGGGCTACCAGCCCCCTCTTTTTCCCGCACAGGAGACGGAAGTGGCAGTTCCCTCCGTGCAGGTCCACCTCGACCGCTGCCGTCGAGTTTGGGAGATCACCAGGACCGCGCTGCTCCGGACATCTGAGCGCGCCTGTCGTGGTGCCGACCGGCGCCGGGTTCCCGCGCCGACTTACCGCCCTGGGCAGAGGGTGTGGCTCTCCGCGAAGGACCTCCCGCTACGGTCCTCGGCCAAGAAGCTCAACCCCCGCTTCGTCGGGCCTTTCGAGGTCCTGAAGGTACTCAGTCCGGCGGCCCTGCGCCTGAAGCTTCCTGCATCCATGCACATCCACCCCGTGTTCCATGTCTCCCGGGTTAAGCCCGTCTCCCTCAGTCCCCTTATGCCTCCAGCTCCTGATCCGCCGCCTCCAGTGCTTGTGGATGGTCACCCCCAGTGGCAGGTCCGCCGGTTGATGGGCGTTCGTCGGCGGGGCCGGGGGTTCCAATACCTGGTGGACTGGGAGGGTTACGGCCCTGAGGAGCGTAGCTGGGTCTCCCGGCAGCTCATCGTGGATCCCGGCTTGATCACCGACTTCCATCGAGCCCATCCTGACGAGCCGGGTCGGCCTGGTCGCCGGGTGGCTCCCGTGGAGGGGGGGGTACTGTGAGGTTTCTGTCCTTGCTCTCTCACTCGTTCTGTTCCTTTAACCACCCTCGCTTTGTTTTCATTCATTTTCTGTCAATTGGTTCTATTCCCTCGTTCACACGTTTCTCCCCGTTGACGTCATCAGAGACGTCGCTGATTGGTTCTCTCACTTCCCCACGCTTTTCAATCACATTCCCCAGCTGTCACTGCTTTTCAATCAATCGATCCCTCATTACTTATACCCCGTTTTCCCCACCCTAAGTTGTTGGATTGTCTTGATTTGTCTCTGGTTATTTTTCCCCGTTGCTGCTGCTGCTGCCTTTTTCTCTGTGCTGTTCTCCAGGAATTCCCAGAAGCCTTCGCTTGGATACCTGCTCCCGTGGCGCGCGCTCGCCTCCACTGTTGTTCCAGTTCCTTTTACGCATCTCGTCTGGGTGAGTTATCTATTTGACTGTCTTGACCTATTCCGTTTTTCGTGTGTAACTTTTACACTGAAGACTACCACCTTTTTGTCAAACAGTCACTCACCCAGCCTTTATCTATTTTTGCCTATTCCTTTATGGAATAATATTTTTGGGATCTTCCATCTCCCTCTGTGTGTTTGCTCACACCGAAGATATTATTTCACAACTGGACTGTGTTTGGATTTTGCTCACTGTGTGTTTACATGAAGATATTCACTGGGACTGTGTTAGGATTTTGCTCACTGTGTTGTTAACACGAAGAGTTTCACTTGGGCTGTTTTTGGAATTGTGCTCTCTGTGTTGTTAACACGAAGAGATTCACTTGGGCTGTGTTTGGAACTGTGCTCACTGTGTTGTTAACACGAAGAATTGTACACCCTGTTCTCCTGCTCGTTTTAAGACTGCTCTGTCACTGACTCGTTCCCTCTCTCCCTCTCTCGGTCTCGCAACAACATCTGAGAATCCACGAGAGAATTCTGCAGAGCGGTTCAGTAGTCAACACCTGCTTCCCAAGACTACCCTCACGGGAGAAGCTGCAGAGCAGCAGAACTTTGCCCCTTGATCATTGTACCTGTCTTGTTTGACCTGCTTTCCCTGTTTCTCTTATTCTTAGTACCAAATAAACAAGCCCTTGTATTTGGCAACTCTGAATCCAACTCTCTTGTGTCGTTGCGTTTGGGGTCGGTGTCAAACCATAACACCGTTGTGAGTTACATATCAACTGTGGCAGACGGTATTGTCCTCACAAAGAAGGCGCGGGTTTTCCCAAACCAGAAACCTTGGGTGGACAGCACTATAAGAACAGCCCTGAACTCACGCACCACGGCTTATAACCTGGGCAGAGAGTCAGGAAATATGGAAGAGTACAAGGCTTCAGTCTACACTCTGCGCAAGGCTGTTAAACTTGCTAAGAGGACATATGCTGAGAAACTGGAGACACAAATGGCACAAAACGACACAAGAGGCTTGTGGAGGGGACTGAAGACAATAACTGACTACAAAGTCAGCGCCCCCGAAATGGGGAGCGACGACGCCTCTCTCGCGGACAAACTCAACTCCTTCTACGCTCGGTTCGGTGTAGACAGTGTCGCCGCTAGCCCTCTGGCTAGTGACGTCACTGGCGCACCGGCTGTTGTGGAGGGGGGGGGGGCAACCGCGGGGGGGCGGGGGCGCTCTCTCGTTGTCGGAACACAGTGTGAGAAGAGCATTTATGCAGGTGAACACCAGGAAGGCTGCGGGTCCAGATGGTATAACAGGACGCATACTTAAGTCCTGTGCAAACCAGCTTGCCCCGGTGTTCACCGCCATATACAATCAATCCCTGGCGGAGTCAGTAGTCCCTGCCTGCTTCACGATGTCTACCATCATCCCTGTACCGAAGAAACCCTCCCCAACATGCCCAAATTACTACAGACCGGTGGCACTCACCTCTGTGGTCATGAAATGTTTCGAGAGGCTGGTCAAGGACCACATTTGTGCCTCTCTCCCCAGTGATATGGACCCTATGCAATTTGCATACAGGACAAACAGGTCCACTGACGACGCGGTCTCCCAGGTACTGCACAGCACTCTCTCCCACCTTGACCGTCAGAAGGGGGGCTATGTGAGACTGTTGTTCATTGACTACAGCTCAGCGTTCAACACCATAGTCCCCACCAGACTGGTGGACAAGCTGATCGAGCTAGGTCTGAGCTCCGCCCTGAGCGCCTGGGTACTGGACTTTCTGAGTGAAAGACCCCAGGCGGTCAGGGTGGGGGGTCAGACCTCCAACACCATCACCCTGAGCATCGGGTCCCCCCAGGGCTCTGTTCTAAGCCCCCTGCTGTACTCACTCTACACACACGATTGTGTGGCCAAGTTCAGCTCCAACTCCATAGTGAAGTTCGCCGACGACACGGTGGTGGTGGGGCTGATCTCGGACAACGACGAGAAGGCCTACCGAGAGGAGGTTGAGGTACTGGAACGTTGGTGCCAGGACAACAGCCTGCTCCTGAACATTGGTAAAACCAAGGAGCTGATCGTGGATTATAGGAGAGGACAGCAGGAGACACACACACCACTGATGATTAACGGGGCTACCGTGGACAGGGTGAGCAGCTTCAAGTACCTGGGGGTCCACATCTCAGAGGATCTGACATGGTCAACACACATAGACACAGTAGTAAAGAAAGCGAAGCAGCGCCTCTACCACCTGAGACAGTTAAGGAAGTTCAGAGTATCGGGGAAGATACTCCAGTCCTTCTACTCAGGAGCTGTAGAGAGCATCTTGACCGGAAACATCACTGCCTGGTATGGGAACAGCACGGCACAGGACAAGAAGGCCCTACAGAGAGTGGTGCGCTCAGCTGAGCGTACCACGGGTATTGCCCTACCTCCCCTGCAGGCTCTATACAACAAGAGGTGCAAATCCAGAGCCTGTAGGATAATGAAAGACCCCCACCACCCCAATAACAGCCTGTTCCAGCTGCTGAGGTCAGGCAGACGCCTGCGAACCCCGGCTACTAGGACGGAGAGGCTTAGGCTAAGCTTCTTCCCCCAGGCCATCAGAGCCTTGAACAATGAACATTGAGAGACACAGAAACTGAACTATCCACACACAAGCACACACAAGCACATACACGACACGCACGCTGAGCACGCTCACACACTAGCAGCCACTTTAACACTCATGCCGCACATACGCACACTTATGGCCAGAGGAAAGGCCACTTTAAATTAGTATAACATCAGGAACAGTGTATTGCACTACTAAAGCTACCTAGCATGTCCTATATGCTCTGTAAATACTATGTACAGATACCGAGATGGCACACCATGTACCTGTTTATTGCACTGTTGTTTTTTACTGGATTCTATTAATATGTTGTACCACTGTATTTTTATTGGATTCTATTATATGTTGTACCACTGTATTGCACATCGTCGCGGGCAAGACCAGCCGCATTTCATTGTATACCTGTATGCAGTGACAATTAAAACTCTTGACTTGACTTGACTTGACTAAACGGCCAGCAGGTGGAGAGGGTAAACAGTTTTAAATTCCTCAGTATCACCATATGTGATCATTTAAAATGGGAAGTTAACACCAGCCTCATAATTAGCAAAGCCCACCAGAGGCTCCACTCCCTGCGCCAGCTTAAAAAGTTTGGTGTGTCCAGGGAGGCGATGCTCAGCTTTTACAGAGCCACTGTGGAGAGTGTCCTCACTTTCTCAATGACTGTGTGGTACGGAAACACCACCGTCCATGATAGGGGACATCTAGAAATAACTGTACGTACAGCGTCAAAAATCATCGGCTGTGAGCTCCCCTCTGTGGCCTCCATTTATGCCACACAAATCAGGCGGAAAGGGGAGAAGGTGATCGGGGACCCTTCTCACCCTGCTTACGACCTCTTTAACCCCCTCCCCTCTGGCAGAAGACTCCAAAGTCTCAGGTGCAGGACATCCCGTTTTAAAAACAGTACATATCACGAGGCTGTCCGTCACCTGAACTCAAGTACAAATGTACAGGCACTTTGCACCACAAGGGCTAGCACCAGCCGATAAGCACTTTAAGGCAATATGCACTTTAAACTGGAACACTGAGCAATTTATTTTAGCTACTGTAGCATTTTTCTTTTTAATTGTTTGTGTAAAACTTTTATTGTGGGGATTGTATTGCATGTATTCTTGTGTTTTTATATTGTATGTTTTTATAATGTATGTACTGTATGTGGCACCAAGACAAATCCCAATCAACCATGTGTTGAAATGGCAATAAAGTTTTCTATTCTATTCTATATTGCTATTGCACTTTACTGTTACATTTGCACTCTGGTTAGATGCCAACTTCTTTTCATTGTACTGTACTTGTGCTGTATGATGACAATACATTTGCCCGGCTGTGATATGAAGTTAGAAAAGCATAGCAGTACATATACAGCCGGGAACCAACAACTCTTAGTCCCACTTTCAGTGTTTCCAAGTGGATTGGGTATCATTTTAATTTCTGTCGATTCCGATGCGAAAACCAATAACTTTATTATTTCTTTTTCTTTTATATATTTATATAAATACAATGCAAACACCAAATCACCAGTACAAACTTGATGAACGTCATCTCTCTGTTGATATATTCGTCTCTCTGACCTGCCCATGAAAACCAGCATCTCAGATGGAACACAACCACACTGCTTATGATATAAGTGATTTTTTAGGGTTTCAAGCACAAAGTGCAGAAACCCTATTGTTTTTGTGTGAATTTCTTTTTTTAAATATATATATTTTTTAATGCTTTTGGAAATTCCCGTGAGATGGTATATGGTAGCAACATGAACTTTGACCCATTGATTGGAAGTTGTGTGTAAATGCTCTCCAACAAATATAACCCCACTTGGCCTAAAGGGGGCGCTATAATTAAAGGTAAAACTTTTTAACTTTGAAAGGTCAGAACTCCTACGCCATAAATCAGATTTACACTAAACTTGGTACAGACATCCATCTATATTCACTCTACAGATTTGGCTCAAGGACCCATAAAGTCCGCCATATTGGATTTTTTTGTAAAACACAATTTTGACATCTCCTAAACCGTAGGTCCTATTGCTACTAAATTTGCTGTGGATCATTATTGGAAGAAGCTTATTACAGTTAGTATAAGGATTGTTGATATATTTCTTAGTTTTGAAGATATTAACCAATAAACTTCAAAAGCATGGCTTAGCACATTGATGCAAATCAACAACTCTTAGGCCAATCATCACAACATTTGCAGGATATGTCTACATAACTACCGGAAACATACCCTGAAAATCTCATTAAAATGTACCACAAATGCACAAAATGTATGTGGCATAACACAAATGGACTATAAATCAAAGGTTTTTTTGATTGCCGCTCTACCTCCTGAGCCATTGTCGCCCCTGCATGTTCTTGGCCAAAAGATTAATACATGAAGCACAATTTCAGGAGGGTCATACAGAACCAAGCATTTCACCATAATGTAGATGTACCTTATATGTGACAAATAAAACAAAACTTGAAAGAAGAAAGAAGAAAAAAGAAAATACAATTCCGATATATTTTATTTGAATAGAATAGAATAGAATGATCTTTATTGTCATTGTTACAGTGTTACAATGACATTTTAAATTTCGTTGTAACACTGTAACAATGACAATAAAGATCATTCTATTCTATTCTATTCAAATAAAATAAAATAATCTTAAATGGAGTAGGGTTCTGCTTTTTAAAAGGATATACAGTCATCCCTGACATTTACATTTACATTTTGTCATTTAGCTGACGCTTTTATCCAAAGCGCAAGTTCTGTACGACAAGTCAACAGGAAGGGTACAACTCTTTCAGCTGAGTAACAATGGGTCTCATTCTCCAATATTTTCCAAATACTTCTCTTAGGGCAACCATCTTGGAACCGACTGAGACAGAATCGACGACAAGTTCACTCTGATTCCCCAACGCGTGGGGAAGATAAGTGGCTCAAACGATTACAGCTGTTATGCCGGCGTTGAGGAATGTCACCATTCTTAAACGTGAACGCGCGTCCCTGTCCAGGCATTTGCATACAAACCACGCCTCTGAAGCTCCTTATAAGGCAGCCAATAGGGCAGTGTGCAAATGAAATCGCAAAAAGTCAATAGTTAGACACACCTGTCCAGCTCATTAGAATGCAACTGATGATGCAGCTGTGTGAAAATGGTGGCCGATATGCGGAAGCGCTTTGCGACCGATCAAAATGAGATTAGATTAATGTATTGTCATCATATATAATACAGCTCGTGGTGCACCTGCTGCAGCGCGCGCACACGCACACACGCGCGCGCAGTACTGTATAGCCTACGTGCGTAATGAATGAACTCAGTATAGGCTTATATTATTCTAATGACTTGTTTTATTAGGAGAGCAGCACAGATACTGTGCTGCCCGTAGTACAGTCCACCATGCAGTCCGCTCATGGCACACCCGACTCTGGCGGCCTTAATATGTGTACTGTACTTACTGTACGTACAGGGCAGAGCATATAGTATCTACTAAATCCTAATGAAACAAGTAATTAGAATAATATAAGCCTACTGTTCATTCATTAGACACGTAGGCTATACTGTGTGTGTGTGTGTGGCGCACACAACAAGACTTATGGAATATTAATGCAGTCTATTTCCACGCGATTAGCTTTAGTTCTTATTTATTTATTTATCCACTGTAATTTGCAGTGTTGGTGTAGTAGGTGTGGCAATTCCAGGTGTAGGGGTGGCAGAATAAACAACACACAGACACGTTGCAGTTCCCAAAATCATACTTCTTTATTTTCCACTAAATAATAACCGCTTTCTGGCATGGATCTGTCGGCCGGGCGGCGTCTCCACTCTGTGGCCTCTCGCCTTGCGCTGCTACGGGAGACTGAGAGGGGGCTCCTCGGCTCCATTAAGTCCCCCCTCCTCAACAGGCGCACCGCGCCGTGATTGGATAATCACTCCTGATGATCCTCTAGCGACAGGTGCCTCCGGAAGCGGACGCCCAAATACGTAACGTCCTTCAATCACCAAGCCCAGGGGTGGCTTGGAGTTGCCACAGTACCCCCCCTCCAGCTCCGACCGTTGGGGAAGAGCGTCCGACGCCCAACAGGCATCCTTCCTGGAGAGGGCGTCTGCGTTGCCATGCGCCACCCCGGACCTGTGGATGACAGAGAAGTTAAATGACTGCAATTCCATGAAGCAGAATAGTTGCGCTCGTGTGGCAGCAGCTTCCTGCTCACATATAAGATTGGATGTTCCTCACCCTCCAGTTGCTGGGAGAGGACCGCCCCCAGTCCCACCTCTGATGCATCTGTCTGTACCGTCATTTCCTTATCGAAGTTCGGGGAGACCAGCACCGGTCCCGAACAGAGTGCCGTCTTGAGGTCCTCGAACGCCGCCTCCGGTGTCCACTTCACCGTGAACGGCCGCCGCGCCTGGGTCAGATCTGTGAGGGGAGCAGCGCGAGCAGCAAAGTTAGGGATAAACCTCCTATAATAGCTCGCTAGCCCATTAAATGTCCTGACTTGCATCTTAGTTAAAGGGCGAGGCCACTCCCTTATTGCATCAATTTTCCTGTGATGAGTTATTGGGGGTTATACAGGTCTCAGTTAGAGCCAGGAGCTGCAGATTTTGACTATGGGCATAGGCAGTAATGAAGTCAGCTTTCTTGACTGCTGATTGACAATTCCATAAGCCTCCCCGTACTGTGACAGGTGTATTAGTGGCTGTAGGAGGGTAGGAGAGATTAGCCGGGTTGCTAGCAAACTGGCGTGGATGGGTTGAATCTGTTCTGGAGGAGCAGATTGTGGATATAGGTATGAGGCACATTGTGGTGTCAAGAGTGGCAGGTTGTAGGGAGGAAGCGAGATAGTAGGGAAATAGCAGAGTGGGAGGGAAATATAGAGATATGCGGCTGCATAGTCTCGATGGGGTCGTAGCACTCTGTCCATCAGCCTCTGAAAGGTAGATGGCGCCCCATGCAGGCCAAACGGGAGAACTTTATAATGAAACAGCCCATCTGGGGTGGAGAAAGCAGTCTTCTCCCTTGAGGCTGGGGACAGAGGGACTTGCCAATAACCCTTTGTTAAATCTAGTGTTGTGATGAACCTGGCCTGGCCCAGTCTATCAATGAGCTCATCCACTCTAGGCATGGGATATGCGTCAAACTTCGAAATGTCATTAAGCTTCCTGAAATCGTTACAGAACCTGGTTGTTGAGTCGGGTTTTGGCACTAAAACAATAGGACTAGACCACCCGCTATGTACGTAACGGGATGGCTTCGGGGTAACGCGTTTCATAATCGATGATTACCAGTATATACTGGTGGCCCCGGGATGATTTGACTAGGGGGCCCACCACGTCGAGGGCAATTCTTGAGAACGGGGTCTCAATGATGGGCAGTGGGATCAGAGGATTTTTGTAGTGTACCTTTGGTGCTGCGCATTGACGCTCGGGGCAGCTCCTGCAGTAGTCCTCTACCGCTCTCTTCATGCCCGGCCAATGGAAACGCTCCTTTATGCGCTCCATGGTTTTGTCCACGCCCAGGTGCGCTCCGAGGATATGCGAATGCGCTAGCTGGAGTACAGTGGAAATGAAGAATTTCGGCACCAGCAATAATTCTTTAACCTCATCATTTTTCTTTACGACTTGGTACAGTAATTGTCTTTTTATTGCAAAGTGAGGATATGACAGGTTACTCACCCCCTCCACTGGATTTCCATCCACTGTTTTGACATTCGCACGGGCCTGCGTTAGGTTTGGGTCCTCCAGCTGGGCCGTTCCGAACTGACCCGCCAGGTCCCTCCCCACCTCGTCCGCCTGGGGGAACTCCGCAAATGGGTCCTCGTCGCCGCTATCCGTCTCGGGGCCCGCTTGGGGCTCCGGCGCGTCTTCACCCACATCCAATGCAGTCTCAGTCTCACTCCCCGTTACATTCAGGGCACACACCTTCGGCTGAAGTAATCCTCTCCTCTTCCTCGGTTTACCCGTGGAGGGTGGGGTGCGTGGGGAGATGATGGCTGAGCACAGCTGACGGTACAGGGGGCAGTCTCGTCCAATCAGCAGCGCTACCGGCAGGTTAGGTATGACGCCGGCCGTCATCGAGCAGACCCCCTTGGTGGTTGTCAGGGTGATCTGCGCTGTGGGATACAATCTTGTGTCTCCGTGAACACAGGACACGGACAGTTGCGGAGCCTCTGCGTCGCAGTGTGCCAAATGGGGCTGAACCAGCGTTATGACACTACCCGAGTCCAGGAGTGCTACCGCGTCCTTGTCGTTTATGCGCACAGGTAAAAGTGTTGCTGATGTTTCCTTATGGGCCCAACAGGCTGCGCCATAATTGCAGGTTTTACCGCGGGGGTCTGAAGCCGCCGCCGATGGCATGGACACATCCCGGCCTGTTGTTCCAGGTTCGCCTGTACGAGCTGCTGCACCAGCGCGTCCATGCTTCTTTTCTATTTATTAATTAAAAACTTTTTTTTCCTTTTCTTTTATTTCTATAAAGTCTATCGTTGTTTATTCTGCACCCCTGATTGCCAGTAGACTATGCCCGCATTCTCCACCACTGTAGCAATTCCAGGTGTAGGGGTGGCAGAATAAACAACACACAGACAGGTTGCAGTTCCCAAAATCATACTTCTTTATTTTCCACTAAATAATAACCGCTTTCTGGCATGGATCTGTCGGCCGGGCGGCGTCTCCGCTCTGTGGCCTCTCGCCTTGCGCTGCTACGGGAGACTGAGAGGGGGCTCCTCGGCTCCATTAAGTCCCCCCTCCTCAACAGGCGCACCGCGCCGTGATTGGATAATCACTCATGATGATCCTCTAGCGACATAGTGTATTTCAATATCTGTTTTATTGATTAATGATATATTTGAAGGAATGCAGGTTATAGCTATATCAAACAAATGTCTGTCCCATTTTACCAATCAATGGGATATATTGCATGTTGGCTATAACCTGCATTCTTTCAAATGTATAATTAATCAATAAAACAGATATGTAACAAATAATAAATACAAATTCCACAGAAGGCATTAAATAATTATTATTTTCAATAATTTCATAATAATTGCATAATTGTTTTTGAATATCTGAGTAATTAAAGTAATTATACATTTGTCCAAAATAGCTGGTTCAGATATGGTTAATCCAGCTGCCCTGTGATCAGATGAATCCATATTATTTATTTTTCCGACATCAAATGCGTAATCTTTTATCGTACAAATATTGTCATATTTATTGAAATTATGATTAATTAATTAATTCCAAGGAGGCCTGTAGGGTTGACATGAAGGAATCACTATGATTCCTCCCAAATAAAGCCATTAAGAACACGGAGCACACAGTCTGTCAAGTTAAGTGTGCTCCTCAGCACTCGTAAATCCTGCTTTCAGCCACGGCCGAATCCAATCTTAGGGACGTTTGGGAATCTCTCTACCGGCCCTAATATGTCTCAAATCAGCCTGAGAGCAAATTTCTTGTCGTAAATCCGTTGGAGAATGAGACCTAATGTTCATCAAAGTGTTGGCATTTGAGTGCTGCAGCGTTGAGTGCATAGTAGTAGAGACAGTATATTAGGAAGAGTGCATGATAGTAGAGGACAGTAAGAAGGTTAGTTTTCTTTAATTTTTTTTCTTTTCTTTTTTTTCATTTCAGATATTGATTGAAGAAGTGCGTTTTTAGTCGATATTCTTCTATGACCTGAAGCATTTGCAATTTAGGATACAAATTATTTAATCTTGAGGTGAAATGTGAGTTTGAAAGATATTCAAACCCATTAAAGGGCTACTTCGTCAATTAACCTGTGCACTACCACACTACAGAAGGTTCTGTTTCATTATGGCTTTCGCTCAGCATCATCTGCACTGTACTTCACTTCGTGCACGTGCACTGAATAAAAAATTCCACCATGTACCTTTACATCCCAACATTCGTCTGGCCACACCCCCATCCGCTTACCTTCATAAGCAGGTGTGTGGTCACCTACTCGCCTCCTTCTTCACTTTCACCACAAGGAAGTGCCTTCGGTAGATCCCCACTTGACGAGGTTGTTAGTAGAAGAAAGTTGGAAAACAAAAGAACGGGAAGATACGTTGACATCATATCTTTATTTTCTCTCTCACTATTTCGAGAAAATACGGCGATATTGTCTTCGTTACTGGAGTGTCTGGAAGATGATGATCATTCTGACCTTCAACGGCTTTTTCGTATTAGGAGCTCACGCCGCTGACATGCTCCCCATCTACAGTCCTCCTTGCTGCGGCTGGATGGGTTTGGCCCTCCGGCCATACAGCTGGACTGTGGGAAGCACCGACTGTTGTGAGAAGTGGTTGTTTCCAGGGTGGGGTACGTACTGTTTTGCTTGCAAGCTCTGGTTGTTGTTGATGCTGTGGGGGTTAGCTGACAATTTTACGAAATGCCGACTCCAGACTGGGGTCCTCTGCTCGGCTTAAACGGCGGTCGGAGGATCTTGGTCTGACGCCCATGATGGTCAATCTAGTGGGCCGCGACCAGGACCTGGTGAACCCAGGATTCTCGAGCGGATGCTTCTCTGTCCCATGCAGGCCCCATCTTTCACATAAAAGTGAAAGTACACCCTAACGAGGAAATGTGGGCATAGGATCTTCTTTATCGGGAGTTCCATGCTCAAAGTCGGCTGCAGCCCGAAATGGGAATTGTGCTGGCCCCGCTGTATGTCTGGATCACCGTTGAAAACTGTGTTTGACATTCTTTTTCTTTTCCCTCTTAGGATGGGGGAGGGACTTGGACAGCGGCCTGTCTGAAGTGTGGCTTGTTATGTCGTTGTGTACAGTTCAGGTGATAGCTGCTTAGCTGGCGTGCTAGTTGTGGCCTACTGTGTTAGCCAGTCAGCTGTTAGCTGCGGCGCTAGCTCGCTATGTTTACCAGGCTAGTAAACATTAGCTTGTTGCTATCAGTCGGACGGCTGTTAGCTTAATGCTACACTGTTGAAACGATACTGTGACTATAACATGCCTTAAAACACTCTGACTACGACGTCATCTTTGACAGAGGATGTTAGTCGACCCTACACCCGGTTGCCAGTGCCAGCGAGGACTTCGTCAACATGGAGAACGGCGGCTGGGTGGCGTTGCGGACATACCCTCGTCACCGGCGCAGGAGGTGCTGGGTTCAACTCGGTGTCCCGTTAACCTGTGTTGCGGTTCTTTCGGCCTGCGTTCTGGGTGAAGGTAGGAGTCCCGACCGGACTTTAAACACTTCTTCTTTTCTTCCCTTCTAAATGTTTTGTAATAACGATGTTTCCAAAACATGTGTTGCTGCAATACATTGAGGATACGACGCGTGTTGTGTGTGAATTGTCTTGTCGCTGGTATAGCTTCTCTCTGCAGTGAATCGGCGTTGTTTTTTACGTGTGTAAAAATGAACTGGTTTGGTTGTGATGAGAACATGTGTGTTCATGTAACGTTGTACCGTGGGTGAACTCACAACTAAGAGGGTTAATTAAACCTGTAAAGCTATGCTTAGTGACATGTGATTGAGGAATGAATCTTTTTCTCAGCCTGTGATGACAAGGAAACAGTATGTTCACACATTAACAGAGGTGCCTGTTCGCCTTGGTCGTATCAAGGGTAAGATAAGAGGGGTGTCCCCCCGATTTCCCTGGGGCTTCCCCCCCTCCTCTCAGACATGTTGGTTACAATTAGAGCTGGGCCGTTAACGGCGTTAACGTGCTGCGTTAACGCTATACTAGTATCGCGCGATAATATAATTAACGCATTAATCTAAAAAAAAAAAAAAAAAATCATTTTTTTTTTTTTTACCTTTATTTACCCAGGGTAGGTTCGCTGAGCACAGATGCTCTTTTTCAGGAACGCCCTGCTTCACATTCACACAGTTCCATTCACACCTGGGAGCTGCCCAGTACAACCTGCCGTTGACACCATTGGCCACTGAGCAACTCCACTGGAGCAGTTGATTCAAGCCATGTCACATAGTTCAAGTTTGAAATGATTCTTTCTGTTTTGCTCCTGAGAGTGCTAGATACTGTACTGTACTGGTAATATTATTTATTTGTGTTAACTTCTGAATAAAACAACTTATTAAACACAAGTACATCTTATTGAACATTATTTTGATATTTCATTACCAATTATCATAGCAAAACACCTTTTTCAAACAGTCTGTAATGCATTTTGGAAACGGGAGATGGGCTCATGGTGTAATGGGCCACCTGGCCTGAGAAACATAAGGAGGAAAGAAAAAGTAAGGACTTACTTCTGGTCATTATTTGGGTAGAACACACATATTTTGAATGCCTTCGGCAGTTTTTTTTTTCTTTTTTTGGCCATTTTAATCTAGATTAATCTAGATTAAATCCAGGATTGCAGATAGATTAATCTAGATTAAAAAAAATAATCTATGCCCACCTCTAGTTACAATATATTGTGTCACTGTGTTTGTGGGGATATGATGTAACCCTCAGCTTAATTGCTGGGGTTGTGCATTCCGCTTGAGAAACTATTTTTTCCTAAAGAAAAGATTGTTTGGTCACTTATCATGTGTGCTTAGCAAGGCCTGTGGCCAATACATAATCGAGGATTCTGTATTCTCTCGTTATGAAAAACGGCGTTCCTCTGTAAGAGTGTACTTTGCCATTTTTTGTTGTGATGAAGGGTTGTGTGTGTCTTGTAATCTACAACTGGGTTAGGTTTGGCCCACAGAAGCACATGTGTAAGTCTGGTACCGGGGCTCTTAAGGGGCCCTCTCTGTTCTGTGTTTTTTCCTTAGTAAAAATCAGATAGCAGGTTAGCACATAAGCTATGTGAGGCTGTTCGATGCTTCATGTAGCAGGCTATGACTGTGTCATGCTCTACTTGTCATTACATCGTATCATGGGTGTGGGGTCGTAAAGGGGTGAACTGGTAATCCTTCCTCCCCTTTTCTGATTGGTCAGGGGTTAAAACCTCCTGTCCTTCAAGGTTCCTGTCACGTTGCTGTTCGACACGTTACAGGGTAAGAGGGGGGGGGGGGGTTTTCCTGGTCCCACGCCCTGGAAGATTGGGCGTGTGCACCGCGGAAATTCCCCCGCCATAGAGTACGTCACTGAGCGCGTCTCTGTTGGTAAGACTTCCGTGGGTTGTTCAGGTCCATGTTATGGATCTGTTTCAGGGAGTTGTCAGAGCTCCTCCTCACGAAGCTCCTCCTCGGGGGGAAGTGCCTTCTGTGAGTTCGGACTCTCCTTCCCTGTGAGAGAACCTCCTCAGAGTTTCAGAGCCTCCTCCTCAGATTGTCAAGGTGAGTAGAACTTCAAAAAGGAGTTCTGCTCTATTGTGTGTGTATTCGATTCAATTCGATTATTGAGTGTGTATTGGTTCAGTGCCTCCTCCTCGGAGAGCCCTAACCCAAGTGTTACATGGCTCAATGTTGCAATATATTCTTTTCAATCTATACAGCTCGCGTGGGAAGTCTCTCTGGGGATTTCCGTCTCCTCCCTGTGGCGAGAGTGGTGGGATGTAAAAATGTAAAAAAAAATTACCCTCAGCTGCGTCACGTGGGATTCATGTCAGTCTGTGTTTCTTTCTTTTTTAAATAAAAAGAGGAAGGAACATGAAGCACGACGGCTCCGTGTCGTTCTCCCAGGTGACTTGGAGGAACAATGTTTGGTGTCTTGCTAGACTATCCATTGATGTGTTTGGGTCTCGACGCGTACATAGTGCTGGCTCGGGGTGTTTCTGTTAAGAATCATGCAGGGGCTAAGTGCGCCTTGGTTGCTCGTTATTAAAACAGCGTTTTTATAGGGCAACTGGGATGGAGTTTTGTCTCTTCCGAGCGCCAGTTTACTAGGTTGTCTCGATGAATTCTCGTTCATATCTGGGGGATGTTAACGGAATAGATCAGAACATAGGTAGAGGGGTCTCACGCCCTTGGGGTGGGCCACTGAGCGCAGTCCAAATGGGACCGTCTGCGTGGCGCCCTCTTTTCATGTTTTAGATCGACACGCATACCTACCCCCTCTTCTGGAGTGGGCATGGCGGCGTGGTTAGGGCACGGGACTGGTCTGGTCGCGCTGGTCCAGATCAGTTAACCCGTTGTCCGCCGGGGATGCAGATCTGCTGTTCTGGTACCCTGAGGGACTTGTGCTTTTTTCGGGGGGAAAAATGCCAGGTCGGCCCGGGTGTCACAGGGTTAGGCGTTATGGAGACCCTTTGTTGGGTACATGTTGTACTCTGCACTATCGTAATGGCTTACGGCCATACCAACCTGTACACGCCCGATCTCGTCCGATCTCGGAAGCTAAGCAGGTTCGGTCCTGGTTAGTACTTGGTTGGGAGACCGCCTGGGAATACCAAGTGCAGTGAGCTTAGGGCTGGTTCTCCATTCTTTTCGCTCCTCTCTCACGTGTGGCGAAGAGGGGGCTGTTGGGGTGGTCTTTTGGACCTCCTCTGGTAACCCTGTGTGCTTCCCGAGCCGCCGGGCCCGGTCCGAAGTAATGTTTCGTCGACCCGTAGGCCTGGAATAACCCTTTTTTGGAAACTGAAACACTTGTACTGCGGTATAGCCAGTGTATACCCGCAGGTGTGTTTTGGAGTTTTTTCTTGAGGGGTTATAGGAACAACCACCGTCTGTGTACCGAGAGGGTGGTTGATTCCCTGGTGTGTTGGAGCAGAGTCAACTCCCGGGTTACCCGGTTGAGTGTGCCCCTGCACGTTCATGACGTCTGCCAATCGTGTCAGCCTTCTCTGCCTCAACCCCTCTGGGTGGTTTTTTTTTAATGGAGGCTTTGTCATGGTGCTCAACAATGCCAGCATACGCCCCTTCCGCCGGGGGGGCTGTTTTCAGTTGACTCCTTTGGTGCCTGTCTCGTCCGCAGTGCTCCAGGCTCAGGTTACAGCCTGCTGCCTGGTTTCCCCGGTGCGCTGCCTGCTTCCGTTGGTTGGACTTTTTTGAGTGCTTACGGCCATGCTGACTGCCTGTTCTGCAGGGTCAGTGTGCCAGGCGGTGTACTATTGGGGGGTAAGGGCCCGCTCTTGGAGGGGCCCTATCCGAATACGCTGGCGATGTGGGGGGTGGTGTCACTAAGTGACCGCCTGGTGGGGTCTTGATGCCTGGCGTCATTGACCTCTCCGGGCCCCCTTTTTCCAGGGGATCCAGTCCCTTCAGTGGGTCTGGGTCTTCCTTCGCACTCCGCTGCTACAGCCTTGCCACGGGGTTGGGTTTGCTCTTGACCCCTTGATTTTGGGGGCAGTAACAAGGTTTGTTCCTTCCGTTCGTTCCTTGGTGGCATGCGGGTTGTGCGTGTGTGTAGTCGTGGGGTCAAGCCACGGTCTGCTCACCCTGTGCGTTGAGTTGCTTGAGTTCCTCTTCGCACGGTCAGATCCGTCTCCCTCCCGTAAGCCTCCAATAGGGAGGGTATCCTCTATTAGGGAGGGTCGGGGGGCTCGGTCCTGCCCGGTCTGATGGTTGTGGGGGGCCTCAGCGGGGTACATTTGTCGAGCTATGGCTCCCGCTCAGCTCCTCTTGTGCAGATGATGCTGAGCGAAAGCCATAATGAAACAGAACGTAAGGTTATGTATATAACCAAGTTCTGTGAATTATGGCAACGCTCAGCATTAGACGCCGCTGCGGCCCTTGATCTCGCCTTGTGGTGAAAGTTTGGGAAGGAGGCGAGTAGGTGACCACACACCTGCTTATGAAGGTAAGCGGATGGGAGTGTGGCCAGACGAATGTTGGGATGTAAAGGTACATGGTGGAATTTTTTATTCAGTGCACGTGCACGAAGTGAAGTACAGTGCAGATGATGCTGAGCGTCGCCATAATTCACAGAACTTGGTTATATACATAACCTTACGTTAACCTTTCACTACCACATTACAGAGGGTTAACCATCTGTAGTGTGGTAGGGAAAGGGTTAACCCTTTGTAGTGTGGTAGAAGCATTAACTTTCTGTAGTGTGGTAGTGAACGGGTTAACCTTCTGTACTACTACTACTACTACTACTACTACTACTACTACTACTACTACTACTACTACTACTACTATACTACTACTACTACTACTACTACTACTACTACTACTATACTACTACTACTACTACTACTACTACTAATAATAATAATAATAATAATAATAATAATAATAATAATAATAATAATAATAATAATAATAATAATAATAATAATAATGATAAATACATTAAAATAAGACACACAAAAAATAAAGCATGTTCAAATCAAAGATCTTCAGTGACTCCAATACAGAGACAAGACAAAAGTGTACCTAAGTTTCAAACCTTTCTCACACACCCAACAACACAACCACAACCAAACACCTGGTAAACAATCTGTTGTGGTCCTAAATATAATTGGTGGTAATTATGATTGATTATTTTGTCTGTTACACCTGTGCACATGGTGTTCCACGTTGGAATTAGTGGTCTGCAAGGGCCTTGAAATAAAGCCAGAGCCCTTGAACTTGAGGCCCTGCCCGAAAATAAGCCCGACTGTAAATAATATTTTAAGCCCTAGCCCGCTGAAAACCAGAAAAAAATTATTATTATTATTATTATTAAAATATAAATTTTTTTTGTATTTGTTTTAAATATTCGAAACACGGTTTTATATGAACGTAATAAATAAACAAAACTAAGAAGCATATACATAGCCTGTTTCGCAATGCCGTCTCTCCCAGTGCTCGCTTATATCTCTGACTTACACATCAGCCTCGTAAAATGTATTGAAGGCTATAGAATCTTCTTTGACACACACACACACACGACACACAATAGCCTACTCAGTCAAACAAACAAACAGAAAACAGAAATCAGATTTCGAGCAGAGCAACGTAATGAAAATCACAACAAAACAGGTAGCGAGTCGAGACCCAGCAAATAATAACATCACTCACCAGACGTCAGCAACGCGTTGAACACCGTTAACAAAACCGGCTACATACTGTACATCCCAAGAACAAATTAAAACGTTCGCCAACTGGCTATATTCCAACACAACCAATCGAGTTGAACTTGTCCCCTAGCTGACTTCTCCCTGCGCGCTGCAGTCCAAATGTTTCTCTGGCGCAAAAGAGAAAGCGAATCTTAAAACGAAGGTTATCCTATAACCCTAGTTATATGGAAAAAAAAAAAAAAAACGCAATAAAAAAAAATAAAAAATAAAAACGGCGGTGCCCGGGCCCGGCCGAGCCCGAATTATTTATTAAAAAAAAAGCCCTACCCAGCCCGAACCCGCCGGGCCGGGCCGGGCCCCGTCGGGCCTGGGCAAGGTTGCAGTGCACTAGTTGGAATGAGGAAATGGATTGTGTGCATCTTTGATAGTGCATGATAGTAGAGCAGCGGTTCTCAACAGGGGTGCCTATAGGCACACTAGGGTGCCTCAGAGAGCTGCCAGGGGTGCTTTGAGATTTCAAAAATATATATATATATATATTTTTTTTTTATATGATTAAAGAAAATGATCACTAAAGTGCTATATGTTGCAGCTGCACTGTTTTCCATGAAAATACCACATTTGGATAAGTTTGACCATTTCTCAAAAACTGAAAATCTTTTTTTAATATGTTTTGGTAGCTTTTTCATTTGTTTATTGGACAAGTCCGGCAGAGAGGAAGGATGGGAGAGAGATATGGGGGAAGACATTCAGCAAAGGTCGCCGGGTCTGGGAGTCGAACCCGGGACGGCCGTGCACCACCCTGGCACCCTGAAAATCATTATTTAATAAAACACAGAAAAGGATCAGTTACTCTGGATAAAGAACCCCTTTACAGACAACATTGAGACAAAGCTTCCTGACACATCTCAATCCAAACTCTTGGAAGAACTCATTGAAATCTCATCTGATACCACCTAGAGCTGGTTTCAGTGAAGTGCCCCTGGAAACATGTTGGTCTGAGTGTGGTGCTGAGTACCAAGTATCTCATGATGCAGCAGTTAAGGTGTTGATACCATTCAGCACCACATATGTGTGAAGCTGGCTTTTCATCCATGACAGCTCTGAAAACAAAATATAGGGCCAAGTTGAGCCTTGAGGATGACATGCGTGTTGCCTTGTCAAAGATCTCCCCACGTATTGACAGTATTATTAGCCAGCAGCAACAGCAGACCTCGCATTGAGCTAGAAATGTCCACTGAGTGAACGAGTGCTTATCTTCTGTATTTATTTATATTTTTTGAGAAATGGTAACTTGGTGATCCTTTTCTGTATTTAAAAGAAATACATGATTTTCTGTTTTTGAGAAATGGTCACACTTATCCAAATATGCAATTTTAATGGAAAACAGTGCAGCTGTAACAGATTGTAATTTTATTTAAAAAAAAATATGCTATTTGCAAGCAGTGTAATGTCAACAGTACTAAGCCATTTAGACCTGAAACGCCATTTAGACCTTATTTTGAAAGCAAGCACTTTTGTCATCATTGTAGCAAAAAAGACAGGACCGGAAAAGTCTTTATCGTATATAGGGGTGCCCTGGAATATTTTATTGGACACAGGGGTGCCTTGGCAGCAGAAAGGTTGAGAACCCCTCAGAGGACAGTAAGAAGGTTTGTTTTCTTTTTTTAAATTCAGATATTGATTAAATAAGTCTTTAGTTGATGGCGAAAAATGTCTTGGGTTTCAGCTGTCCTAACTGTGGTGGGAAGTTCATTCCACCATCCAGGAGCTTGGATATGAGTGGGTCTGATGAGGCCAGAGAATGTAGAGCGGAGTTATTAACAGTCCTTAAACACACACACCCATCCAATTCCCCATTCCAACACAGAACAGCATGCATAGATTTAAATTATGTTTTAATAAGTTGTTCTTCTATGACCTGGAGCATTTGCAATTTAGGAGTAAAATAATTGAATCTTGAGGTGAAATGTGAGTAAAGATATTCAAACCCATTAAAGGGCCACTTCGCCAATTTTCATCATTAAACCTATATCCTTCTGTTGTGAGGAGGACATCATGTGATAATCGGATATGGTCAGCCACATTCACTAACCGTGGACTGTCCTCGGCTAAGAAGTAGTTCAAGCGATTGACTAATCAACAGTTTAATCAGCTAATCTAATGTATTCCGTGTTTATTCTCCTTCGTGCAGATGGGCCAAGCCAAATCTAATACTTCATCAATTGCAAAAATATATAGCAAATATTTATGTGATGCAATAACGATGTGCTTTTAATTTCCAGCAATGACTGAATCCTTTATTTATTCTTGCAATGAACATTGAAATTAACATTTAATTTGAATGTCGTCGAGATGACAAATGACTAATAACTGACTAACTATCAACTAATGTTAAGGTGACTAACGGTATACAGTATGTTTGATATTCTTATTAAAGTTATTATAAGGATTGTTGATATCTTTTTTAGTTGAACTTTAAAAGGTGTGGGTAAGTACAAATAGATGCAAATCAACAACCCTTTGGCCAATCATCACCAATTCTGCAGTGTATATCCACATAACCATAGATATATAAACACTAGATGGCTCAAGGCGGAGTCTCCAGCGTAGTTCACGGGCGGCCATCTTGCTTCGGTGGACTATTCTGTTAACACAGTCTGTGCCAAAAATGTAAAAAGTCGTTATTGGGTGCCGACAGTTGAGTGCCAAAAACGTAAAAAGTTGTTTTTGGATTGTTTGAACTTTTTACTTTGATCCCCACACTACAGACTTGCCCAGACCGATCTGCATCATTTTCTACCATCCCCACACATTAGAACTGCAATGCCGATCGACTATCACCAGGTGGCGGTATCGTCCGTGTCTGAACTGCGATGGCTTGGGTTGAATCACACTCTAACTTTCATTTCTGCTTGGCCAGTGGCCACTCCTCCTGCGGGGACAAAGATTCACATTGATCGCCTAGAAATTCCGTCGCCTAAGCGTATTTGACCATCGAAACGAGTATAGACATATACACTGGTAATCGCGATGGCGATGCGATCACTTGGTAGTATTCTTCTTGGAATACTTTCTGGCTAAGGTAAGGTACATTCTATGTCTATTTTACCGAATCTGAAACGTGTTTTTCTAACGATCACAGTTCTGTGTTTCACCGGACGAAAAACATGCTCGGCAAACGCGATCATAGTTTTGAGTTAAAACGACCCCCCCCCCCCCCCCCCCCCCCCCCATGATGATTTTGTGATGGTAGAACTAACTCTTTTTTCCATGACTTTCGAGATGGAGGTAAGAATAGAAACAGGGCGGTATAGTTGCCTGGGTCTAATTTGCTGCCTTTTTTTGTGCATGGGGGTCACAAAACGGACTATAAATCAAAAGTTTTTCATCCAAACATTACAAAACCTGCAGGAAATGTTTAATAACACTGCTGAACCGTGTTTGTGAACTTATTTTGCAATCCTGATGATCAATATTGGCTTGAAACCCGCAGATCGCCGTTTGCGGCTATATTATTAGTTTGGTTTCATTATTGTATTGCTAAGCAAAAATACCTCCGCTGGCGTTCATCTTGGAGGACGTAGACTATATGTCTTCTTTTTATCTGGCTGTCGCTGGATCCTCATGATATCGGCG
The DNA here is from genome assembly GCF_963971535.1 of Notolepis coatsorum. Taxonomy (NCBI): domain Eukaryota; kingdom Metazoa; phylum Chordata; class Actinopteri; order Aulopiformes; family Paralepididae; genus Notolepis; species Notolepis coatsorum. The sequence goes on from NC_140169.1 coordinate 120,202,681, forward strand.
CTAATTCCTGTGCTCATTCCTGTGCTCATTTCGGTGCTAATTTCTGTGCTCATTTCTGTGCTCATTTCTGTGCTCATTTCAGTGCTGCACGTGATTCGATGTGGGTCGTATGAACCGTGTTGGAACCAGTGTCATTCAGTACTGGGTTCTCGATGCCCAGCCCTCGTTCCAACTGCTAAAACGGTCGAGTTGAAATACTCTGGAATGCCAGCTATAGGCCTATACAGTGACCCACATCAGTGTTCTGAATTGTGTGGGTCGGGACTCAAAGTTGGGTCACAGAGAGTCAGAGACGGATCTTATTTATTCTGGAGAAATTCCTGGCTTCAATACCTAGCTGCGCCCAGTTCCAATATTGTGTGTCGCTGCTCTCTGTTATGTTTCTATAGCTTCCACTGTGTCTGCATGTGAACATTGTAAATTCTAAGGTAGCTGCTTAAAACACACAATACATTGGTTAGATTTGAGTGTAAAAAATAAAACGTATCTCCAAAATCTACACTGGGTCATGTCATGAGAGAAAAAAAATCCAGAATATATTTTTCTCTTCCCAGAGAAAGTCTGAAACCACTGAACTAACAGCCAAGACACTAACAAATTATACTTTGATTGGAAACTACCCTGAAAAACGTGTGTCCTATTTCCTCTTTAAAGCCATTGTGTTCTGGTTAACTTTCTCTCATCCTTCCTGTCATGTAATCATTATTGGGAAACATATCAACACTTGACAACAGATTAAAAACTGAATCTATGTCACACAGACAATTGAGTTTATACTGCTGAAGGGGGGACACGTACTTCAGGTAGGCCTACTGAGTAGTTGACCAAGGTTTCCTGGCATACAGTAATTACAGCAGTGGGGGAAACTGTGCTGGCTGTAGCCTAAACTGGAAACAGTGAGGATGGGGCAAACCACAACCCAATGAGTAAACCATGTTGCCTCCACATTTTCTGTGTAAAATGATCCCTTTCCATTATTTAAAAAAATATAAGATTTGGGTAGCCTTGAATAATTTGTCAACCATGCATACACATGCATCCTCAATATTTTATTAAATACTCAGTGATACAGCATACAGGAGTTTTAATTCATCCTTGAATGCTTTAAAGAAAATAGTGTTTACTTTGAGTCACTATTTTGCGTCAATGATGTAACCATGTTTCTACTGAAACTGGGGGTCTTTTGTTAATGTTGTTACTCGAGTCATAATCCAAAAACATTCTTATCATGGCGATCTCTTTTGACCATTGTGTGTATTGAGCTGTACTGTACTGTACCCATTCTGCAATCTGTTAATAAACTTTTCAATCAATCAATCAAAACCACCTTGAAAAGGGCTTTATTGCCCTCTTGTGGTTAAGAAGTGTATTGCGGGGAATCCGAATCTGATGCTTCTACGTGCCACGATTTTAACCTTTTATAAAAATGATTTGTGTACAAAAATCTTCCATATAGGCTAATTATACGCGTTACGTAAATGCACACAACCAATGAACCACCTACATCATTCTTTGCAACATGCAGACTGTTGACTACGGAAGATGTCACAAAATACTACAAATCCCTACAGTTTGACTCCAATGGTTGGCCAGCCCCCTTAGTAAAGACGTTTGTGATTGGTCAGGGTTGGCCATATTTTCAGGCGTGATTTTTTTCCGTACCCTATGTTTGAGAAGACGCTCTCTGATTGGCTAGCCGCGTACAACGAAGACCCTCTCTGATTGTTTTAGGTTTTAGCCATAGATATAGATATCTATGGTTTTAGCGCCGAAGGGTCTATTCCGCCCTAAGCAGAGAATATATGCGTGATTACGAAACCAAGCCGCATTTCTCGGAGACGCTCTCTGATTGGCCGACGCTTGTTTCTACACTGGTTAAGCTTAGGCACTCTTTGAAGTTGGTTAAGGTTAGAGTTTGTCTTAGACTTGTCAAACTCATTTTCACAGAGGGCCACATCAGCATTATGGTTGCCCTCAAAGGGCCAAAGACCGTAATGTAATGTAAAATAAATGTAGCTACTCATTTACATATTGTTAAACATGTTGTTTCTGTATTTATTACTTATTCAAGTTATACATATTGCATATGCATTTGCATAGATGTAAAAATATATGTTAGCTTATGTTATTTTAACAAATAATTTTAGTTTATCAGAACCCCATATTACTCCATCAATCAATGATCAAACCATTCAAGTAAATAACAAAGAAGAATATCATCAAATACAAGCTATGACATCAAGTTTGTTCAAAACCTTTTTGTCACAGTCAAGAGGGGCAGAACTAACACCTGTGAGCTGCAAAGAACACGTGGGACAGATGTAGCAGATGTTACAAAAACAAATGGCTGCACACAACCTTGCAGAGGCCATACATCCAACTAATGGAAGATAGTTTAATTAACTTTAATTAACAGATTGCAGAATGGGTACAGTACAGTACAGCTCAATACACACAATTGTTAAGGGGATGCAGACCAGAGAAAGCCTTTCGACTTGTTTACATCAGGGTCCCCCATTTTCAATTCGTAATGAAATTGCTATTATGTGTCTGCATGAACACACAACTGTAACTGTACTCAAAAATAACAATAAGGGTTGTCTCAGTTCACAACTATATTGGTCAAGTTTTGGGTGGGACTTGTTTGCGTCCCTACAGCTTCTTATTCAATTGAGCGAGATGCTCGGTTATGTCACACAGCCAGCTTGCATCTGACAGTTCAGACAATATTTCTTCAACCCTTTGTTACCTATTCCGCCTGGATCTTTTTTCTATTTTGGGCTGTAAAATTGTCAAAGAATGTCTGAGGAGTAAGTGCTTTTGGCTTTTTTCCTTTGTTACTTCATCAACCTCAGATGTTCAACACACATGTATGTGTAAGAATGTGTAATAACTAAGGCTGTCAAAGCTTTATTAACGCATTAACCCACAATTATTTTAACACCGCTATTTTTTAACCCAAGATTAATGTTAAAAAAAAAGATTTTTTTTTTTTAACCAGAGCTCTTGGGGGGCCACATCAAATGACGTGGCGGGCCGCATTTGGCCCGCGGGCCGTGAGTTTGACACCTATCATGGCGATAGACGCCAGGTAGTTTGCAGGCTGTTTGGCGTGGAAATGGGCAAAGACACAGCTCGTCACGGATTGGGCAAACGCGTCAGTGGCCAATCAGAGAACGTCAGTCAGTGCTAATCAGAGAGCGTCTCCGAGAAATGCGGCTTGATTTCGTAAGTACGCAGAATAATGTACAAGGCGGAAGAGACCCTTCGGAAACCAATCAGAGAGGGTCTTCGCTGTACGCGGCTAGCCAATCATAGAGCGTCTTCGCAAACATAGGCTACGGGGGGAAATCACGCGCCCTGTCTACTTGCACAGCTAGCCGGTTTAGCTGTCGGAGCCAGCTTTAACACCATTGTTTTGGGGTAAATTAACGTAACGCTCTTGAATATCCACATCGGATCAGGTAAACCGTAATGCCGGTCAACTCCCGGGAGAAGAAGGAGAATAATCACGAAGAAATGGAGGTGGATTTCCCCGAACAAGACGGCAGCAGCACAGACGAGGAGGACACAGTCAGCTCGTCCGTGTCTGAAGATGGAGACAGCTCGGGTAAGGAATCATAGGCCCAATGTTGGCAATGCACAACACAAGCCAAATACACACGATCCATCTGTTGTAGCCATAACACCTTTATTGTTGAAACGTTTAGAATATGCTTGCCAGAGTACTCTAGCCTCTTGTGTGGTGGTGACTGGGGCGGGGGGGGGGGGGGGGTGATGCTACTACTACTACTACTACTACTACTACTACTACTACTACTACTACTACTACTACTACTGTGCTGATGATGTTGATGGTAGCAGTGGTGGGATAACGTTAAATAACCAACAAACCAAGCCTGACCCTTCTCTCTCTCTCTCTCTCTCCTCTCTCTGTGTGTGTGTAGAGATGGACGATGAGGACTGTGAGAGGAGGAGGATGGAGTGTCTGGATGAGATGACCACCCTGGAGAAACAGTTTACTGACCTCAAAGAACAGTAAGTGTCCTTCCTGCCAGGCTAAATGAATGATGGATTCACATTATATTCAACCTATATTCCCTTGTGTTGAACACACGTTTTTGGTGGGTGTTGACACACCAACTGTTTCATCTATCATTTCCTTCCCCACCTGGCTGCCTGTAGCTGTTCCGCAACCGTTCCTATTTCCGGGGTAGGCCTGATTGGCCCCGACAGGCACGTGACCCGCCGCGGCCACGCCCCGCGGCAGCCCCAGGACGCGGCAACGAGGCTGCTGTGGTTCACAGGCGCTTTCCGCCTTCAACGCCGCCCGCAGCATTAGGAAGGAGTTCGCGGCGCCTTTCACATCGCAGTCATCAGTACTATGTACTAATGTACTAATGTACTAATGTACTAATATACAATACGGCTCACTTTTCCCACTTCAATGACAGAGCCGCTGTTTAATAATATTGTCGCGGCGGAGCTCCGTCGTGGCAGCATTATGTAGCAGTAAGGATGCCCTGGTCGATCGGCCACCGATCATTATCGGCCGATACTCAGTATAAATATGCAATCTGTGAATTCCGATAATGAGTCATATTCGCCGATCGCGGAAACCGATCAAGTGAAGCTCTCACTCGCTGTCTGTCTCAGACACACACGACCTGCAAACTGCCGCTGCTCCTCCTCCCTAGCCCCGCCCGCCCCCGTGTAGAGTTTGTAGACAAAGAGGACTGAGAGGCGGCTCCTCTGCTCGAGTCTGTAGTGCATTCGACCTGCGCTAACGTTAGCTACCTAGCTATCGTTACTGTTTAAACAAAATTACCCAGTCAACTATTCACGTTTAGTAGGCATTGTCTAACGGTATTTAGCCGGCTAGCTACCGATAGCTCCTGATATCAACAAATGATCCAGAAAGTTTAGTAGTCCATGTTCATACCTCCGTTAGCTTGCGTTAGCTGACGTTAGTTTACTGTTCAAAACGAAATGTCCCATTGAACTAAAGTTCTGTCTTAACGTCATCTAGCCGGCTAGCAGTAGCTACAGATAGCTCTTGATATCAATGTCTTATAACATTGATTTAATGCGTATTCGAGCTGAGGGCTTGCTGAATGTGAAATGACCAAAGCACAGTAACGTTACCAATAGGGTCCCGCTGCAGCGCCGGAGAATCCTTTTTGGAGCTGGAGGCTACTAGAGTACACACAGACAGTGGAGCTGTTTGCAGATAGCGAGCATTTTGACTTGTTGCGTGGTGGCGATGTCTCGCAGATAATACAAGTACAAGTCTAATTATATAATATATATATTTTATAAAAAAAAAAAAAAAAAAATTATATAAAATAATTTGTAATTTCTTTTTAATCAAAAACAATCGGATCGGTATCGGCCTATATGGCTCACGACGATCGGTGATCGGTATCGGTGGCAAAAAACGTGATCGGGGCATCCCTATGTAGCAGTAATCCCCCCTTTTTTCCAAATCGACAACTAGCTCAATTGGTAACGCTGCATGGCTGTGGATCCTATGGTCCGTTTGTGACAAGTTCGATTCCCTTAATTTTATTTTTATTTTTTTAACGTGCATTGCACTATAGCGTATTGTATATTGTATGGTACAGTAACGTCTCTGGAGCGCAACAACAGTAAGGTGTATGCGGTGCAGTACAAATGCTTCTTACTGTTGCGCTCCAGAGACCGTTACTGTACCATACAATATGCTATAGTGCAATGCACGTTTAAAAAAAAAAAAAAAAAAAAGATTAAGGGAATCGAACTTGTCACAAACGGACCATAGGATCCACAGCCATGCAGCGTTACCAATTGAGCTAGTTGTCGATTTGGAAAAAACGGGGAGTTTACTGCTACATAATGCTGCCGCGACGGAGCTCCGCCGCGACAATATTATTAAACAGCGGCTCTGTCATTGAAGTGGGAAAAGTGAGCCGTATTGTATATTAGTACATTAGTACATAGTACTGATTGATGACTGCGATGTGAAAGGCGCCGCGAACTCCTGCCTAATGCTGCGGGCGGTGTTGAAGGCGGAAAGCGCCTGTGAACCACAGCAGCCTCGTTGCCGCGTCCTGGGGCTGCCGCGGGGCGTGGCCGCGGCGGGTCACGTGCCTGTCGGGGCCAATCAGGCCTACCCCGGAAATAGGAACGGTTGCGGAACAGCTACAGGCCACCTGCCTACCCCACACCCAAGAGGAAAACACGTTTACAAACATTAGGTAGGCAGTGTTCTTGGCTCCAAACAAGCACAGCGAATTGATTAATCAAAGTAATTCATGGTCCTATGACATCACAAACGGCAATAATTCTGCACAGCTTTGTTAGGCTTGTTAATCCGAAGACTTCAAACACTGGAAAAGAAAACGGCAAGGAGTTGTATCTGCCATCTTCCCCCCTGTACCTAAATAACATCTCGGACTGCTAAATCCATACAAAAACTAGGCAAAACCCATTTTCCATAATATGTCTCCTTTAAAATGAAGTTGACGTGGTTCACCCCCCCCCCCCCCCCCCAGGTTGTACAAGGAGCGCCTGAGTCAGGTTGACATCAAACTGCAGGAGGTGATGGCAGGCTGTGCCCAGGAGTACCTGGAGCCTCTGGCCAACCTCCAGGAGAACATGCAGATCAGGACCAAAGTGGCTGGTGGGTGGATGGACCCTTTTATTTATTTATTATTATTATTCATTTTTATTTACATCAGTCTCATCTCGTAGCCAAGACTCCGAATCCAAACCACATCTTTTTTAGTTGAAATCCTGAACCCAGCTCTCGGAATGTGAATGAGGCATTCTGTGGTGTTTCCCATGGTGCTCATCCTCTGCTGTACTGAGCATTAGAACTGGGTCAGGTTCTTTTTTTGTGGTGTTTTTATGTCCTTGCAGATTACTATTGCACTCCACTGTCTTTCTGTGGGAGAGACTCCAGGGACTTTCTGGATGAAAGCACTTAACTAGGTGAAGGTAACCGAACACAAGGGACAGGTTGTCGGTGACGTTGCATGGATTTACCCAGCGTGTCTCTGGAGGCTTCTGTGAAACCAAATTGAGCATGTGTTCCAAAACGCATCCCATAATGTCATTGTTGTTTATGAACAGTAAAAGGGTCTATAGGAGCAGTTCAAGCAATTGAGTTGTTTGCCAATTACCCTACTGTAATAAGTTGGTTTGTTAAATTCGATGAGATCACCTCAAATATATTAAACCCGTATAAGGATGTCCCTCAGGGCCCAGTCTTATATCCAGTTCTGTTCACCATCTACCATAACAACCTGGGTCAAAATATCCCAAATGCCCTGCTTAATTTTTTTTTATGTAGTACATTTACAGGATGACACTGCTTCCGCTTTGAGTGTTTGCAACAAACCATTAAAAAAACACAGGTTATAAAACACTGTTATACATAAGCTGTTATGTGGGTGTCCAGTCTGCTGAGATAGCTACCTCTTCTCAGTGAGCTGCTATTCAGAATGGATGTATAACGTTAATGTAAGCTATGGAGCCTCTTTGTTTGTTGTAGGGATCTACAGGGAGCTGTGCCTGGAGTCTGTAAAGAACAAGTACGAGTGTGAGATCCAGGCTGCCTGCCAACACTGGGAGGTGAGAGGTCACAGAATAGGTCAAGAGTCACATGTGTCCAAGGTAGATTTGTCATTTTATATTTTGCACATTTGAAGTTGTATGTCGGATGTTAAGTCAACGGCACTGTTTGTGGATCTTTAGGACGTACCCTACTATATTTAGGTGGCACAGCTTTTTCAGCTGGTAGTGCTTGAGGGAAGCGCTCGGAAGTGCTGGTTATGCCCGCTGTTGTTGCACAACACTCTGAGCGCCGAACGTGTTTCCATTGAAACTAATGAGAAAAAGAAGTCCCTTATGGACACAACGCCTTAGTCCCATTGAAAACCTATAACGTGTTGAACGAATCCCGATTTAATAACTATGGAATATTCACAAGTTTGAATAAATTCCAGTTGGCTTTTCAGCCAAAAAAGTATTAATCCTAAACATGTCTCTTAGTGTCTTGGTGAGAGGAAATGTAAAAAAAATCTGAATGTTTGTAGCCCACCTTTGCCGAAATCAACGTCTCTCCTGACGCGTGTCTCGTCTCTCAGAGTGAGAAGCTGCTGCTGTTTGACACGGTGCAGAGTGAACTAGAGGAGAAGATCAGAAGACTGGAGGAGGACAGACACAGTATTGACATAACCTCAGGTACCAGCGCACCACACATCACCTCAGGTAGCAGCGCACCACACATCACCTCAGGTACCAGCGCACCACACATCACCTCAGGTAGCAGCGCACCACACATCACCTCAGGTACCAGCGCACCACACATCACCTCAGGTAGCAGCGCACCACACATCACCTCAGGTAGCAGCGCACCACACATCACCTCAGGTAGCAGCGCACCACACATCACCTCAGGTAGCAGCGCACCACACATCACCTCAGGTACCAGCGCACCACACATCACCTCAGGTAGCAGCGCACCACACATCACCTCAGGTACCAGCGCACCACACATCACCTCAGGTAGCAGCGCACCACACATCACCTCAGGTACCAGCGCACCACACATCACCTCAGGTACCAGCGCACCACACATCACCTCAGGTAGCAGCGCACCACACATCACCTCACGTAGCAGCGCACCACACATCACCTCAGGTAGCAGCGCACCACACATCACCTCAGGTACCAGCGCACCACACATCACCTCAGGTACCAGCGCACCACACATCACCTCAGGTACCAGCGCACCACACATCACCTCAGGTAGCAGCGCACCACACATCACCTCAGGTAGCAGCGCACCACACATCACCTCAGGTAGCAGCGCACCACACATCACCTCAGGTAGCAGCGCACCACACATCACCTCAGGTAGCAGCGCACCACACATCACCTCAGGTAGCAGCGCACCACACATCACCTCAGGTAGCAGCGCACCACACATCACCTCAGGTAGCAGCGCACCACACATCACCTCAGGTAGCAGCGCACCACACATCACCTCAGGTAGCAGCGCACCACACATCACCTCAGGTACGATACAAGGACACCACACATCACCTCAGGTACGATACAAGGACACCACACATCACCTCAGGTACGATACAAGGACACCACACATCACCTCAGGTACGATACAAGGACACCACACATCAGCCTTATATAACACTGTGCCACGTATACTCTGCTTATGTAACCTACAGGGCAGTTTCCCCCTCAAACTTAAGGGCTATATATGCAATCCTTATTTAATCAGAGAGGTTGACTTAAGAACACATTCTTATTTACTGCAACAACTTTGGGGGAGGAGTTGCAGGGGAGGGAGGATATCACTCTCTCGCACACGCACGCACACACACCAGGGCTCTACAGTGCGACCATATTGCTCGCATTTGCCCCTAGAAATATGTGTGCGCGAACCGGAAAAATCAATTACTCGCACGGTGTGCAAGTGAAGATTACAGCCTCAGTCGTGCTTTTTTTTCCTCTGCTGATAAATCGTTAAAAAACTACAAGTCCCACATTGTACTCAAGCCAACGGTCCAATCACAGTAGAGTGACGTGACTGGTTTCAAGGGAAATAAAGGAAATGACCAATCGGAAGCTCTCATTTCCTTTTTTACTTGCTGAAAGTCCGCCATTGCGATATGCGAGAGTTTTCCGAGATGGTAACATTGAATTAATGTAACTTATTCTAGTCTTACCAATAGCAATAGATTTTAGAACACCTAGATTTATCGATAGCAATAGTAATATAACGTTAATGCAACAAAACAAATGCCTTGCTTTGTTAATCATAACGTTGATGCAGTAGCGTATGTCGTTGTGTTGGCTGTAACGGACATGACAATAACATAACACTGTGTACACATTAAAATTGCGATAATCGATTCTAACATTTTCAAATCAATGCAGTTGAATTTTCCCCTTAGGATCGATGCATTGCGATGGGGATTATTTTTCTAGAAGAGCAACACTAGCCAAAACATAGGCATTGTATGCATAAAAGGGGCAAAAGCTAAAGTTAAGTGACTGTTACTTTTGTAGCAGTAGTTTGATTTGATAGTTTATTTGATAGGGACAGCACATGTTAATGAACATCAAGTACAAAATGTAAACATGCAGGGTTGTAGCAAGAGCTAATTTCAAGTTCAAGTTCTTTAATAGTTGTCATACAGAAGTACAGAATACTTTCATACAAAATGCTTCTTACTGTTACGCTCCAGAGACTGTGCTAGACAAGATAGTATCAAATAACATAATAACATAATATAGCATGAATTTAGAAGAAGAAAATGAGGTCACAGTGTTCGGTATAGACATATGTACAATGTTCTGAGTTACCATATAATATACAATACACAATACTATGCAGTGTACTAATGTACAGTACTATCTAGTGCAAAGCAGAAATGGGATGAGGTACAATTTTAGGTACAATTTACAGTAAGGTGTACGAGTTGTAGTGCAATCCTTCATCCATAAATATAAAGTGTGGGGAGTGGGTGCTACAGTGTGTTTGTTTAAAGTGGGTGTGTGCTATAAGTGTGTGGAGTGGGTGCTACAGTGTGTTTGTTTAAAGTGAGTGTGTGCGTGTGGATGTGTGTGCCATGTGCGTTTGGTGGTTGTTGTTGTGTAGTGTTCATTCATTGTTCGTTTAGCAGCCTGATGGCCTGGGGATAGAAGCTTCTTCTGAGTCTTTCTGTGCTCGCCTTGAGACTCCTGTATCGCTTGCCTGACCGCAGCAGTTCAAAGAGGCAGTTGTTCGGGTGACTGGAGTCTTTAATGATTCTCTTAGCCTTGCCCTTGCAACGCTTGTAGTAAATGTTCTGGAGGGTGGGGAGCCCCCCTCCAATTGTGCGTTCGGCTGAACGTGTCACTCTTTGTAGTCTGCTTTGGTCTTGTGCAGTGCTATTCCCAAACCAGGAGGTGATGTTGCCGGTCAAGATGCTCTCTATTGTACATGAGTAGAAGTTCTTAAGGATCTTCTGGCTGACTTGGAACTTCCTTAGGCGCCTGAGGAAGTAGAGGCGTTGTCGTGCCTTCTTCACAACACTGTTAATGTGTGTGGTCCATGTCAAGTCCTCGGATATGTAGGCTCCGAGGTACTTAAAGCTGTTGACTCTCTCAACCGGTGCCCCGTCGATGCTGAGGGGGCTGTAGTCCTTGACCCCCGACCTCCTGAAGTCCACAATCATCTCCTTTGTTTTGCTGACGTTCAGGGAGAGGCTGTTTTCCTGGCACCATCCCGCCAGGACCTTGACCTCTTCCAGGTAGGCCCTCTCGTCGTTGGCAGAGATCAGGCCCACCACCACTGTGTCGTCAGCAAATTTGACGATTGTATTGCTACTCCGCTGAGCCACACAGTCGTGTGTGTACAGGGAGTAGAGGAGGGGACTCAGAACACAGCCCTGGGGGGCCCCTATGTTGAGGGTGATGGATGAGGAGGTGCAGTTGCCTGCTCTCACCACCTGGGGTCTGCCAGTCAGGAAGTCCAAGACCCACTGGCAGAGGTCATAGCCCAAGCCCAGGTCCCTGAGCTTGGCTATGAGTATGGAGGGGACTATGGTATTGAATGCCGAGCTGTAGTCGATGAATAGCATAATTTACACCAGGAGACAGCAAAACTCTCTACTGATGGCCCTGGTGGTAATGCCAGTGTCTCCTTTTTGTTTAATGTCACTGCCTTTATTATTAGGCCTACTTGTTGGCTACAACTTTGCCACAGTAGTCATTAATCACTTAATAGTTCAAATGTCTGTGTCCCATTCCCGTTTGCACACGCAGATACACACACACGCACACAGGGGGCCAGTGACTTTGGTGGTATGTGCTATTGCACAGATGTGTGTCCCGTTCCTGTTTGCACATGCACGCACATTACAAATATACATTTATTTTGAAAAAAAAAAAAAAAACTGTTACTTGAAATATTTTCACTGTACTCCTAAATATTTTTGTGTGCTCCCAAATTTCTTCATTTAGGAGCACATGTGCTCCTTGGGAAAAAGGTTAGCGTAGAGCCCTACACACACACACACACACACACACACACACACACACACACACACACACACACACACACGCACACCAGGGTTCGAAATTAACACATTAACTGCCACAAAGTTTCAGCGTCTTATACCGTTCTCTGCCAGTACTGTAAGTCTATGGAGATGTTCACCTTCTTTGCAGGGCTATAACTTTTTAAATTGTATTGCTAAATTGACATTACTATGGCCCATTCAACATCGATTATCTATCGTTCAGGATGTAGGAACGTTTTTCTTTTTCATTCATACAAAAATACAGTCTAGAATATAAATATGTTTTTATCGTTTTCTGCAGTAATTCCTAGAACGTGAGATATAGGCATAAATGCATATATACATTATCAAATGCCATTTGTTGCCGATCGACGCTATATTAAAAATGTCAACTGTACATGGTCCTAAACGTTATGACTGATCATGCGCGGGTGAACGGAGGGGGGGTGGGGGTCGTTTATAATTTCGTGATCGTCGTTAAATGATTTATGTAGTATGGGTGATATATAGATCAGAGCAGTTTGTATGGATAATAATAAACAAAAACGCTGAAAGTCACGGCAGCCTCCTCTTACCGTTGGGCGATGATACTGGAGCAAACGGATCCCAGTTATTTGATGGGGATCGAGGCGATCCATTTCCGGTTTGTATAATACTAATACACGCCCAAATCATGTCGATTATTGAGTTATGGCAGCGATCCATATCCACAGTGTGTGGCTAGAGTCCTGCAACGATATACGAGTGGCTGGACGGATTTAGGAGACACACCGATATCCAACCGGCATTTCCGGTTTGGCAACTCGCCGATCATCCACCAGGTGGCAGTATTGAAGCGTTGCAGAGTTGTGCCGAGTCCCACAGCATCAGACAAGGCTCCGTGAGTGAAATATGAATACCATGGCGAAAATATGAAATATGATCAGAATAACGTCGTACGCCGTGATCTGTCAGAATTTGCGTGAACTTGAAACCTGTCGTACAACGTGATTGGCGGGGAAAGTGTTAACGGGGGCTTGGGGCAAAATGCCCTCGAAAATGGACCAAATGCCCTCGAAAATCGGTTAACTCAAAAAATTCAGCCAGCCATGAAGCCCATTCATTTTTATTTTGAGCGAAAGAGAGACGAGGAGAAAGAACTATCAAAACATACACGGACTGTGTATGTGCGTGTGCAAACGGGAACGAGACACACATCTGTGCAATAGCACACACCACCAAAGTCACTGGCTGGCCCACAGTGTGAGTGTGCTAACTTTGCTAACGTTATCAGTTGTCAATATAACGTTATCCGCCTCAGTAACATTAGCTGCCTCGCCACGGACCATACACACACACGCACACAGTAAGCCATCACTGGGAACGCATAGTGAGGGCAGGGGGGGCTGAGTATATCTGTCTATCTGTGTAGACAGAAGATAAGATATCAGGAAGATATTGATGGACAGTAGCTATAGTATAAATTATAGCTCAGTAGCTGTAACAGAATAATTGCATTAACTATTAATTAATGAACTATTATTCAATAGCGTTTCAATTATAATGAATTAAATTGTATAAATAATTTCCATGTTCTGTCATCTAATAATATATTTAATTACCTTTCCTATCTGTATCAAAGTCAAAATGTTGGTATCGTGACAAGACTACAACATACAAAAGCAGCTTGACAACCGATATCCATTTTTGCGTCTAGTAGTAGGCATGGGCCAATGTGTGATTTTGGTGGTATGTGCTATTTGCACAGATGTTTGGCCCTTAGTATGCACACGCACAGTATAATATGCATGTAATAAATAGTTTATTAATAAACTCTGTTACTTGAACAATTTTCACTGTGCTCCTAAATTTTTATTTAGATTTTATTTATTTAAATTTTATTTAGGAGCACATGTGCTCCTTGGGGAAAAGGTTAGCGTAGAGCCCTATATATGGAGACAGACACGTTATCAAACGGAGACGAAGACAATGTTTTATAATTTTTATGTTAATTTTCATCATAAAAATTCAGTGCCCCCGAAATACAAAAAAAGCCCATGAAAATCAATTAAGGGGGGCAAAAAAAGCCCTGGAAAAAAAAGTTTATTTCTAACCCTGACACACACACACACACTCTGGGTTACTGGCTGGGGGATCAGAGACTCCTCAGACTAGATGGTTCATACAGATTATATCCACAAACTATTTATTGGTATTATCTGAGTAAAGGTCAAATCTGTAATGTCGTCAAACGGCGACCTCTAGGCAAGGGAGCCCCTCTTAGTATTGCATTTTGTTTGCATTCTTTGTTTTCGTCTGATGTGACTGATTATGTAATTTATTATTCTGTGCATTTCGGTCAGGCCAAAACATATAAACAAAGTGCAATACCAACCAGGGCTTTTGTCTAGAGGTCGCTGTTTGACAGTATTACAGATATTACCTTTTTAAGGATTTTGGGATCTATTTGGTTGTCCTCTCTATTATTGACCATAACATTCTGCATACTGCAGAATACTTGCTAGTAGGGTAGTTGATGCAGTGTCATTAGCTTACTCACCAATGCCTCTGGTCGGAGTTCTGGCCTGCTGCCCAGTTCAGTCAGACAGGCAAAAGAAAATGGAGTCACGAGACAAAGGTTTGAATCCACACCACACCATGCAAGCAATAATAGGGTTATCCATTTTCAACAGAAAACCATGGGCCTCCACCATTTCCTATGCTTTATTCACGTTGGACCACGCCCCAGTGCATCTGTAACTAGTTCACACGCCACGTCACTCTTGAGGCATAGGTGATGACTGTGGTTTTCTGTTGGAAATGGCTAATCCTATTGCCTGCATGTTGTGGTGTGGATTATGTTTTGTCTCGTGACCCCATGTGTTGCCTGTCTGACGCTTCCCAGTTCGCTCTGGAACCAGGCAGCGGGGCCAGAACTCCAACCACAGGACTAGAGTGAGTAAGATAATGGCACTACATCAACTACACTACTAGCGAGTATTCATGCAGCCACTTAATGTCCAAAGATCCAAACTATCCCTTTAACCGTTTTGTACTACAGCTGTAGCGTGGGATGTGAAAAGAGTTATTTTTTGGCAAATGTCCAGTAACGGGTGACTGTTTCACAGCGGTGATTGGGTATCTAAACTATCTACATTTTCCACTTTTTAAAGAAGCGTGGCCATGTGCTATTAAAGCTTCAAGTGGGGTGGTTTAAAATATTTAAATAAGTGGTAGCCAATTGGCATCATTGCAGTCACAAATTAATGTGAGCTTTCACTGTTTTGGCTCTGGTTGTGATTTATGCTTCCTTTTGTGCTGGTAGACTGGTGAGTAAATAAATGTCCCAGTGTCCGTATATATACACTCTCGGATTCAGTATAAACACACACTTGGCCGAGTCCATTGTACCTCATGGAGATGGGCTATTGTTGATACCGCGCAGACATTAACTGCTTTTTAAAAAGGCTACTTCAGCCCAAAACTCTCAACTACAATCAAATTATGTGGAAATGTCCTGAAAGCTGAGCTAAAAGAAAAAAGTATATTGTTCAAAATGAGTAATCAAGCGGTAATCACGTAATACGCATGTCATTAGTAAGTCATAGTTGGTTAGGATTTAGCTAGTTGGTTGTTGCAGGTAGGATATACCTACAATATATCATACCTGCACACTAGTCACCTTTTTGATCCCAGATTAGGGCATTTAGGGAATTTAGGCATTTCTGAGTGGTTTTGTGTCGTCAGTGGTCACCTTTTTCACACTCCATGAGTTTGCAGCTATTATATATATAATATCAAAGTACCGGTATATACCGTATATATATATATAATATCAAAGTATATATAATATCAAAGTGGAATGCAAGGCTGTTTCGTGTGATGTACTGAATCCTGAGCCAACCCATTTGACAGTTGAATCATAAAAGATGAAATATAATAATAATAAAATATAGCACGAGTCGGTAGCGATGCTCAAATGGACCCCCGAGACACGGACCCTTTTTAAGTTATACGGTTGCTATGAGATATGATATGACTAGGCTGATGACACTGCACACAGTAGATGACTTGACTCTGAAGGCCTGTGTTTGTCCTCCACCTCTAAACATGTTCTTTCTGCTTCACAGAGTTATGGAATGATGGATTGCAGTCGCGGAAGAACAAGAAAAAAGATCCATTTTGCCCTGTCAAGAAGAAAAAGCCCATTGTCGTTTCTGATATCCTTCATTTTCTATCCTCCCCGTCCGCTCGTCCTCCCATCTCCCCTGGCGTTGAGGTCAATTCATTTCATTGCAAACCTTTATTTATACTCGAAAGGCAACTGAGGTTTCCCTCATTTACAGTTATGTTGAGTTTACATACAGAGATAAGCAATGATAAATAAAATCACAAGACGAGGGTAGACAAAAGCAAGGATAACAAATAAATTAAGATGCAATGCATACAACATTAGTGACCATGGTCTTCAATTCTGCAATAGAGGGGAGAATACATTTTTAGGGTATGTTGGAGTTCTTTCCATGAGCTAGGTGCACCATAATAGAATGAAGATTTACCATTTTCCGAGCAAACTCGGGGGAACTCAAGGACCAGTCAATCACTAGAACGGGTTCCATAGGTTCCAACATTCCATTCCAATAATGATGTGATATAAGGAGGTAGATTACCAGTAAAGGCTGTGTGAGAGGGCCAAACAACCGTCTCTTAAAGGACACGGTGATGAGTGTCGTATCTGTCACCAGTGATGAATCTGAGTGCAGAGTGATAGACAGAGTCCAAGGATTTAAGAGTTGAGGCTGCAGCATGTCTATAGATTACATCACCATAGTCTAGGACTTATGAGAAAACTGCTTCGACGACTCTCTTCCTACTAATTAAAGGAGAGCTGGTTCTGTTTCAACACTGCGAGTAGGGATGCACCCAATTTTTTTTATTATTATTTTTATAACTTGCGTATCATTCTGAGCTAGGGCTGGAAACTCTCAGATTATAGATTCATTACACACAAAGTGAAATTTCAAGCCTTTATTTGTTTTAATTTAGATAATGATGGTGTACAGCTCACCCCAAATTCAGTACCTCAGAAATGTTTTATATTACATAAGACTAATAAAAAATATTAAATATACAAATTACTGCATCAATGCGGCGAAATAAATGGAATTTTCCACGATATTCTAATTTATTGAGCTGCACCTGTATATATCGTAAAAAAATATACACATACTGTGTAGTCTTAAATTCAACCAAAATATGTTCCTCATAGCAGTATTAAAAAAAGTGTGTATTCCAGTGCTTGGGAGCCTTCAAACCTCGAACCATTGACCTCTAAAGGTCTGTTAAAGCGGTATGTGGTCCAGTTATGCCGCTCTGATTTATATCCTCTTGAAGTTGACAGGCTTCAAATGTGAAAGTACATAATCTGATGGGTTTAGATAAATATAAGTACAAAATTTCCTAAAATTTAAATACTCGAGTAAAGTACCTCTGAATTGTACTTAAGTACAGTACTTGAGTAAAAGTACTTGGTTACTTCCCACCACTGGTCATATCATATTGCAATTTGTGGAAAATACCGTCAAATACTCTTATACTGTCAAAACTAAGAAAAGTATTGTGATGTATTGGTCAGCCCTAATCTCACCCATTAATGTTATTGGAACAGTACAGACTTAGACCATTCGTTTAGGGTCAATGGACAAAAACAATATATAATCCGTTTTTTACAGATAAAAAGATCAAGAACATCTTGTGTAAAAAATGCACATTGGACAAGTTACTTTGCTCTGATTTCTGACATGTTACATATGGGTTGTTTGTATCAGATTTTAGTATTGGGGGAAATTCCTGTTTTTAACACCAATATCCAATACCAATAGTATTGATATAATAATAATAATAATAATAATAATAATAATAATAATAATAATAATAATAATAATAATAATAATAATAATAATAATAATAATAATAATAATAATAACTTTATTTGTATAGCACTTTTCATACAGAGGTTGCAGTTCAAAGTGCTTCACAACAGTAAAAATACAGGCATGGGTGAGCATAGCAGGGTATGGTAAATCAGTGTTTCACATTAGGATCTAGCATCCTAATAGGCTCTCTATTCAGTAATACAAATAATAAAGTAGTGTAAAATGATTACGTTTAAAAATAGTCTAAAAATTATAAAATAGAACGGACATACAACAACAGTAAAAAATGTAAATAGCAAGGTTACAGTAAAAAGTGTGAAAAATAGTTTAAAATGATTCAGTTTAAAAATAGTCATCAGTAAGAAGTAAAAAGTGTGATAACCGACACATGAATTTGATAGCATAGAAAAGTAGGCAGGGTAAGAATATTGCAGGTAAGTCATTGAAATGCTTGAGCAAAGAGATAGGTTTTAAGCTGTCTTTTGAAGATGTCTAGCGAGTTGGCTTCCCTGATATATTAGTATCACTGCATCCCAAGTTGCTGAGGCGGATGATGTTCATGTTTCTCAGGCACTGTTCCTTAACCTTCTCCATCACGGCCCTATATCGTTTACATGCTGCAAGACCTGGACATCCTTGAAGACTGGACGGCAATAAGAAAGGTATTTGACTGAAAGTCATAAGTCAGTGGAGGTTTTCATAATATTGATTACCCGTCTCGTTCCTTTGTTTTCGCGATTCGATCCGTTCAAAATTGTGAGTCGACCTTTCGAATTTGTGACCTTTCAGAGTTTCTTCCCCCCACAGGCGATGGCGTCACTAGGGCCTCAACGCGTGAAGGTCGACGGTAAGAAACTTCCCTCCTTCCCCCGTCCTCCCACACTGATGTCAATGACCCCCACTAGCGTTTAATTCTCAGCATTTCATTTAATTTCTGTGAGAAATTGTCAAACTGAAGTGATGCCAGACTACTAAACACCCTGAGCCAGGCTACTAAACACCCTGAGCCAGGCTACTAAACACCCTGATCCAGACTACTAAACACCCTGAGCCAGACTACTAAACACTCTGATCCAGGCTACTAAACACCCTGAGCCAGGCTACTAAACACCCTGAGCCAGGCTACTAAACACCCTGAGCCAGGCTACTAAACACCCTGAGCCAGACTACTAAACACCCTGAGCCAGACTACTAAACACCCTGAGCCAGGCTACTAAACACCCTGATCCAGACTACTAAACACCCTGAGCCAGGCTACTAAACACCCTGAGCCAGGCTACTAAACACCCTGAGCCAGACTACTAAACACCCTGAGCCAGACTACTAAACACCCTGAGCCAGGCTACTAAACACCCTGAGCCAGACTACTAAACACCCTGAGCCAGACTACTAAACACCCTGAGCCAGGCTACTAAACACCCTGAGCCAGGCTACTAAACACCCTGAGCCAGACTACTAAACACCCTGAGCCAGGCTACTAAACACCCCGAGCCAGGCTACTAAACACCCTGAGCCAGACTACTAAACACCCTGAGCCAGGCTACTAAACACCCTGAGCCAGACTACTAAACACCCTGAGCCAGGCTACTAAACACCCTGAGCCAGACTACTAAACACCCTGAGCCAGATTACTAAACACCCTGAGCCAGGCTACTAAACACCCTGAGCCAGGCTACTAAACACCCTGAGCCAGACTACTAAACACCCTGAGCCAGGCTACTAAACACCCTGAGCCAGGCTACTAAACACCCTGAGCCAGGGAGTTTCTCCTCAGGAAAAAAAGGAACTTGAGGCGACAGAACTCAAAAAGGGAACGTTTTGCCAGCGCTGCAAGCGACCAAAAGCAGGCAACTGTTGCATCATTTGAGTGCGCTCTCCTTGGTGCACCAAAACAATTCTTACATAAAGATATTTCAAAACAAGTAGGCTACTTATCACCTTTGTTTTATACGTGTATGTGGGTGGGGGTTGTCAGTGTATACACTGGTAAAATAGGGGTCCCTTAACACTTTGCCTGCCACTCACGAGATTTCTCTGGTTTATTTATAGGTGGTTGAAAGCCACTCCCGAGATTTCTCTGAATTTTTTATTTTTTTTAGCGATCTGAAATCATATTGCATCACCCGAGCCTACCCGAGTATAGCCGAGCGGCGCCGGCGATCATTGTGGAAAAAAGCGCCCCCTGTCGTCTCCCAGATGACATAAGTGATTTTGAAATGGACTCAATGAAAATGAATGGGGAAAAAAATCCGGTACTCCACATTTTCCAGTCCACTGATCCAGCCGGGGTTACCACAGTTCATTCTGGAACCTCAGAGCCCCGCGGATCATGGAGTACTACTGTATCGCGTTGGATCCATACACATATCGATTTTTTCGAATGGTGATCAGGAATTGGAATATACCAGTTGGATACCGTCTGATGTCAGGTAAGGACTGGTAATGTGCTTGCGTGCACGTATAATATTGATCATCTAGCGTTTATTTGAAAACGATTCATAAAAAGGCAGACGAATATCAACGTTGTGGAATATTCCAGTAAAAGACGATTTTCATAGAATGCTCCAGAATTAGCTGTTTTTTATCTGAAAACGGGTGCTTTTCTAAATGCTCTGAAACGGAAACGACGCGATAAAAAACCAATCTGCCTTGACAGCACTGACTGGAAAATAGTCTTTGATAATGCGATGGGCAAATTAGACACATAGCCATAATTTAAAACATAGATTAGGCGATATTAACGTTAACATTGGCGCCGATGGTGGCATTCAGCCGGTAAAAAGGAAAACCAGGCGTGGCGCTCAAAGTGTTAACACTTTGAGTGCCAACGATGAGATTTCTCGTTAGTTCATGCCAACCGTTCAGTGGGCAACGATGAGAGATATCGTTTTTTTTTTATTATCAATTTCCATTCATTTTTCATCAATCTGGCCTCACATTACCAGTGGGGATCTGTCTGAACTCTAACAGGGAAAATACCGCCCCCTATCGTCTCTCCGGATGGTACTGCACCCCATTGGATTGAATGAAACGCATGGAGAAAAAAGTCCTGCTTCCACATTTTACTTGTCAGACATGTAACCGGAGACGATCGAAGTCATCACCCACCACCAGAACAGCGGAAAATGTGTGTTTCCAGTACCCAGTGTTGGATCAATAAACGCGATCGATATTTGGAATGGCGATCAGGGATTGGAATAATCTTTTTGGAGAACATCTGATCTGAGGTAAGGAATCAATTTGACCAGTCTTGGGATAATCTGAGCTATTTTCACCTATATCAGCATGTGCCATATGTGTGTGTGTGCCATCAGGAAATAAGAATCGATTTTTCAGCCCGCTTCTATAGCGTGCATAAGTACACATATACTATCGATAATCTAGCGTTTATTTGAAAACGATTCATAAATAGGCCGAAAAATTACAACGTGTTTTGTATATTCCAGTGTATTCCAGTAAAGGGCGTTTATCACAGAATCTTTATTTTCTTCTGGAACTTTCATAAAACAAGCGTTTTTCAAAATTGTATAAAACGGAAATGAACCAATTAAAAAAACTATCCGTTTCCACAATGTTGACTGCAAACAAGTCATTGATAAGCGACAGCCATATTAGACACATAGCCATAATTTAAGATATAGTTTATGCGTTTGCAAATATGAGCGCTCTATCATTGAAGTGGGTGTTCTATTCATTGAAGTGGGCACGCAACGGGTTTCTGGTGCACCGGACCCATGGCACTCAAAGTGTTAACACTTTCTGCGCCAAACCCGAGAAAAGTCCGGTTTCGCCGCTATGCTTTGAGCGCCATACCCGAGAATTCTCGGGTTTTGATCTTTTTCCTTTGATCCCCATTCTATACACTCAGCCGGAGCTCCCTAGGTCTCCCTGGCACTTCTGCCTATTTTGGAATTGCAATGATGATCGAATCTCACCAGGTGGCAGTATCGCCTACCTTTTGAACTCTGATAGTTTAGTTTAGACCAGACCTGGGCAATTACGGCCCACGGGCCACTTCTGGCCCTTTGGGCGTCCGTGTCCGGCCCGCGGTCAATCTTTACAATGGGAGATAATGAATATTGAGCAGAATCATTGGTTCAGCCCTCCAACACAGTTCAGGTTTCTCATGTGGCCCCTTGTAAAAGTTAATTGACCACCCCTGGTTTAGACGGTGTCTGTCCTGAATCGATCCCTCTCTGTCCTGACTCGCTCTGAGGGGGAGGAGTTCTTGCAGAGCAATCGCTTGGAGATTTTCT
The DNA here is from genome assembly GCF_963971535.1 of Notolepis coatsorum. NCBI lineage: Eukaryota > Metazoa > Chordata > Actinopteri > Aulopiformes > Paralepididae > Notolepis > Notolepis coatsorum. Next base: position 120,224,926 of record NC_140169.1, read on the forward strand.
CGGCTCAAAACCTATAGTATACACATATAAACGAGTAATCGCGATCACTGATGGGATCACTGAGATTATGAGGTGATGTTTAGCATGTAATAGCGCACAAACTACAGTATGTAGAAATGTACTGGTTAGACAGTGTTGGACTATGAACAATGCCTGTCAAATGAGCCATACTATTGTCTCCATAGCTATAATACAGAACACACGATGGGTCCGCAAACCATCGCTAAAATGGTCAATAACGCTGGCGCCATTGAGTAAAGATGGGAAAAGAGGTGACGCTCAATGAGTTAAGAATGGTTGGGAGTCCCACGGTATTAATGAGGTTGAGCCTTCAGAAAATATTAATAATAAGAAAGGTTCATGATTTGATGGTTAATTATTTGAAGAATAATGCTAATGAATAATAACTTGGCTCCTCCAACACCCCTCTCTCTTTTTCACTGTCTTATTTGCATGAATACTTGCATCGCTCTTTCTTGCATCATCCATTGTCCCGTCTCAATCTCTCTTTCTCTCCCCCATCTCAATCTCTCTTTCTCTCCCTCATTCTCTCTGCCTCCCTCATTCTCTCTCCTTCCCTCCCCGTCTCCCCTATTTACACACACACTCTTCTTCCCTCTCCCTCTCCCCTCCAGTCGCTGCGGTGAAGCCAGACAGACACCACCACATGGCTCGCTCTGAGGACGGACGTCTGTTCTATGACAGCCAGTGGTACTGCAGAGGACAGGCCATCTGCATCAACAGGAAGGACGAGTACCCTACAAGGTAAGAGTGAGAGAGGGAGAGACAGACAGACAGAGGGAGAGAGATGTTGTGATGTCAATCCGGGTGATTGTGTGTGTGTGTGTGTGTGTGTGTGTGTGTGTGTGTGTGTGTGTGTGTGTGTGTGTGTGTGTGTGTGTGTGTGTGTGTGTGTGTGTGTGTGTGTGTGTGTGTGTGTGTGTGTGTGTGTGTGTGTGTGTGTGTGTGTGTGTGTGTGTGTGTGTGTGTGTGTGTGTGTGTGTGTGTGTGTGTGTGTGTGTGTGTGTGTGTGTGACTCTTGCAAAATGGACACCTTGCATGAAAGTTAAACATGTGTTGCAATATTGTTAAAGATATCAAGTTAGATATCAAAGATATATATGAAGGTGATTGCTTGCTAAAATGTGTGTGTAGAAAGGAAAGAAAATGACAATATGGACGGTACTGAGAGTGACATTGTATGTGCCTGTGTCCTACACCTACAGTGCCATTATCACTACGATCAACCACGATGAGATGTGGTTCAAACGGCTGGACGGAACCAAGTCCAAACTCTACATCTCTCAGCTGCAGAAGGGCAAATATACCATCAAGCACTCCTAAACACACACACACAACGCCATGGATATCATACTCTATATAAGCTCCTCACACACCAAATCTCATCTGCGGGAATACGAACTTTCAACTGACAACAAAAGGTCCTGACCTCCTCTCTCGACACACGTCTGAGGAAGCGATCGTCTTCTCTGTAAATAAATATGTACGTATGTTTATATATATATATTCATGACGAATGTCACCAAGTGTCATTCTCTCTCTCTCTCTTTCTCTCTGGAATGGAGATCAATGCAACGTGCTGCTAAAAGTCAAAGGGAAAAGGCGATGGCTGTGTAGACTGGACCGCAGAATTGGTTTAAGAGTTGTGTGCCTTTTCTATAACAAAGATTACGCCTATAGGCTTAAAAAAATATCCTGAACTATCAATGCAGTTAAGCCTTACTCTGATCTGTGCTAGCAGTATAGAGGATCGGATTTCAAAGCGGGTTGTTGAATGAACGAGCGAACGAACAAACGTTATTTGAGTTAACCATGTTGTGTGAGCCAGGTGAAGATGTGCGTTTGATTTACCTTTACGGGATGCACCAGGTGGACTAGGTATTTCCACTCCTATCAATTGTTCTTTTGCACACTAATGGTAGACTTCAGTCATATGAGAATCTTTTTACATTTGGGAGCCAACAGGACTGTAATACATACTACACTAGTACACTTTTTAAAGAGATGGTCCATCTTTTTTAAGAAGCATATCGGATTAATCGCAAACCTGGGAGTCATTTCAGTCTACAGCACTTACATCTGTGTTTTTATTTAATTTAATTTAAAAAAATTATTTATTTTTTTATGAGAAAATGTTAACATTTGTTAGCATCATGCTAAAGAGTGGGAGACAATGGGGGGGGGGGGCATGACGTGTGAATATTGAATATTGCTTAGCAACAGAACTTTGAATGCTTCATGCTCGCCATAGACTAGCATGCTTACTTTGTTGCTAATGCTAACAAATACTAACATTTTCCGTTTCCAATATCTCAAATACCCCCCCCCCCCCCCAAAAAAGGTGCTTCTGAAAAGAGTCTCAGTTTGTGACAAATCAGGTGGGCTTTTCTAGGATTCAGACATCTCCTGTCCACCGGGTGCACTCGACAAACGAAAGACACAAAGCGCGCCATGTGACGAGCAATGAGAGCATACAGTAGCGTATGGCATCTATTGCCCTAAGATGTTGACAGCCGGTGGTGTGTTTGCCCTGTGTTTTGTACAGAACAGAGATGATGTGTTTTGTGCTCACTGTGATGTCTGCCCTGTAGCCCTGCTCCTCCTGCCATGTTGCCATGTCTGATAGTGCCATTTCTCTTCTCTTCTCTTCTCTTCTCTCTCTCTCTCTCTTCTGTTCTCTCTCTCTTCTGTTCTCTCTCTCTCTTCTGTTCTCTCTCTCTTCTGTTCTCTCTCTCTCTCTCTCTCTTCTGTTCTCTCTCTCTCTTCTGTTCTCTCTCTCTCTCTCTTCTGTTCTCTCTCTCTTCTGTTCTCTCTCTCTCTTCTGTTCTCTCTCTCTCTTCTATTCTCTCTCTCTTCTGTTCTCTCTCCCTCTGTGCTGCTCCTCGTACGAGTCTGCGGCAGGGCAGGGCGATATGAAAGACGCTCATATCATGATAATCACAAGTGTGTGTGTGTGTATACATCACCATATCTTCTCCTGTATGCGAAATCACGCTAATAATCTAATTGATAATCATTGCAACGCAATACATGGTACTGATATATCAAACCAAAATTGTAGGAATTTGACTTAAAAATATAGTTGTTAATATGACAACAGAATTGTTTACCACGATGTCACGATAGGATCCCACTGAAGGACGATGCACGATAGTGTTGTTGAATTATTGCACAGTTCTTGTCTGCAGGGAATAAAATACTAGAAAAGACTGACTGTTAAAAGTCTTGCCTATGCTGGAAAAATAAAATGTCTAGTCTTTTTTCCCCCTTTTCTTTCCTAATATGTCCATTTCTATTTCCAACTCCCTGTAATCTTCCCTCATCCTGGCTGTCCTTGTGAAATGTGGGTCTAAGCACATTACAGCACATGTTATGCAAGAGACAATGAGGGGACATCCTTGCCTGTGACCCGTCCGAAGCAACGTCGCCATGTATTCTCCATCATTCTATTATTGGATGTGAAGAAAGCAGAGTTTTTTTTTTTTTGTGTATAAAATCTATTTGGTTTGATTATGTGAGCGTTGCTTCATGTTGCAAGTATTGTATTGAGAGTGGTATCAATATGCCATGAAGCCTAACATTTGCATCGCCATGAAATGTAAAGTAGACTTCTTAATAGTTTGTTTTTTGTTTGTTCTGTATGACGTTTTTTTGTTTTGTACTTTGTGTTTACTTACGTAGCAGAAAACTTTTATGCACTACGTCTCTTTTGTGTGAGAGGTAAAGAGAAATACATGTCATTGTGCCAATGCATGTACAGCTAATAAAAGGTCTCACTTTTTTTGTATCTGTAGCCCAGGCCATATGGTGTTCCTAGATGCTCTTTAGCTTCAAAACCCAACTCCAGTGACCTCATCGCACCCATTGAAATCTCTAAGCTCTCCTGGAAACGTCTATATTAAAGCCAGCCCAAGAGTGCTTCCGCATTCGCCTGATTGGCCACTCACTCGCTAACATAACGTTACAATGTACAGTTGACAGCTGGGCTGTGTTAACGTTACAATGTACAGTTTCTGACAGCTGGGCTCGCGAAATAACGTTATGGCGTTATGAGTGAATCTGGTCCTCGTTTGGATAATATGTATTCCATTTCCGCGAGTGAGTGGCAAAAAAGAAAATGCGCATTGCATTGCGTTACCGGGGCCAATCAGGCGAATGCGGAAGCACTCTTGGGCTGGCTTTAATATAGACTCCTCCTGGAAAAGGGTTCATCACTAAAAGGGATGTGGAATTATCTGCCAGGTGCCGGCCCTGTCAAACGAGAGCTGCATCTGTGGCGCTGGCCAATCAGGGCGTTCAAGAGATGATGATGACGCACCTCTGCATGTTTTCATTTGGTAGGAATAATGGAGCATTCAGGTTATTCTGGTAAAAGTCCAAATTTAGCCTTGGGTGACGATGCAAGATTAGGTTGTCAAGCACTTGATTTAATAAAAAATTATAACTCTGTTGCTCGGGTTTGAAGTTGAACCTTGTTTTAAAATTCATGTTAGGTTCTGAAGAAATAGAAAAGTCCAAAGAGTTGTGAAGAAAATATATAGATTTCAGTTGATTTCTCAATTCCTTTAGGAAGTTATGTTTCTCTAAGTGCTATGAAAAACAACCTAGGGATCCTTTTTGTTGGCAAGGTCAAGGGTCACATTGATGTCACAACTGGTAATGGAGGTAGCCTCAGTTCACCACTTTTATTTACCAGTAGATCCGTCGTTCGGGTGCATTTTAGTGGCAGTAAACTCCATAATGTACCAGTTTAAGTATTATAGTATTATACCCCTGCTGCTACAGAAGCCGCCGTCAGTTGGCGACGTAGAGAAATGGATCGGTCTGTGCATTTAGGCCACTACAGCATTGTTCAGCATTTCCCACGGCTCAAGGCGACCAGCTGATTTCTCTCTTTTTGGACTTAAAGAATCAGGGCTTTTGATAAGAAACACAAGAGGCCTTTGAGCAGTAGACCTTAAATGGCCTATTGAAAAACACTGATACAATCTTCTACAGTGCTTCATAGAGGCCCAGAACTGCCTGACGATGCTCAAGCCAAAGTCACCTGTGAGTTCTATTAAACCCCTGGCTCTGCTGCACCCCCGACCCCCCGCCCGTACGAAAAGTGGCTTATTGGGTGAAAATGCTGAGCTGGCCTGTTCTGATAATAGCTCTTTAGTCTGCTGCGCTGTTCAACCTTTCAGCTACCGATTTCTGCCAGAGGGCCACTCAGTAGATTAACACCACGTATTTGGGATCGATACGGGATCCACTATGATATCCCTTTCCCTCTCGCCCCCCTCTGTCCATCTGAGTGACCGCAGGGGGCCCCGGGGCGGACGAGTCATGCAGAACTGTACCGTTAAGCCACACAAGTAGTCAGTGATTGATTGATCCATTTAAAACATTCACTATCAGGAAAATTGATTTATATAATAATACAATATCAGTCATTTCCATTAAAAGGAAACCATATCCTATAAGCCCGGGGGGACAGATAACTAATGTTCAAATACAGCTGCAGCATAACAATGACAACACAGGGCAGGCAAGCCACTCAATTTTCCCCACGTCACAACCAGGGTGCAGTACCGGGTTCGGACCAGGAGGTGTCAGTAGCGCTCCACCGTGCCGCTGCCCTGCAGTGCTGCGCTAGATAGGAGGGAGGAGGTCTTGTGTGGCTATTGGTTATGTGGGGCACCCCGCTGCTGCTGCCAGAGTCTTCCAGCTGACGAGAGCGAGGACGGATGGAGGGTTGGGTTTGATCACAGCTCACTGGCCACGTCTGCTACTGCAACAGAGGAAGAGAGAAAAGGAGAGGAAAATCCCCATCACATCACCGCATCAAAGGCAGCGAGCGAGCAGTGGTGCTGTCTGCCTCTCCACACAGCCTGTTTCTAGAGCTTTCTTTGAGCCTGATTCTGTCTGTTCTTTATACAACACACATACACGCCCACACCACACACTCGTGCACACATCCACTCCTGAATGTGCATGTACGCTTACACATGCACACACTTGAGAGTCCAACCCTGTGATTAGGAGGGAGAATGTACTGTTCCGTCGGTGTGATCAGGAAGCTACTTCTGTGTCCTGGGAGGTTCTGGAGGGGTCCGGGAGGGGGAGTGACAGGCCAGGGCCTATGGAACGATAAAGCGAGAGACCTGTGCTGAGCCGCGCTGGGCTGTCTTCAGCACAGTCCCATCCATAGTTTATGAGTAACCGGAACCGGAGGGTCATTGGGACGTGTTTACTGCAACACTGGGGCTAATTAGACCGTAAAAGTGTCACACTGTGCTAAATTACTTATATACCAGCTCCTGTGTGTGTATGTTTGTATAGTCTCTCTCTCTCTCTCTCTCTCTCTCTCTATGCATCTGTGCAGGCCAGAGTGTGGGCGTCATACATTTGATGCTGATTGTGTAAGAGAACACTAAATACATACATCCATAAGTTAACATCAGAGGCACGAGGCAAGCTGCTCATCAGTGAGAGAGGGAATGATAGAGAGGGAATGGTAGAGAGAGAGAGGGAATTATGGAGGCAGATAAACTGAACAAGTGAGGGAAAGGGAGACAACATGTAGAGAGAAAAAGTACTAGGCAGAGAGAGAGCGATTTCACCAGGGCTACTGCAACCTGATGGGTCATTTATTTTCAGCCTGGTGGCAGAGTGAGGCAACCTGCACTCCAAATTAGCCTGCTATCGACTGTCTAGGTGCATCAGTGGCACTGTGGCGGTGCCCTAGAATTCACCAGATTTACACTGGTCTCTGTTGTCCTGTCTACAGGCGCTGGTCTCTGTTGTTCTGTCTACAGGCGCTGGTCTCTGTTCTGTCTACAGGCGCTGGTCTCTGTTAGGTCTACAGGTGCTGGTCTCTGTTAGGTCTACAGGTGCTGGTCTCTGTTAGGTCTACAGGCGCTGGTCTCTGTTAGGTCTACAGGTGCTGGTCTCTGTTGTCCTGTCTACAGGCGCTGGTCTCTGTTAGGTCTACAGGTGCTGGTCTCTGTTCTGTCTACAGGCGCTGGTCTCTGTTGTCCTGTCTACAGGCGCTGGTCTCTGTTCTGTCTACAGGCACTGGTCTCTGTTCTGTCTACAGGCGCTGGTCTCTGTTAGTTCTTCAGCCGCTGGTCTCTGTTCTGTCTACAGGCGCTGGTCTCTGTTGTTTTGTCTACAGGCGCTGGTCTCTGTTAGGTCTACAGGCGCTGGTCTCTGTTAGGTCTACAGGCGCTGGTCTCTGTTCTGTCTACAGGCGCTGGTCTCTGTTCTGTCTACAGGCGCTGGTCTCTGTTCTGTCTACAGGCGCTGGTCTCTGTTAGGTCTACAGGCGCTGGTCTCTGTTCTGTCTACAGGCGCTGGTCTCTGTTCTGTCTACAGGCGCTGGTCTCTGTTCTGTCTACAGGCGCTGGTCTCTGTTCTGTCTACAGGCGCTGGTCTCTGTTCTGTCTACAGGCGCTGGTCTCTGTTAGGTCTACAGGCGCTGGTCTCTGTTAGGTCTACAGGCGCTGGTCTCTTCTGTCTACAGGCGCTGGTCTCTGTTAGGTCTACAGGCGCTGGTCTCTGTTAGGTCTACAGGCGCTGGTCTCTGTTCTGTCTACAGGTGCTGGTCTCTGTTAGGTCTACAGGCGCTGGTCTCTGTTCTGTCTACAGGTGCTGGTCTCTGTTAGGTCTACATGCGCTGGTCTCTGTTAGGTCTACAGGCGCTGGTCTCTGTTAGGTCTACAGGCGCTGGTCTCTGTTCTGTCTACAGGTGCTGGTCTCTGTTCTGTCTACAGGCGCTGGTCTCTGTTCTGTCTACAGGCACTGGTCTCTGTTAGGTCTACAGGCGCTGGTCTCTGTTCTGTCTACAGGCGCTGGTCTCTGTTCTGTCTACAGGCGCTGGTCTCTGTTGTTCTGTCTACAGGCGCTGGTCTCTGTTCTGTCTACAGGCGCTGGTCTCTGTTAGGTCTACAGGCGCTGGTCTCTGTTCTGTCTACAGGCGCTGGTCTCTGTTCTGTCTACAGGCGCTGGTCTCTGTTAGGTCTACAGGCGCTGGTCTCTGTTAGGTCTACAGGCGCTGGTCTCTGTTCTGTCTACAGGCGCTGGTCTCTGTTCTGTCTACAGGCGCTGGTCTCTGTTAGGTCTACAGGCGCTGGTCTCTGTTAGGTCTACAGGCGCTGGTCTCTGTTAGGTCTACAGGCGCTGGTCTCTATTCTGTCTACAGGCGCTGGTCTCTGTTCTGTCTACAGGCGCTGGTCTCTGTTCTGTCTACAGGCGCTGGTCTCTGTTAGGTCTACAGGCGCTGGTCTCTGTTCTGTCTACAGGCGCTGGTCTCTGTTAGGTCTACAGGCGCTGGTCTCTGTTAGGTCTACAGGCGCTGGTCTCTGTTCTGTCTACAGGTGCTGGTCTCTGTTCTGTCTACAGGCGCTGGTCTCTGTTAGGTCTACAGGCCCTGGTCTCTGTTAGGTCTACATGCGCTGGTCTCTGTTCTGTCTACAGGCGCTGGTCTCAGGCGCTGGTCTCTGTTCTGTCTACAGGCGCTGGTCTGTTCTGTCTACAGGCGCTGGTCTCTGTTAGGTCTACAGGCGCTGGTCTCTGTTCTGTCTACAGGCGCTGGTCTCTGTTAGGTCTACAGGCGCTGGTCTCTGTTAGGTCTACAGGCGCTGGTCTCTGTTGTCCTGTCTACAGGCGCTGGTCTCTGTTCTGTCTACAGGCGCTGGTCTCTGTTCTGTCTACAGGCGCTGGTCTCTGTTCTGTCTACAGGCGCTGGTCTCTGTTAGGTCTACAGGCGCTGGTCTCTATTCTGTCTACAGGCGCTGGTCTCTGTTCTGTCTACAGGCGCTGGTCTCTGTTAGGTCTACAGGCGCTGGTCTCTGTTAGGTCTACAGGCGCTGGTCTCTGTTCTGTCTACAGGCGCTGGTCTCTGTTAGGTCTACAGGTGCTGGTCTCTGTTCTGTCTACAGGTGCTGGTCTCTGTTAGGTCTACAGGCGCTGGTCTCTGTTCTGTCTACAGGCGCTGGTCTCTGTTAGGTCTACAGGTGCTGGTCTCTGTTCTGTCTACAGGCGCTGGTCTCTGTTCTGTCTACAGGCGCTGGTCTCTGTTAGGTCTACAGGCGCTGGTCTCTGTTCTGTCTACAGGCGCTGGTCTCTTAGGTCTACAGGCGCTGGTCTCTGTTCTGTCTACAGGCGCTGGTCTCTGTTAGGTCTACAGGCGCTGGTCTCTGTTAGGTCTACAGGCGCTGGTCTCTGTTCTGTCTACAGGCGCTGGTCTCTGTTAGGTCTACAGGCGCTGGTCTCTGTTAGGTCTACAGGCGCTGGTCTCTGTTGTCCTGTCTACAGGCGCTGGTCTCTGTTCTGTCTACAGGCGCTGGTCTCTGTTCTATCTACAGGCGCTGGTCTCTGTTCTGTCTACAGGCGCTGGTCTCTGTTAGGTCTACAGGCGCTGGTCTCTGTTAGGTCTACAGGCGCTGGTCTCTATTCTGTCTACAGGCGCTGGTCTCTGTTCTGTCTACAGGCGCTGGTCTCTGTTAGGTCTACAGGCGCTGGTCTCTGTTAGGTCTACAGGCGCTGGTCTCTGTTCTGTCTACAGGCGCTGGTCTCTGTTAGGTCTACAGGTGCTGGTATCTGTTCTGTCTACAGGTGCTGGTCTCTGTTAGGTCTACAGGCGCTGGTCTCTGTTCTGTCTACAGGCGCTGGTCTCTGTTCTGTCTACAGGCGCTGGTCTCTGTTAGGTCTATAGGTGCTGGTCTCTGTTCTGTCTACAGGCGCTGGTCTCTGTTCTGTCTACAGGCGCTGGTCTCTGTTAGGTCTACAGGCGCTGGTCTCTGTTAGGTCTACAGGCGCTGGTCTCTGTTCTGTCTACAGGCGCTGGTCTCTGTTAGGTCTACAGGCGCTGGTCTCTGTTCTGTCTACAGGCGCTGGTCTCTGTTCTGTCTACAGGCGCTGGTCTCTGTTCTGTCTACAGGTGCTGGTCTCTGTTAGGTCTACAGGCGCTGGTCTCTGTTCTGTCTACAGGCGCTGGTCTCTGTTAGGTCTACAGGCGCTGGTCTCTGTTCTGTCTACAGGCGCTGGTCTCTGTTCTGTCTACAGGCGCTGGTCTCTGTTCTGTCTACAGGCGCTGGTCTCTGTTAGGTCTACAGGCGCTGGTCTCTGTTCTGTCTACAGGCGCTGGTCTCTGTTCTGTCTACAGGCGCTGGTCTCTGTTCTGTCTACAGGCGCTGGTCTCTGTTAGGTCTACATGCGCTGGTCTCTGTTAGGTCTACAGGCGCTGGTCTCTGTTCTGTCTACAGGCGCTGGTCTCTGTTAGGTCTACAGGCGCTGGTCTCTGTTCTGTCTACAGGCGCTGGTCTCTGTTCTGTCTACAGGCGCTGGTCTCTGTTCTGTCTACAGGCGCTGGTCTCTGTTAGGTCTACAGGCGCTGGTCTCTGTTAGGTCTACAGGCGCTGATCTCTGTTCTGTCTACAGGCGCTGGTCTCTGTTCTGTCTACAGGCGCTGGTCTCTGTTCTGTCTACAGGCGCTGGTCTCTGTTAGGTCTACAGGCACTGGTCTCTGTTAGGTCTACAGGTGCTGGTCTCTGTTCTGTCTACAGGCGCTGGTCTCTGTTCTGTCTACAGGCGCTGGTCTCTGTTAGGTCTACAGGCGCTGGTCTCTGTTAGGTCTACAGGCGCTAGTCTCTGTTCTGTCTACAGGCGCTGGTCTCTGTTAGGTCTACAGGCACTGGTCTCTGTTAGGTCTACAGGTGCTGGTCTCTGTTCTGTCTACAGGCGCTGGTCTCTGTTAGGTCTACAGGCGCTGGTCTCTGTTCTGTCTACAGGCGCTGGTCTCTGTTAGGTCTACAGGCACTGGTCTCTGTTAGGTCTACAGGTGCTGGTCTCTGTTCTGTCTACAGGCGCTGGTCTCTGTTAGGTCTACAGGCGCTGGTCTCTGTTAGGTCTACAGGCACTGGTCTCTGTTAGGTCTACAGGTGCTGGTCTCTGTTCTGTCTACAGGCGCTGGTCTCTGTTCTGTCTACAGGCGCTGGTCTCTGTTAGGTTTACAGGCGCTGGTCTCTGTTAGGTCTACAGGCGCTGGTCTCTGTTAGGTCTACAGGCGCTGGTCTCTGTTCTGTCTACATGCGCTGGTCTCTGTTAGATCTACAGGCGCTGGTCTCTGTTAGGTTTACAGGCGCTGGTCTCTGTTAGGTCTACAGGCGCTGGTCTGTTCTGTCTACAGGCGCTGGTCTCTGTTCTGTCTACAGGCGCTGGTCTCTGTTAGGTTTACAGGCGCTGGTCTCTGTTAGGTCTACAGGCGCTGGTCTGTTAGGTCTACAGGCGCTGGTCTCTGTTAGGTCTACAGGCGCTGGTCTCTGTTCTGTCTACAGGCGCTGGTCTCTGTTAGGTCTACAGGCGCTGGTCTCTGTTCTGTCTACAGGCGCTGGTCTCTGTTAGGTCTACAGGCACTGGTCTCTGTTCTGTCTACAGGCGCTGGTCTCTGTTCTGTCTACAGCCGCTGGTCTCTGTTAGGTCTACAGGCGCTGGTCTCTGTTCTGTCTACAGGCGCTGGTCTCTGTTAGGTCTACAGGCGCTGGTCTCTGTTCTGTCTACAGGCGCTGGTCTCTGTTCTGTCTACAGGCGCTGGTCTCTGTTAGGTCTACAGGCGCTGGTCTCTGTTAGGTCTACAGGCGCTGGTCTCTGTTCTGTCTACATGCGCTGGTCTCTGTTAGATCTACAGTACAGGCGCTGGTCTCTGTTAGGTTTACAGGCGCTGGTCTCTGTTAGGTCTACAGGCGCTGGTCTGTTCTGTCTACAGGCGCTGGTCTCTGTTCTGTCTACAGGCGCTGGTCTCTGTTAGGTTTACAGGCGCTGGTCTCTGTTAGGTCTACAGGCGCTGGTCTGTTAGGTCTACAGGCGCTGGTCTCTGTTAGGTCTACAGGCGCTGGTCTCTGTTCTGTCTACAGGCGCTGGTCTCTGTTAGGTCTACAGGCGCTGGTCTCTGTTCTGTCTACAGGCGCTGGTCTCTGTTCTGTCTACAGGCGCTGGTCTCTGTTAGGTCTACAGGCACTGGTCTCTGTTCTGTCTACAGGCGCTGGTCTCTGTTCTGTCTACAGGCGCTGGTCTCTGTTAGGTCTACAGGCGCTGGTCTCTGTTCTGTCTACAGGCGCTGGTCTCTGTTAGGTCTACAGGCACTGGTCTCTGTTCTGTCTACAGGCGCTGGTCTCTGTTCTGTCTACAGGTGCTGGTGTCTGTTCTGTCTACAGGCGCTGGTCTCTGTTAGGTCTACAGGCACTGGTCTCTGTTAGGTCTACAGGCGCTGGTCTCTGTTCTGTCTACAGGCTCCTCTTGCACAGAGTCGCTGCCTCACTTGGCTAACTTTGTGTTTTTTTCACAGTTCCATCCAGTTCAGTCCAGCTTTACAGACCACACCTTGGGAAATGTGTCTTATAGCTAAAGAAAACGAATAAACAAACACAATTCATTCACACAGGGTGGCATCAAACCAATACGACAGTAGGAGGGGACACACAACACAGCAAATGCATAGGGGGTCACAGGTTACTTTTGCACTGACTGCCAATTTCAAGTTTCAAGTTCAAGTTTCTTTATTAGTTGTCATACAAAAATACAGAATACTTTTATATGAAATGCTTTTTTCTGTTTTGCTCCTGAGTGTGCTAGATAAAAATAGATAAGTATAAAATAGAAAGTCAAAAGTACGTAAACAAGTGTAAACAAAAGTGTTCAATATACATATACAATATACAATGCAGAGTAGGAAAAAAAAGTAACTGAGTTACAATACAATATACAGTACAATGCAGAAATGGGATGAGGTACAACTTAGGGTAAGGTGCAATGAGGTATGAGTTGTAGTGCAAATCTCTTTACCAATAAATATAAAGTGGGTGCTACAGTAAGTTGTTTATTTAAAGTGAGTGTGGATGTGTGTGCTGTGAGTGTGTTTGATGGTTTGTTACATAGTGTTATTGTCGTTGAGCATCCTGATGGCCTGGGGATAGAAGCTCCTTCTGAGTCTCTCTGTGCTTGCCATGAGACTCCGGTATCGCTTGCCTGACCGCAGCAGTTCAAAGAGGCAGTTGTTTGGGTGGCTAGAGTCTTTGATTATTCTCTTAGCCTTACCCCTGCAACGCTTGTTGTAAATGTCTTGGAGAGTGGTTTGACGACGTTGAGGAGGAGCTATGGGAGTGTTTCAGGTCGACAGACTGGGACATGTTTGAGAGGGTCCATGGAGATGACATTGATGGACTATCCCACTGCATCACAGACTACATCAGGTTCTGTGAGGAGAGCATCGTACCCACAAAGAAGGTACGCTGCTTTTCAAACAATAAACCCTGGATTAGCAAGGACATTAAACACCTGCTAAACAGGAAAAAGAGGGCCTTCATGGCAGGGGACACTGAGCAGGCCAGGGCTGTCCAAAGGGAGCTCAAAAAAGAGCTAAGGGCAGCCAAGGACAGCTACAAGGACAGGCTGGAGGGCAGACTACAGGCCAACAACACCAGGGAGGTGTGGGCGGGTGTCCGGAAGATTACTGGGTTCAAACAGCAGGGCACAGCTGTTGAGGGCCCCCAAGAGCGTGCAAACGAGTTCAACGCGTTCTTCAACCGATTCGACCAGAGTGGCCTCCCCACACCCATCGACACCAGCACCAGTTCACACCTACCAAGCACCCCCCCCACCCACCCACACCCATCAGCACCGGCACCCCACCCCCAACAGCAGCAGCAGCAGACTGCCCACCACCCCCAACCCTGACCATCACTAACAGCCAGGTCAGTAGGCAGCTCTCCAGGATTAGTGTGAATAAGGCCAGAGGACCGGACAACACCAATCCCAGGGTGCTCAAAGCATGTGCGGAGCAGCTGGCAGCACCGCTCCAACATCTTTTCAACCTCTCCCTGAGGCTGGAGAGGGTGCCCCAGCTCTGGAAGACCTCCTGCATTGTCCCGGTGCCCAAGAAGGGACGACCCAGCACCCTCAACAGGCCAGTCGCTCTGATGTCACACGTCATGAAGACGTTTGAGAGACTGGTCCTGCAACACCTCAAGCCCCTGGTGTGTGACTCCCTCGACCCCCTGCAGTTTGCATACCAGGCAAACATCGGGGTGGAGGACGCCATCATCTACATGCTCCACAGAGCGTACAGGCACCTGGAGAAGCCGCGCAGCTCAGTGAGGATTATGTTCTTTGATTTCTCCAGCGCCTTCAACACCATCCAGCCGTCACTGCTAGCGGAGAAGTTCTCTGCGATGCAGCTCTCACCCTTCCTCTTCACCCTCTATACCTCAGACTTCTGCCGCAACTCAAGCGGGTGCCACCTGCAGAAGTTCTCAGACGACTCCTCCATCGTAAGCTACATCACCGACGATGATGAGGAGGAGTACAGAGCCCTGGTGGAGAGCTTTGTGGGGTGGAGCGACAGCAACCACCTCCAACTCAACACCAGTAAGACCAAGGAGCTGGTGGTGGACTTCCGGAGGGGCAAAAAGAGGCCCCCCCCGATTCCCATCACCATCCGAGGGGTGGAGGTGGTGGACTCATATAAGTTCCTTGGGGTACACCTGAACAATAAACTGGACTGGTCAGATAACACAGAGGCCCTCTACAGGAAGGGACAGAGCAGGCTGTTCTTCCTGAGGATACTCAGGTCCTTCAACGTGTGCAATAGACTGCTGCAGTCATTTTACCAGTCTGTAGTGGCCAGCGTCCTCTTCTATGCTGTGGCATGCTGGGGAGGTTACATCAACTCAAGGGACACCAACAAGCTGGTGAGGAAGGCTAGCTCTGTGGTGGGAGTCGAGCTACCTAGACTAGAGGTAATGGCAGAGAGGGGGATGAGAAAGAAGCTGGCTGCCATCATGGAGAACCCCTACCACCCCCTCTACGACGAGCTAGTCAAGATGAGAAGCTCGTTCAGCCACAGACTCATACCCCCCCGACACTCAACTAACCGCCTCGGACAGTCCTTCATACCAGCGGCCATCAGGCTCCACAACAGTGGGCAGCGACTAGCGGCCTCCAGGCTCCACAACAGGGGGCAGCAACTGCTGCCAGACATTGACCTAGGACTAATAGGAACCCAAGGAGGACAATAACACTACCTTAGGCATACCGCACCTTATGTGGATACTGTGATACTGTGAATAATGTATATTTCAGTGGATACTGTGATACTGTGAATAATGTATATTTCAGTAGATAGTAAAGTATAACACTACCTTATGCATACTGCACCTTATGTGACACTGTGAATACTGTGAATATATTTTTCAGTTAGTTAGATAGTAAATTATATTGACCTATTTGTTTACACTGCTTGTGCTGTTTTTACTACCTGTACCCCCCCCCCCCCCCACTTCCCCCATGCTGCTATGATGCCTGAATTTCCCCAAGGGGATCAATAAAGGAATATCTTAAGCGCACCTCCAATTGTGCGTTCGGCTGAACGGGCCACTCTCTGTAGTCTGCTACGGTCTTGTGCTGTGCTATTCCCAAACCAGGAGGTGATATTGCCAGTCAGGATGCTCTCTATTGTGCATGAGTAGAAGTTCTTAAGGATCTTCTGACTCACTTTGAACTTCCTTAGGCGCCTAAGGAAGTAGAGGCGTTGCCGTGCCTTCTTTTTTTTTATCCACTTTTTCTCCTTATTTTTCTCCCATCCCAATTTCGTGTTTTCACAACGTCCAAATCACCACCCATCGACTTCCACCCGCTGGCTCTGGCAATTGAGCCAGTATGACGGCCGGCCCAAGCCGGAGGCAATGCTGACACCCGGATTCGAGACCGGAGTCTCTTGCATTGGTGACGAGCGCAATCTCCGCTGCGCCACCCAGCCGCCCCAGTTGCCATGCCTTCTTGACTACACTGTCAATGTTTTTGGTCCATGTCAAGTCCTCGGATATGTGGACTCCGAGGTACTTAAAACTGTTCACTCTCTCGACCGGTGCCCCGTCGATGCTGAGGGGGCTGTAGTCCCTGACCTCCTAAAGTCCACAATCATCTCTTTTGTTTTGCTGATGTTCAGGGAGAGGCAGTTCTCCTGACACCACCGCGCCAGAACCTCTACCTCTTCCAGGTAGGCCCTCTCATCGTTTGCAGAGATCAGGCCCACCACTACTGCGTCGTCAGCAAATTTGATGATTGTGTTGTTCCGCTGTGCCACACAGTCGTGTGTGTACAGCGAGTAGAGGAGGGGACTCAGAACACAGCCCTGGGGGGGCCCCTATGTTGAGGGTGATGGATGAGGAGGTGCAGTTGCCTGCTCTCAACACCTGGGGTCTACCCGTCAGGAAGTCCAAGACCCACTGGTAGAGGTCATAGTTCAAGCCCAGGTCCCTGAGCTTGGCTATGAGTTTGGAGGGGACTATGGTATTGAATGCTGAGCTGTAGTCGATGAATAGCATTCTCACATAGTTCCCCTGCCTCTTGTCCAGGTGGCGTGAATACTTTCCCTAAGGGGGTTGTACTTTTGCGCGATCTGATTGGCCACTGACGTTTCTGGTCATGTGACATGTGCGCTAATCGTGTGACGGCAAGTTCTGCGCCTATTTCCGGGTCTAACAGCCTGCAAACTACCTAACGCCTAGTTTATCACTGGTTAAGCTTAGGCGACTCTTTCGAAGTTGGTTAAGTGTTCTATCGCCCTGCTCTAAGACAAACTCTAACCTTAACCAACTTCAAAAGAGTGCCTAAGCTTAACCGGCGAAAGAACTTGCCGTCACACGATTGGCGCACATGTCACATGACCAGAAACGTCAGTGGCC
Organism: Notolepis coatsorum; assembly: GCF_963971535.1. Taxonomy (NCBI): domain Eukaryota; kingdom Metazoa; phylum Chordata; class Actinopteri; order Aulopiformes; family Paralepididae; genus Notolepis; species Notolepis coatsorum. The sequence goes on from NC_140169.1 coordinate 120,241,671, forward strand.
AATCAGATCGCGCAAAAGTACAACCCCCTTAGGGAAAGTATTCACGCGTCCAGGTGTGATGCTGCTGTGTGCAGCACATGGGCTATGGCGTCCTCCGTGGACCTGTTGGGGCGATATGCAAATTGCAGGGGGTCCAGGTTGATGGGGATGGAGGAACAGATGTAGCCCTTCACAAGCTTCTCAAAGCACTTCATGGCTATGGAGGTGAGAGCTACAGGGCGGTAGTCGTTGAGGCAAGCAGGCGTGGATTTTTTGGGTACTGGGATAATGGTGGACTTCTTCAGACAGGTGGGGATGACAGCCTGTTCTAAGGACAGGTTAAATATGTCAGTGAATACCGGGGCCAATTGGTTGGCACAGACTTTTAGGACGCGGCCGAGGATACCGTCCGGTCCTGCTGCCTTCCTGATATTCACTTTCTTAAAGGTCATCCTCACCTCATGTTCTGTTATCCTGCACACTGAGTCTCCATTGGCAGTGCCCCCCCCCCCTCCATTACAGTGGTTTGTAGGCTGGTGTTGTTATTCACAGCCTCAAACCTTGCATAGAAGGTATTGAGATAATTTGCCAAGGAGATGTCACTGTTCAGCTTGAGGGAGGTGCCTTTGTAATCTGTCATCGTTCTGAGGCCCTGCCACATACCTCTGGAATCAGCCTGTTCAAACTGAAGTTCAACCTTATCCCTGTAGCGCCGTTTTGCCTCTATTACTGTCCTCCTTACATTGTATCTCGCCGGCTTGTTCATGTTGCCTGTCACAAGCCCGGCGTTATAAGCTGAGGTGCGCGCTTTCAGAGCCTCACGGACGGATTTGTCTACCCAGGTCTTTTGGTTTGGGTAAACTCTAATTGTGGTAGAGGGGATTGTTTCTTCTACCAGAGTACAAACAAAGTCCAGCACTGTTTCAGTGTAGTCATGTTATGGTTTGTAACCGACCCCAATCGCACAACACAAGACAGGTATGAGAGTAAGCCAAAACAGGGCATTTATTTCTTACATAACAAAAAGCGGCACAGTCCCTTTAAGGGAAAACACAAAAACACTAGAGTCAAGGAAATATGGAAAAGCGGCACTGTGCCTTTAAGAGGCGAACAGGCTAAGGGACTAAGGCTAAGGGCCAGGGCTAAGGACCAGGGCTAAGTGTCAGGGCCAGGACCAGGGGCACTGGAGAGGGGGACAGGGACAGAGGCCCGGAGAGGCGGGCTGGAGACCGGGACAGAGAACAGGGTTAAGGCCTTGGACAGGGCGAGGGCCAGAGCTGCTTACAGGGATGAGGACAGGGTTCCGACGGCGGAGGCCTGGCACGGGGACAGGGGCCCGACGGCGGAGGCCTGGCACGGAGACAGGGTCCCGACGGCGGAGGCCTGGCACGGGGATCCTCCTCCTCTTCGGATGCTGCAGACGGGCAGCGCAGAACAAAGGGGGTCCCAGGGGACCGGGATGGGAACACGCCGTCCTCCCGTGGAATACTAGGGAGCGACGACGAGCCTGGGTCCAAGGGGAACGGGATGGGCACACGCCGTCCTCCCGTGGAATACTAGGGAGCGACGACGAGCCTCACCCCAGGAACGAGGATCACGAAGAGACGCCTTCCTCCCGTGGAATCGGGAGCGATGACGAGCCGGCTTGACGTCTGGAGTGGGAACACTGGAAAACCTCCCGTAGAGAATTAGAGAGCGAAGACGGTGTCCCACTCCAGGCAAACGGCGACAGGTGGAGATGGCTGGCACGTCGTCTCACGCCGGAGACGCGGCAGGTGATGGTAACGTACAGGATGGTAACGTACAGAACTCCATGAACACAGAGTGAACACAGATACAGATACAGAGTCCAGAACACAGAATCCAGAACACAGAACGACCCGACAAGGACTGGAGGGGAGTCTGCAACCTAAGTACTCTCCAGCAGATTGCAAACTCCCAACAGGTGCGTGAGGGTAGAGGAACAGAATGTCCAAGGGTGGGGGCTGGTGAAGAGTAGAGGAGAGTAAATCATCGCAAGGGTGGGGGCTGGTGAAGGAGAGTAGAAGGCAGGGAAAACACAGGAAAAAGGGTCCAGGGAACAGGCGAATCCTCACAAGTCATTAATATTGTCTGTGTTCTCGCGGAACATGCTGCAGTCTGTGCATTCTAGTGCAGCTTGGAGCGTTTCCCCCGATTCCACAGACCAATGCTTCACTTCTCGCGTTACTACAGGAACGCGCTTGAGACTTTGTTTATACACCGGTATAAGGAAAATGGCAGTATGCACATTTATCAGCACAAGTTCTAAAATAGTTTCTGTATCTCTTGCTCTTCACCCTGGGTAGCTACTCCCTACATACCAGGAGTGTTGCTTTAGAATCACAGACCAGCCGAGCACCAATTAAAAGAGGACTAGACACTTTCAATGTCATCACTTCAGAAATTCATCATTCAAGGATGAGCACTGGGGCCAGAATTCTCCCTTGGAACTGCTATTCAACCTTTTTTCCATAACATCATAAAATCACAAGAGTGATATAGGAATCAATTGGGCCTCTTAGAACAACCCTGCATTATGGATGGATTGCTGTGTCAACTCACTGATCTCTCCACTTCTGGAAAACTTGGCTCAAAGATGCGACTCAACCTTCTAACTTTGAAAGACCTTTGTGACCAGCTCCCCTTGACCGCATCAGGACTCGCATGACAAAGCTGATTAAAAAGCCTGACGGTTAGGGCCATGTTCGGGCAGACAATTTATGCTAATTAGCCGTAATCATACATAATCCCACAGAATACAATTACGAAGTGTATACAATTACTAATATGGAACGAAGTGGCTTGATCATCTATTGTAGCTGCTCACATGTACAACATTTTGATTAGCATAGTGTAAATACACGTGTGTATTTTTACAATCTGTGGGATTAAGTATGATCTCTTAAAAATAACTTTTTTCCGGGTTTGGTCTCTGGCTCAGTATTGTATGGGATACTTTGGACGGGTAGGGCTCAGGCTTGAATTTGAGACCTTTAATCAGCACACCTAAACCTTTAATCAGCACACCTAAACCTTTAATCAGCACACCTAAACCTTTAAATCAGCACACCTAAACCTTTAATCAGCACACCTACAGTAAACCTTTAATCAGCACACCTTTAATCAACACACCTAAACCTTTAATCAGCACACCTAAACCTTTAATCAGCACACCTACACCTTTAATCAGCACACCTAAACCTTTAATCAGCACACCTAAACCTTTAATCAGCACACGTTTAATCAGCACACCTAAACCTTTAATCAGCACACCTAAACCTTTAATCAGCACACCTTTAATCAGCACACCTAAACCTTTAATCAGCACACCTACACCTTTAATCAGCACACCTAAACCTTTAATCAGCACACCTAAACCTTTAATCAGCACACCTTTAATCAGCACACCTACACCTTTAATCAACACACCTACACCTTTAATCAGCACACCTAAACCTTTAATCAGCACACCTTTAATCAGCACACCTTTAATCAGCACACCTAAACCTTTAATCAGCACACCTAAACCTTTAATCAGCACACCTACACCTTTAATCAGCACACCTAAACCCGGCAACATTTGATAAATGAGGACGATTATTGTTTGCGACAGAAACAGGCAATTGGAGAGAATACTAAAATAGGGAGGCGGTGGCAAGGTGGGGGACATCTTCTGCTTCAGGCACGTGACCTCACAAGGTGGGGGACATCTTCTGCTTCAGGCACGTGACCTCACAAGGTGGGGGACATCTTCTGCTTCAGGCACGTGACCTCACAAGGTGGGGGACATCTTCTGCTTCAGGCACGTGACCTCACAAGGTGGGGGACATCTTCTGCTTCAGGCACGTGACCTCACAAGGTTAGATCCAAACTGGACCAGGTTGAGAGAGAAGACGTGACACACCATGAGATTTAATTATCTGATTAACCCTTTCTCTACCACACTACAGAAGGTTAACCTTATGTCTTGTCGCAGTGAAACCCTTTGGTAGTGTGGAAGTGAAAGGGTTAACAAAGGATCAAGAGGTACAACGAGAAGTAGCAAGTTCAAAAATACTTCCCTTGAGTAAGTTATACTTTATTGATCCCAGTGGGACTGTAATACAGTAGAGTATTATAACCTCAAAGCTTTCAGAGGGGATGCTTTTCTCTGTAGAAAAACTTGAGCCGATCGATCTTTGACCTTTCTACTTTGATGCAAAACAAACCCGATGCAGTAATTTTCCCCACATTTGGCTCATCGGTAAAGAGAGATTCAAAACAAAGTACGAGGTATAATGAGGTCATATCCTTATAGTTTCAACTTAAATATAGACACACACACAGGAAACACACACCACCTCCTTTTCGCAGGATATTCAAGGTCAGTTCATACTCAGTCTGGACAAATGAGTCGGAGCCCATCCATGTACTCCTCATTCCCTGAGTACCATGGTGGCAGCCAGGCCCGGACTGGCCATCGGGAGTATCAGGATTTTTCCGGGTGGCCTCACCTGCACAGTTAAAAAAAATATATATTAAAAAAAGTTTGCCCGCAGTCAGGCCACTGAACTTAGAAGCAGGCCAGGCCAGTGTTTCTAGTTGCCGCGGCGCGATAGTTAGATAACCTAGGTGAGGAACAACCAGGAGATCACTGCGACAGAGGGTAACGCAGTCTAAACGCACACAAGTTGCAGAACTATCTCTCTCTCTCTCTCTCTCTCTCTCTCTCTCTCTCTCTCGCTCACACACACACAAAGGGAGCCACATGTGATTGGTGGAGGCGGGACCGTTACAAAAAATCTATCAAAATCAGTGCTGTTGCTAATCATTGACACATGCTAGCCTGTAATAATCCCCCCCAGAAAAATCCACTTTGCATTTGATGTATTGAAAATATTTGGAAATCAAATCTCCACCTCACTGGAGACCTTATGCGTAACCCTCGCTTGTGTCATAAAATTATTCAAGGGGAAAGCCTCTTCAGACTGACCTGCAGAGGAGGAGGTAGTACAATATCTCCCACCAGCCACCACCCTACTCCTCTGCCCTCAAACAACATTCACTATCGTCTCATTATGTTAAATGTATGGAAAGCAGCACCTGGGTCAACCACTGCTGTGTGTGTGTGTGTGTGCGTGTGTGCTCGTCTTTCTGTTCATTAGCCTTTTTGTCTGTCTGTTCATCTACCAGGCCAACTTTAGCAATGGGTTTACATGAAGGAGGTGTCAAATTGACCCCCCTCCCCAACCTACACACACACACACATGCACAGACACACACACACACACTGATGTACATACACACACACACAGTAGCTTTTGGCTGCACATGCTCAGAGCATCCTCACTATGGAAATGTAGTCAAATGGCCAACTGGCGTCAGAAGCTCACTGGGAGATAGACTGCAGAGAGGACTCGCCAAAGAGGGCTGGGGTTTTCTCATTGGCAGATGCTGGCTGTGTGTTTGTGTCCGTGTGTGCCCTCAGTCTGTGTGTGTGTGCGTGTGTGTGTGTGCTGTGTCTGCCATTCCTGCATGTGTGTGTGTGCCTCAGTCTGTCTCTGTGTCTCTGAGCGTGCGTGTGAACGTGCTGGACACAGAGTCAGTGGGATGAGAAGCCGGTGGCTCAGCCAGCCCTTTGGCGGTGGTCCTAATTGGCTGCGAGTTGTTGACACGATGCTGACGGAGCACATAGCACACAGACAGGTAGCCTGTTTCTCTCTGCTTCATCTTATGGGCCCATTGAAAATAATATACATAAATATCTCCTCAGAGGAATTCCCGACCGTCCTCATTTGTAGTAAAAAAATATATATAAAAAAAAGATTTGACAGCAGCCTTTGATAAGATGCAGTGGTTTCTGTTTTGTAGTGTTTCGTTTTTGTTACACAGAGAAGGGAATGGAGATAGACAGCTTTGATGAAATATGCTTTTTGGGACAGTTTTATTGTTTTATAGCTGATGGTTAACAACAAAATCGGCCAATTCTTCGATATATACAATATCACAATATAGAGGTCACAATTCAATTGTGATATACTGCAATACTATAAACGCTGAGATATATTCAGATTTCATATCAGGGAAAAGTTGAGAAGAAATGTCATAGTAAGCGCAGTGGACTAAGCACTCGCCTAATACCACCGCAGAGACTCTGGGATCGAATTCAGCTGTCAGTGGTACCTCCGGCTTGGTCAGTCGTCCCTACTAACACAATTGGCAGTGTTAGCGGGTGGGAAGCCGCCGCCGGTGAGGTATATGTCCTGGTCGTAAACTGCGACTCCTACTGTCGCCTGTTCAGCAGGGAGGGGATCTGGGGGAAATAGCGTGAACCTCCCACGCATTACGTTCCCCCAGTGAAACTCCTCGCTGTCAGGTGAAAAGAAGCGTCTGGTGACTCCACATGTATCGGAGGAGGTATGTGGTAGTTCTACACCCTCCCCAGGCCGACAGTGGGGCAATGTGCGCAACGACCAGGAAGGGAATTGGCATAATGACTAAATTGGGATGGGTGAAAAATACAGAAAGCCCAAAAATAAATAGAATAATAATACTGGAAATTGTGTATCATGGGGGAAATGTCACAATATGCTGTATGGATATCCCTAGTGGACACATACAGGTAAACTCATTCTGCTAAACTCAAGGAAAATGTGCTCACCGTATTCTCTAGAGTCAGACAAGAAAATAGATACAAATGTCCTGTGTTCAGCACAAATTAATGGAAGTGGATACAGATCAGCTAGCCTACCCAGCAACAGAACGTTACGCTAACATTAGCCTAAAGTTCCCATATGGTTATTTTTTGAGGAACCATTTCGCAACATTCTGGTAACGTTCTATTTTAATTTGAAAAATTCGTAACGTTCCAGAAACGTTGTGGGAACGTAGAAAAAAGTATGTTCTTCCATGATTCCATGACAACTTGTGCGGAACGTTATCCCAAGGTTGTTTTTAAGTTCTATTTTTTCCAAATATAACCTAATGTTCCAGAAACGTTCCAGGAACGTTAAAACATACATTTGCAAGGGAAAAATGTATAGATATGTAACGAGTCAATTGACCTTTCGCAAAACTACGCCCCTAAATGCCCTTTGTCCAATCATATTATATCAGACATTAACGCTAGCCTACTGACAACACGTGGGCTGGGCTAATTTAATTAATGTTACCCATGTATCGTGGGTAAGCCCATCAGCTGCATGTATGAGTTTGTTACTCCTTGTTTGGAACAATTTAAGATGAATTATTCACATTTCAGTTTCTTTCAGGAACAGTGATACCTCTGTTTTGTGCCCTCTAGTGATCAGTAAAGTGATGCATAACATGTATTTATTAATGTAGTTTGACACAGACCTGCCTACTTCACATTAGCTCAAGTAGCAACAAGAACATAATAACCCACTGGGAACCCACTTTCTGTAAGGTTTCTGCAAGGTTACAGGAAGGTTATGATAACCAACTGGGAACGTTTCTGCAAGGTTACAGGAACGTTATGATTACCAATTGGGAACGTTTCTGCAAGGTTTCTGCAAGGTTACAGGAACGTTATGATAACCAACTGGGAACGTTTCTGCAAGTGTAGCAGGGTGGATTATCCCTGCTTTATGGGAGTGGTTGTACACGGCCACCTGGTAGCGGGATGCAGCAGAGCTGAGACTAGCTGGACCCCCAACTGTAGGCCAGGAATGTTGAACTGGAGGTCGAGCAGCAGGAGCGGATGGGGCCTAGGATTCACTGACCTAGGGATGGTACTCTGGTCCTTCTTGCCTTCCAGGGTGATCAGCAGTAGATCCCCACACACCCCCACTTCCCCCAATATTTCCTGAGCCCTCCCACACCTGATGGCAGTAAGATGAATAATGTTTTCGCTCCCCAAAGCAGTACCCTTCCTTAATGACCTGTAGAGACCTTTAACACAGACTAAACTGTAGGCAGGGGTGGGGAAGGGTTAAATAATACTGACCATTACCCGGGCAGAAAAGGGTTAAGACACAGACTCAGTAACAGACACACACAGTGCTCCCATTCAGTGGTTGTTTAGTGAAGTTCTGATGCAAGTTACATTTAATCACAGTCTGATTCAAGTTGCAATTACGCCCTGGCCACCTAGTGCTCTCGCTCTGTAACACAGACTAAAGTGCTTCCCACACTGGGCTAGACACAGTAACAACACCTTCCCTCTAAAGGTTTATATATACTGTCCCACTACTCCATAGGGGGGGAAGAGAGGGGAGGAAGAGGGAAGGGATAAAGAAGTTACTGAATGGGAATTTTATAAAGGAACACACATATTATTACACTCAAAAGAAATTAACAGTGGGCCCACAGTTAGCAAATAAAGTCCTATCTAAAGCCGGCTTGAAAGGTTTGGGGCGCCCCTATACACTGCTCTCCAGTACCCGTTCAAAGCACCGTTTAACTTCACTCTTACGGAGCCTGCTCCCCACAGTAGACTGTCTACTGAACACGTTTCAACACGCAGAGCACCTCTGATACTTATCCAAGATGAAGGGCCCAATCTTAGCACCACTAGTCCGGATGCTAAGATGGCAGACGGGGATCCCGCGATAACAGCCAGCTGGGCGGAGTAGACGCTGGGACAGGTGATGCTGGGCAACGGCTTGGAGAGGCTGGAGGAGCGTGTAGTGGCGTCCTCTGCTGGGCTGAAGTGGTGGGACGGCGCGCGTGCTAAACTGTGGTACTCGCCTAAACACAGCTAAACCGTGGGTCGTGTTGCACCCTCCTGCTATGACGCCTATAAGCAGCTAACGCAAGGTGGCTAATGTCTACCACCTGCTCTTCGACGATGCTCGCCTGTTGATTCCTTCACAGTGTCTCTGGCACATGAACCAAACGCTAAGCTATCGCAGATATTTCTAGGATAACTCGTTGTGTAACTGAGTTTATCCGGCACATTAATCAAACGCTCAACTACCGCATGTATTTCTGGAATAACCTGTTTTGTAGCTGAGTCTGTTCCTCGCTCGCTCGCTCGCTGGTGCTCTTGTTAAAGACGTCCTCTCTCCTCTGTGTAGAACGCCAAAGAGAAAGCCACTCCCCGCTGCACCTTGCGATGATCCATTTCTTCCTCTCCTGATGTCCTTCCTGTCCAGCGACCACCACCGCCCCCCGGCGGCACCTATATCCTATGTCGCTATGAAACGTCAATGTTTTGAAGAAGGAGAATCAAAGAGCAGCAAGTTAATAGTCAATGTCAGGGAGGGGTGATCAAAGAGAACCGCACGTTAATTGTCTATGTCCGAGTAGGTATGATCAAGAGCGGTCAACTGGTTACAACGTCCACGTGAGCACAGGGAATGCAAAATATTAACGCTAGCCACCCTGAATAATAGCCAGACATATTCAGGTGGCTACACAAGGTTACAGGAACGTTATGATAACCAACTGGGAAAGTTTCTGCAAGGTTTCTGCAAGGTTACAGGAACGTTATGATAACCAACTGGGAATGTTTCTGCAAGGTTTCTGCAAGGTTACAGGAACGTTATGATAACCAACTGGGAAAATTTCTGCAAGGTTTCTGCAAGGTTACAGGAACGTTATGATAACCAACTGGGAACGTTTCTGCAAGGTTACAGGAACGTTATGATAACCAACTGGGAACGTTTCTGCAAGGTTACAGGAACATTATGATAACCAACTGGGAACGTTTCTGCAAGGTTACAGGAAGGTTATGATAACCAACTGGGAATGTTTCTGCAAGGTTTCTGCAAGGTTACAGGAACGTTATGATAACCAACTGGGAACATTTCTGCAAGGTTTCTGCAAGGTTACAGGAACGTTATGATAACCAACTGGGAACGTTTCTGCAAGGTTACAGGAACGTTATAATAACCAACTGGGAACGTTTCTGCAAGGTTACAGGAACATTATGATAACCAACTGGGAACGTTTCTGCAAGGTTTCTGCAAGGTTACAGGAAGGTTATGATAACCAACTGGGAACGTTTCTGCAAGGTTACAGGAACGTTATGATAACCAACTGGGAACGTTTCTGTAAGGTTTCTGCAAGGTTATGACCATATTGAAAGTTAGGAGAACGTTAGGAGAACGTTACTGGTACCATCCCAGAACATTACATGGTTATGGGAACGTTATGGGAACCATGATTCACTACCTAAAAATAACGTTATATTTCCATAAAGAAAACTTTCCTGGACTACCAAAAGGGAACTTAAAGGGGAAATGCATTATAAATGGCTTTTTCCAGTATTTAGCATTGTTTTATAGCAATAGGGGTTAGTATCAATGGGTCTGTGTCTCTAATTACCATATTTACTCATCAGTCTAGTCTCGAGTTCACAAGATCTTCCCTCACTCAACTAAGCCGTTCTTATTTGACGGTATTGCTGACGTGAATAGGGTACTGATTTGCATAACTAACGCCCCCTCTATGGTTGACAGCGACAGCAGAGGGAGTGGAAATATCTTCACTTCCTCAAACAGAGCGAGGCAGAGAGAGAACGAGCGAGTGAGAGAGAGGGAGAGAGAGAGATAGAGAGGGAGAGAGAGAGAGAGAGAGAGGAGCTTCTGTCGGGGAAACAAACACACACGCATTTTACACACAACCTGACGGCGCGCACGGGGAAACACAAACACACACACATTTTACACACAACCTCACATGCGGGGCTTCTCCCTGGTAGAGAGAGAGAGGGACCGCGGTGCAGGAGTGTGTGAAACACAAGCACACACGCATTTGACGTGCAGGGCTTCTCCCTGGTAGAGAGAGAGAGAGAGAGAGAGAGAGAGAGAGAGAGAGAGAGAGAGAGAGAGAGAGAGAGAGAGAGAGAGAGAGAGAGAGAGAGGGACCGCGGTGCAGGAGTGTGTGAAACACAAACACACACGCATTTACACACACAACCTGGACCTCGCGGGGAAGCAGTGCCACACACGCATTTACACTCCCTCTCCCCCCCTCTCTCTCTCTCTCTCTCTCTCTCTCTCTCTCTCTCTCTCTCTCTCTCTCTCTCTCTCTCTCTCTATCTCTATCTCTCTCTCTGTCTGCCAGTCGCAGACTGTGGGTAACTCTCACTCAAAGCGCTTATGGGCAGAGCCCATCCAAAAATAGCCTGAAATCCTGAGGCTGAAAATGATGCTTTTGAGTACTTTTTTTGAAAAAAACCTTTCTGATGTGTTCCATAGACTCTCAGGAATTGTGTAAAGTTGCCCAAATAGTGCAAGGAATAGCAATGCTGTCCCCTTTAAAAGATCTGGTTCTGGAACGTTTTGAGAACCAAAAGATAACGTTCCCAGAACGTTCTGGGAACTAAACATTGTTAGTTAGGTCGTTTTTTTGTTTGTTTTATTATCCACTTTTTATCCCCATTTTCTATTTTTCTCCCATCCCAATTTCGTATTTCCAATTCTTCCCTCCCCTGTCTTGAACGTTGCTAGACTATGCCTCCCACTGGTCGGCTGTAGTGAGGATAGAAGCCTTGCATCACGTGTCCCCTCCGGTACACGGGGAGGCAGCCTGTCGCATCTTTTCAGCGCAGCAGCTCGAACTCTCAGTGGCGAGGAGTAACGCGTGGGAGGCTCACGCTGCCCCTGATACTTCCTGTTTCCAACGCACCGGCGTCACCCAACCGACCTGTAGGAGTCGCTGTCCACAACGTCCAATCCCCACCCACCGGCTTTCCCACCCTCTAACACTGCCAATTGTGTTAGTATGACGGCCGGCCAAGCCGGTAGCAACGGCGAGAGCTGGGCTCGATACCAGCATCTCCTGCGTTAGTGGCGAGCGCCTTGCCCACTGCGCCACTCAGCCGCCCTTTAGTTAGGTAGTTGTTAAAACACCTCCAAAGTTTTACGCTAGGCTAGCTGATCCGTATCCACCTATACATTCCTTTGTGCTAAGCTAGGCTAGCTTGCAGCCCAACAGCTTTCTACTGAACGCACAGAGAGGAAATTGCTATCTCTATCCTCTTGTCTGACTGAAAAACACGGTAAGTGCATTTCCCATAATGTTGGCACGTTCCTTTAATCTGTTCCATTTTCTATAATAATCTTTCATTGTTCTTATCTTACCCCAATAATATAGTGTTTAAAATACCAGGACATTTCTTAATTCACCAAGTATTATTGTTTGAGGGCACATGGTTAGTGAAACTGAGTGTAATGCTAGCCATCTTTTAATAGTCAATCAATAAGTCGCCACATGCAGGAAAAAAAAATTAACATGTCTTCAAGCAAAGTTTTGATCCTGTTCCATAGAACATTTAAAATAAAAGTTTTTGTTTGTTTTGTTTTTAATAGTGTCCTTGTTTAACTGTGCTTTTGTGTTTGTTGATGGTATCCTGGCAGTGTGGGACGTGGTAGTGTGGGCGTGTCTAGTTTGTACTGTCCTAATCAGAGAAAATACGATCTATCCACTTTTGCCATCCTCCACCTCGTATTTTCAAACCATATGTTGAGTCAGAATGAAGCTCTTCTTCTGCTTTGTACAACAAAGTAAGATATTTCCCCTCCTATTTGCAGAAATAGTTTTATTATCATGAATGAATGCATGAATGAATGAATGAATGAATGAATGAATGAATGAATGAATGAATGAATGAATGAATGAATGAATGAATGAATGAATGAAAACTTTATTTAACAGATTGCAGAATGGGTACAATACAGTATGGCTCAATACACACAATTGTTAAGGGGATGCAGACCAGAGAAAGACGTTTGTCTTGTTTACATCAGGGTCATCACCAACAACTTCCCTACAAGTGCTAAAGGGGCACTTTGCCAAAAACAATGCTGATCTATTTTGCACATAATCTCACACACATCCAAAAACTGTAAACAATTTTGCACACATTAATTTAGTTTGACGGTTATTGAGAGTAAATAGGTTTGAATAATATGGCCACCAGTGCTATCATCAGGGGATATTGAATCCTTGTGTTGTGTTAATTACAGCTCAACAAAATGATAAGGTAACAGTCCCTATAAGACATTGGTGTTGCTATCTTTTCATCTACATAATTTATTGGTGCTGTAATTAACTCAACACAAGGATGCAGTGTCCCTGATGACGTCACTGGTGGCCACATTCAAACTCGATAACTGTCAAACTAAAAATAAATATGTGCAAAAAAAACATTTTTGGGTGAAGTGCCCCTTTAAGGAGTGCAAATTCCCCATCTTTTAATTCCACAAATACAATGCAAACTAGATAGAACAGAATATGCCGCACCGCCCTTGACTAATACCATCGTTAAAGACGCAGAGATGCACAAGCACGCGTGCACGCACACACACACACATGCACACACACACACACACACACACATACACACATACGTACAGACACACAGAGGCTAATTAGCCTGGTACTTCAGACAGACATCCTGAGAGCCAGACATCCTGGGTACAGATAATCAGACTCCCACATGCCACAACCGCATACTTCACTGTGATGCAGATGTATGCACATACACACACACACACACACACACACACACACACACACACACACACACACACACACACACACACACACCACATATACAAGTGTGTATGTACATACACTTGTGCCCGCTTGACCCTGGTCATCTGATGGTCACCGAAGCCTGCAGGGGAGCAGAATGGCGATGCTGGGTGCAGAGAGAGAGAGAGAGAGAGAGAGAGAGCTTTTAAAAAGGTCCACGTCCAAAAGGAGAGAAATGTTTGCTGCTGCACTCAGACAGGGTCAGGGTCACTTCTTCTCCATACTTAATGTATACCTTCTTCCTACCTCCCTCTCTCTCCCTCATTCATAAATACAGCTACTATATTTAAGATGGCCTCAAGGCGTTTTCCCATCATGTACGCTTACTCCAAGTTAGGTCATGTATGTCTTTGATGCGTCTTTGAAAAAGTGCAGGGGCTGCACAGCCATTCGGCCGCATTTAATCGTGCAAACATAACGCCATCGCATACCACGGCATCACATACCACGCCACCGCATACCATGCCGCAATCATACCGAGAGAGCTTCTACACACAGCGAGGTCCCTGTGCTGAACAACTATATAGTGTATTCTTTCCAAGAATATTCTGGAAAATAACAAACACGAAGGAGAAACCAGGGTGACTGGTATTTGAGGCTCATGCCAGTGTCATTGAGTGCAACTGGCGCGTTTTTTAATTCCCTTAAACTGAAGGCAGGAGTTTAAGGGGAGGGGGGAGTTGCAGGGAGGGAGGCATGCAGGCAGGAATCTTAAAGGCCCTGCTGTCAGGGGATGACACTGCAGTGGAAGCGTGGTAAAAGGCTTAGCCTCTCTTGCTCTCTTCTCCCTTGCTCTCGCCACACTGTCTCTTAACATCACTGTCTTCACACTGCATGCTCCCTCTTCCTCTCTCTCTCTCTCAAACTCCCTCCCTCTCTCTCACTCCCTCTATCTCTCGCTCCCTCCCTCCCTCCCTCCCTCCCTCCCTCCCTCCCTTGCCTCCCTCCCTCCCTCCCTCCCTCCCTCCCTCCCTCCCTCCCTCCCTCTCTCTCCTCAGTCCAAATCCCTCTCCACATTTTAAGTTGATAAAATAAGCTTTAAATGGTTGTACTCTAAATCCCTCACCAGTCCTGGCGACGATGCCCCCCCCCCCCCCCCCCTCAACGGAGCGGCTAAGAGCTAAGCAGATAAATTACAGAGTTTTTAAATGTTTTACCAGACAAGATAAAAGACAGCTAAAATGAATAAAGCAGTCTGTCTCAAAGGAGTTCACGTTGATATTCCTGACATACTGTAGGTTTCATGACTCTGCAAATTCCAATTCCAACAAAGGACTGTTGTTCATGTTCATATGTTCAAAATCTAAAGGTTTAAAGTTTATTACAGTGTCTTTTCTTTTTCTTTTTCTTTTATTATTTTTTTACAGCATTTCTGTTTACATAGTGTCCAGAGGAGAGTGACAGGTAATATGGGGGAAAGATGGGATGCAAACAAAGATTGTTGGCTAGATATTGTAACAATATGGTATGTATCCACAGTCCAGGGATTCAACCCCTGTACTACGTAAACAACTATTTTCCTGTCAAGGACCGACAACCATGATGAGATTCCTGTTGTCCATACTGTGGGTTGGAGAGATGACAGTGAAGAGAGAGAGACAACAACAATGAACAATGTATGCGACTAATGCAACCGCATTCGATCCCCGGGTCCCTTGAGGGCCGTAACCATCCATTTATTGAAATACTATCTCACTCAAAATGCACTTGCTTTACACTGTAGAGACAAAACCGGCCCTGCAGTGATTTCTTATTTGGGACAGAATAATGGTGTCTAAATGATAAAGATAAAGATCTCTGTGTAATAATCCATGTTAGAGAACATTTTAGAACATGTCTTTTTGTTTATTTCTCTTAGTGGGAGTATTTGGGTATTTACACTACAAAAATATAATACATTTGAAATGTACAACTGTCATGTGCCAATTCTCATGGAGCTGGAATCATGGAATCATTTATAGTGATTGTAACTGAGGGGTACAATTCCCTGACTGTATTGATAAGTATGGTATCATTAAACCACTACCGCTTTATGTACTTTAATTACTGGCCATACAGTACATGATATCTAAATATAATGAACACTTCCCACAATGAACCGGTTCTACACAAAGTTGTCTTTAAGTATTTATTGCAGCAAAAGGTACATAATACTTCTCTATTATACTTTGAATGCACTTGTAAGGCAAAGGAATGTGCGTAGGCAAATCAACAATGAATGTCCATTCTCTGGTTACGCAGGAGGTAATTATACAACCTGAATCTTAGGGAATTATATCTATGGTACACTAGTAATATATAGCGGGAGATACTGGAAGGGTCCCCCTGGTTGTAAGCCAGCAGGGGTAGAGGATCTGTCGGTAGTAGAGAGTCTGGTCAACGATGACTAAGGAGACTCCAAGTACAGGAGACGGTGCAATAGTCTCTTGATCCACAGACGAATACAGCTGTTCTCCGTAGACTGTAGCTCCACAGTGAAGAAAGCTAGCCGGCCTCAGGCTCTCTGAGGCGCCGACTCGACCTGGCTCCTCACAGGGTAAATCCCACACGTGTAGGCGTCGGCGATTCTCCGCTCCATAAATCACAGGACCAAAACAAATATAATCCAGCCGCAAAGGGCTATGTAGTCGTCGGGTAGATTAATCCAGTGTACATGTCCACACGGTTCTCGTCTAGGTCTCCTCGGGTGAAAGCGCCATGAAAGCAGCCCAGCCTGGATAAGCACTCTAGCTGATACGAGGAAGCGTTGGTGATGCTGGTCACTGTAGAACTTTAGCCGCACGATACACTATACACAAATAGACTATTACTGACTTAATAGAAATATGTCGCACTCGACGGTATAGCGCCAAACTCTGACAATTCAGTTATTAATTCGCACGCGGTCTCAATGCTCTATTTTGGGGCCAAACAGGCCATACTTCACCGCACGGAGTATCGTGGGTGAGGCTTCAACTTATTGGGTAACTCTAAGACTAAGACTAAGTGCTTCTGTATTCACCTGCGCCATATTTATATGCACGGTGAACAAACTAGTGCCAACCTCATTTCTGTCTCGTAGTCCTGGGCAAGGCCGGGCTTGTTCAGACATGTCTTGACGGTGACTTTGAACCTGACTCCGGAGGCATGGCTCTGGCGCCTGTGGACCGCTGTCCAATAGGAGAATGAAATATTATGGTCTGGGCTAAAGGGATATTCCGTGTATATGTACAAGGAATATACAAGGGATATCAAACGATATACAAATACTATGCAATATATATCAATCAACAAATATATATATTCGGTTTAATCTGATCCTTTGTAACAGTGATGAAGAGGTAAACATTGATAAAACATACTAGTCTCTTTAACACATGGTGATTGTTCGCTTCTCGTTCTATGCTAAAAAAACACACAATACAGTTTTGCAGACTCACTGTGTGTGTGTGTGTGTGTGTGCATACATGCAGCACTGTTATTGCTGTTACAGTATTGCCTCTCCCAGGGATGCATCTTCATTTCAGAGAATAAAATTTCCTCTTTAATCCATGAGCCATGAGTCACGCACAACAAAGCACTCTGGGCCCAGAGTCACCAGCATTGATTATGAACCTCGTCCTCCAATACAACAAAACCCTCCTTCTAATGACGCTCTCATAAAGGGTTGCTGTCACTCTCTGCTTGGAGGACTAACATTCACTCATGATATGTATAAATTCACTTATGATGTGTATAAATTCACTCATGATGTGTATACATACATTCACTTATGATATGTATAGATTAACTTATGATGTGTATAAATTAACTTATGATGTGTATAAATTCACTCATGATGTGTATAAATTCACTTATGATGTGTATAAAATTTATTCATGATGTGTATAAATTCACTTATGATATGTATAGATTCACTTATGATGTGTATACAATTAATTCATGATGTGTATAAATTCACTTATGATGTGTATAGATTCACTTATGATGCATATAAATTCACTTGTGATATGTATAGATTCATTTATTATTATGAATCTATACATAGTTATTTATACTTTATATGACATTTTCGAATATTTTGAAAATTGTTACGTTTGCTGATGATACTAATTTACTTGGTTCAGGGGAGGACATAAAAGAATAATTGAAAACAGTAGAAAGGGAATTGATAAAGTTAAAGAAATGGTTTGATAGGAATAAGTTGTCTCTTAATGAAAACAAAACAAAATGTATGGTATTTGGTGGTGTTCCTACCGACTGTGAAATTAAACTGAATTTAAATGGAACTGAAATTGAAAGAGTATATGAAACAAAATTCTTAGGTGTGATTATAGATCACAAACTCTGTTGGAAGCCACATAGACAATATATCAAAGGTAAATTTGCCAAATCTGTTGGCATTCTGTACAAAACAAGGGAGCTGTTAAATCAGAAATGTTTGCATATATTGTATTTTTCACTCGTTGTGCCATACATGTCATATTGTGTTGAGGTCTGGGGGAATGTTTATAAAACAAATATAGATCCTATTATTAAACTACAGAAAAGAGCTATTAGAATAATAAACAAAGCGACAAATCCATTATTCATAAAGTCCTGCACATAAAAACATTGGAAATAATTTTTCGTGCTAAGAGTAAAAGCCTACCAGTTTGTATTCAATGTCTCTTTCAACCAAGAGAAGGAAAGTATAATTTAAGAGGGTTATGTATTCTTAAAACATGTAAAAAGGTAAGAACTAATATAAAAGCTAGATGTGTTTCAATTTTGGGAGTTAAATTATGGAATAGCCTTAGTGACGGGTTGAAGTTGTGTACTTCTCAGGGGAGATTTAAGGATAAAATAATTCAGGAGTACAGTTTTGAGTAAAAACATCAAACATTTGTTTTTTTCTTTCAAGAAATTATATCTTGCAGCATATTTTAAGTTTTTCTTTCTTATATTAAAATATATTTAGTTTTTAAGAATTTGTAAGGTTGGATTTTATGTGTGAGCTTGCGTTGAATATATTTGTGATTTATTTTTTTATTTTCTATTCCACACGGGTGTGTTTGATTTGTCTGTAAACAAGACCGAAAAATAAACTTCATTCATTCAAACTTCATTCATTCATTTATCATATATAGATTCACTATATAGATGCCACACATGAGGGTTAGTGAAAAGTTAACAGACAAGTGACAATGGACCTCATGATCGAAAGTGTACATAACTATCTTCGTAAGTAGTTTGTACGAACACATTTACGAAAGTCCTCCTCCGGATGCCTGAACGTGTGAAAAGGTGTTTGTAAAAATGGCCAAAATGTTCTCATCTGAATGAAGAACGTCACTCATTCTTTTTTTTCTATAAAATCTTTTTATAAAAAAAAATTCCCACATGAAACAAGACACTACACAATACAATACAATAATAATAATAATAATACATAAAAAGACATCACAGGACAGTAACTTATTACAATAATGATAAGACAATAATAGATACAGACTGTATAGTGACAATCATGAGCCCCCTCCATCACCATACACAGCAGCCACGATCCCCAGTATTATTCAGCAATCGAGATTTATATGCGCTCTTTTAGCTTTGTAACAGCAGCCAACCAGATCGCGATATTAGACTCATTAACCCCTATAACATGCACTGGATATCTCCAGATAAATCACATCAAGATAGGTGAGAAACCATACCTTCGGGCAGAGTTTGTCTGGGTGAATCCAACGTGAGGCAATACATTTTTTGGCGGCTGTGAGTAATCAGGTAGTTTCAACATAGCTGCAGTGTGTACAGCATAAAAGTTAGCATCATACAAATTAGGGGCGTATGCAGAGATCAGCGCACTTTTCCGGTTAGAGCATTCTATTTTAGCAATAGTAATTCGACCATCTGCATCAGACCACACATCTAACAGTTTAATATTCAAATTTCGCTTCGCTATTATGGCTACCCCTCGGGCCTTGGTGCTAAAAGAAGAAGAACTTATGTTATGGTCAAATCTATTTGCCATGCGTTATCAGCCAATAAAAGGTGCGTTTCACTCAGTAAAGCAAGGTCCACTTCCTTCCTTTTTAGCTACGTTAGTACACTTGTGCGTTTATGCGGTATATATTGAGACCCCCTGTATTCCAGATCAGGATATTCAAATTAGCCATAGTCGAAAAGGGCTGCCGTATGGTTGAATGTGATTCGTTTGGAGTAAAGCATTAGAACAGATACATATCCACTCGTTAAGGTCCTATTGAGTTCCGAGCGTGAGCGTGAAAACAAAAATAAAATAGAGCGAGTCGACTGGAAAGAAAAACAAAAAACAACACAATCCCCCATTCCCTCCCCCCTCCCCCCATCAGAGTACTTGCGACACAGTCATACACCACAGGAGGACATTCCTGTTGTGCCTGGTTCTCCTCAACCAGTACTGTCTAGTATGGACTCACCTCGGGTCTCCCCTGACACGGTCAGAACAAGGTCAGGCAGAGAGGTAGTCAGACCTCATAGACTAGATCTGTGAGCGGAACATTGTTTGATTTTTTTTGAATGTACACGTAAAGAGTGCATTGTTTGATGTTCTAATGTACACGTAAAAAGTGCATTGTCTAACCAGTTTCATAAATACATTTATTCTGTAAGTGAATGTTATGTGAAGATGTTCATGTGAAACGGGAAATGTTAATGTTATTCTAACAGGTCAAAAAGGGAGATGTGGTGTAAGCCAATAGCCTAGAGGAGTGGGCGGGACTTGAGTAGAGTTCAGAGTGCAATTGTGTATGCTCACGACATGTTGTATGGATATACACGGAGGTACATTAAAAGCTATAACTACGGTACCTACTGTCTGCTCATTGAGGTATATAGGAACACATTACACGACACGATCTGCCTCACAGAGACATGGCTGGATGAATCGGTGACCGACGCTGCAGTCTCCCCGCCCGGCTTCACATTATTCCGAGCCGACAGATCCGAGGCTCTCAGTCTGAAATCGATTGGCGGTGGAATCAGCTTCATGATCAACGAGCGCTGGTGCAATAATTCCACCCTTCTGCACAGGTACTGCTCGCCCCACCTCGAATTCATGTCTGTGAAATGCCGACCTTTTTACCTCCCCAGAGAGTTTGCCTCTGTAATCCTAACAGGAGTATATATTCCACCCACTCAGTCGACTGAAGTGAGCGACAGGGCTATCAACGAGCTGTCGCGCCATATCTCCGACCTGGAACGCAAGCACGCCGACTGTAACATCACGTGCTGGGAGACTTTAATCGCACCAATTTATTTAAAGAACTCCCACATTATAAACAACAAATCGACCGCCCCACGAGAGAACAGCAGATACTCGACCACTGTTACAACACCATAACATCCGCCTACAGTGCGCAGGTAACAGCTCCCCTCGGAAACTCTGATCACGCTATAATTCACTTGGTTCCTACCTACACTCAGAAAGTCAGGTCTGTCAAACCTCATTCTAGGAAAGTTCAAATCTGGTCAGACGATGCTATTGAAACACTTAGAGCCTGCTTTGAATATACTGACTGGTCTATTTTTAGTGAGGCCTGTGACAATCTAGACTCCTACACAGACACAGTGTCATCCTATATAGATTTTTGTTTTAATCTCCATATCCCCACTAAATCTGTTAAAACCTATGGTAACAATAAACCGTGGTTCTCAAGTCAAGTCAAGTCAAGAGTTTTATTTGTCACGGCATACAAGTATACAATGAAATGCGGGTGGTCTTGCCCACAACTATGTGCAATACAGTGGTACAACATATAATAGAATCCAATAAAAACAACATTGTGCAATAACAGGTAACAGGTAACATGGTGTGACATCTCGGTATCTGTACATAGTTATTTACAGAGCATATAGGACATGCTAGGTAGCTTTGGTAGTGCAATACACTGTTACTGTTGCTATACTAATTTAAAGTGGCCTTTCCTTTTGGCAATAAGTGTGGGTGAGTGCGGCATGAGTGTGTGCCCGCTCATGTTAAATGTTAAAGTGGCTGCTAGTGCACAGCGTGCGTGTCGTGTGTGTGCTCATGTGTGCTTGTGTGTGGATAGTTCAGTGTTCTGTGGCACTCAATGTTCATTGTTCAAGGCTCTGATGGCCTGGGGGAAGAAGCTGAGCCTCTCTGTCCTAGTAGCTGGGGTTCGCAGGCGTCTGCCTGACCTCAGCAGCTGGAACAGGCTGTTATTGGGGTGGTGGGGGTCTTTCATTATTCTGCAGGCTCTGGATTTGCACCTCTTGTTGTATAGAACCTGCAGGGGAGGTAGTGCAATACCCGTGGTACGCTCGGCTGAGCGCACCACTCTCTGTAGGGCCTTCTTGTCCTGTGCCGTGCTGTTTCCATACCAGGCAGTGATGTTTCCGGTCAGGATGCTCTCTACAGCTCCTGAGTAGAAGGACTGGAGTATCTTCCCTGATACTCTGAACTTCCTTAACTGTCTCAGGTGGTAGAGGCACTGCTTCGCCTTCTTTACTACTGTGTCTATGTGTGTTGACCATGTCAGATCCTCTGAGATGTGGACCCCCAGGTACTTAAAGCTGTCTTGTGTAGTGTTTGGTGAATTTATTGTATATTTGCACATTCTCTGTGTACTTCACTTACAGTACTCTATTCACTGAGAAGTAAATGTGTTTTAGGTTAAGCACAGCAGTGTGTAACTGGTTCAAACAGAATTAAGTCATATGAAACGTGTGTTTCATATGGTAACAAAATGTAGTTTTTATAAATTAGTGTATAGTTTGTGTTTAATTTAGCAAAGGATCTGAGGTGTTCTGATAATTGTGTGTGTGGTTGTGCTAATTGTGTGTAGTGGTTTGAAACACCGGGCCCTGTTTTCAAAATCGTGCTTAAGCAATCGAAGCAAAATTATATACATAATGTTTCAGTCTTCTCATGAAAAAAATATTAGATTTTGGGGTCTTTTCCTGCCTTTGGTCCGCTTTGCATTCACATCTCAAATGAACTGCAGCAGGGTTCACTTGCAAGAGTGAATGAGCTTTCACACCACCCCAAACCAACCGGACTATCCGAGGAAATGAACCAGGGTTCGATTAAAGCTTATTATAGTTTATCACAGTATCATGAGCATGTCTTTGTCAGTGGACACTGGACATGGGTATGGATGGCTCCAGGTGCTGCTGCGTTAAAGTGCACATCTTCAATACCTATCTGTACTATTTAAAAGCACAGTGCAGGACACACTCAAAGGTTATCGCACCTCAGAGATGGCAGTGGACATGTATGACAGGACAAAGGCCATATGTAATGGCCTTGGGATTGAGGAACATACTACCAGCCAAAGGAGGAAGCAGAAAAGGATGGACGAGTATTTGAGTCATCTTGTGGCACAAGCTCAGACCTCATGGAGATCAGCTGAGACAGAGACTGTTCTATCCAGTCCTCGACAAAATGCTGCAAGAGCTTGAGAGCAGGTTCTCATGAGTTGGAGAACAACGTATGAGAGGCATACAGGCATGTTATGCAGCCTCAGACCAGTTTCGCTCAGTGGAATTGCTGCAACCCCTCCCCACACATTACAATATCCAACTACTGCCAGAGGAGATCAGAGTTGCAAAGTGTTTCCTGGCCAGGACAGGCAGAGATGCAGTCCCTACTATCCAAAGTGTCTTTTCCCTCCTGGATGATAATAATAATAATGCATTTGATTTATAATGCGCCTTTCAAGACACACAAAAAAAAGTCCACAAATCGGTGAATGAAAAAATTATATAGGATCAAATGAAAACTACTACTTGCTAAAAATCGATGTTTAAAAGTACTAAAAACCAAAGAAAAATACCAAACACTAACAAACATTCAGCACAGACAATGGGGATGCTTCCATAAAAAAAAAAAAAAAAAATTAAACAATTTTTTTATTTTTTATTTTTAGATCCGGGGCTAGGAGAAAAACATCCGGGGCTAAAGTCCCGGAAGCCCAGGGCTAACGACGCCACTGGTACAAGGCCACCCAGAAAAAGCGGCATTGGGACGAGTTAACAGGTGATGTTAACGTGGTGTCAGGAGAGGAGCGCACAGGGGCTGAATTGAAGTCCAAAAAAATATTCAGCAGTCTGATGCTGCGCTTGACTTTGGAATGACTGCGCACTTGGCTTTCAAGGCCACCTCCTGCTCCGTTTGGGGGTTGGTGAGTGTGGTCATGAACCAGGGGGCAGCCCATAACCGTGATCTCCTAATAAAACAAGTCATTAGAATAATTGAAGCCTACTGTTGCTGCAACGTTTCATTACGCACGTATACAGTACGTACCAATTAGCCATGCGTCTCCAGCATCTCCTTGCTCGAGGTGCACACCCACAGTTCTGTAAGATGTAGGAGTTATGTACACCTCCTGGGAAACGTGAGACCAGCAGGTGGTTGATGCGCACATGCCCAAGGTGGACAGTACCTGGCACAGGGTTTGAGACTCTGGTCCGGCTCCTCAGTGCACGATCGATCAGCTATATCTTCTAGCAGCAGTAGATATACCTATTGTATGTGTGTGTGTGTGTGTGTGTGTGTGTGCGCGTGTGCGTGCGTGGGTGCGTGCGTGTGCGTGCGTGCGTGCAAGTGTGTGTGTGTGTGCGTACGTGCGTGCGTGCGCGCGTGTGTGTGTGTGTGTGTGTGTGTGTGTGTGTGTGTGTGTGTGTGTGCTGAGTGCAGGTACCCAGGAGCACGCAGCTCCATATGCATCCTCACCAAGCCGCCTGCATCAGGCTGCTGCATCGTTGCTAATAAGCTATACATTTATATGGAATTCGTTAAACTTACCCTTTGTGTCTGTTGTCATTTGTGTGGGTTCGATAGTGGTGGTAAATCCGGTTCATTTTATGGACTCGGGTTAGTCACTAAAGTGATGCGGTTCACTTGGGTCACTGAGCCCCCCCCCCCCCCCCCCCCCATAGCCTATAAGCCTATTTTTATCTGTTGTCTAACAATTATTATAATAATATAACTATAGTTTGTTGTTGTTTTGCTTACAATAAAATGTTAACCATGCATTTTTTTTATTTGATTGGATCTGGTGGTAAACTATCTAAATCATTGATTTGAATGAATTGGTCCCTACATGTATACTGTAGATGCCACGTGGTCAGGTGGGCAACCTAGGGGGAGTAGTGGCAAAAACAAATGGATCAGGAGATACGCTTGAAAATGTTATGTTTGACCTGATGGTGACGCTAGAGATAAGGTCATAGGGTCACCAAAATCAATATGGTTCTTCCTCTGAACATCATGAATGGGCTAAACTAATTTGACAAGATTAGAAGAAAAAAACGATTTGGGTTATCGTGTACACACCTTGGAACTTCTATCCCCAGGCCATCAGGATGCTCAATGACTCTATGTGACATCATCAACCCATCCAAACACTTATTGCACACACATCCACATGCACACACTCACTTTAGACACTTTAACACTACATTATATTTATCTATTTATTAAAAAGATTTGCACTACATTAATTCCTCATTTGCATTTAAAAGATGTGTCCCTCATTATGTCTGCATTTGTACCTCATTGTCTTTCACTGTACTTAGATTGTACTTAGGTTGTACTTTAGTTTGTATATTCTATTGTATATTGTATAGTGTTATTCCTCCTTTACTTTTTTTAATGTATGAAGCACATTCTCAGGGGCTCACACAGAACCAAGCATTTCACTGTGAAGCACATTATATGTGACAAATAAAAACAAACTTGAACTTGAAACTTGAAATCTGCAACGGTCAGGGTGTATCCATGATATCCCCAACACTGTCGTCTTCGGGATATAACAATGTAGCAGGCAACCCTCTATAGAGAGATTCTCTAGTCAGTTAGTCAGGACTATCATTAATACTTACAGTATGATATATAGCCTACTTATAATTCATGTCCATGAAACTTGCTTTTGATGTAATATTTCCTCTCCCTGCGCTCCCATATCAAAGGCACACACACAGTGGGAGCTGCCAGCTGAACCATGCTATCTGAGGACACAGCCATCTTTGAGATGCGGTTGGAGCTTCGAGAAGGGATTCCCAATAACTGAGCCCATGGGTCCTGGTCTCTCACTCTACACTTGACAAGCTGACATTAGATCGCCTGTCATGATTAACTTATGATCAAGAGCCTACTACTGCGCTGCCTATTACAAGATACAAGATACAAGATACTTTAATGCCACACAATTATGGTTGGTGGTAATTGTTTTTGGTACAGCATGTTAATTAGCACTGGGACATTAACATGAAACATCAAACGCCCCCCCCCCCCCTCCCACCTCCCAATCCCCACAATAAATACAGGACAGTCACATATAACAGTGTCAGTCAGTGTCGGATGCTTGCCCATCTGTGCAAGGGGGGGCGGGCCAGGGCGTTTATTGTTCGGATGGCTGTGGGGGAAAAAACTGTTTCTGAAGCGTGTGTGTTTGGTTAAAATTTACCTGTAGCGACCTGAGGGCATGCGCTGGAATATGTGGTGTGCTGGCTGGGTGGGAGGGATCGTTGACTATTTTACCAGAGCGGGTGACAGTACGTGAGGTGTAGATGGAGTCCAGAGAGGGGAGGGGGCAGCCAATTACTATTATCCCTGTACCCAAAAAATCCAAGCCTGCTTGCCTCAACGACTACCGCCCTGTAGCTCTCACCTCCATAGCCATGAAGTGCTTTGAGAAACTAGTAAAGGGCTACATCTGCTCCTCCCTCCCCATCAACATGGACCCCCTGCAATTTGCATACCGCCCCAACAGGTCCACGGAGGACGCCATAGCCCATGTGCTGCACACAGCAGCATCACACCTGGACAAGAGGCAGGGGAACTATGTGAGAATGCTATTCATCGACTACAGCTCGGCATTCAATACCATAGTCCCCTCCATACTCATAGCCAAGCTCAGGGACCTGGGCTTGAACTATGACCTCTGCCAGTGGGTCTTGGACTTCCTGACTGGCAGACCCCAGGTGGTGAGAGCAGGCAACTGCACCTCCTCATCCATCACCCTCAACATAGGGGCCCCCCAGGGCTGTGTTCTGAGTCCCCTCCTCTACTCCCTGTACACACACGACTGTGTGGCTCAGCGGAGTAGCAATACAATCATCAAATTTGCTGACAACACAGTGGTGGTGGGCCTGATCTCTGCCAACGACGAGAGGGCCTACCTGGAAGAGGTCAAGGTCCTGGCGGGATGGTGCCAGGAAAACAGCCTCTCCCTGAACGTCAGCAAAACAAAGGAGATGATTGTGGACTTCAGGAGGTCGGGGGTCAAGGACTACAGCCCCCTCAGCATCGACGGGGCACCGGTTGAGAGAGTCAACAGCTTTAAGTACCTCGGAGCCTACATATCCGAGGACTTGACATGGACCACACACATTGACAGTGTTGTGAAGAAGGCACGACAACGCCTCTACTTCCTCAGGCGCCTAAGGAAGTTCCAAGTCAGTCAGAAGATCCTTAAGAACTTCTACTCATGTACAATAGAGAGCATCTTGACCGGCAACATCACCTCCTGGTTTGGGAATAGCACTGCACAAGACCGAAGCAGACTACAAAGAGTGACACGTTCAGCCGAACGCACAATTGGAGGGGGGCTCCCCACCCTCCAGAACATTTACAACAAGCGTTGCAAGGGCAAGGCTAAGAGAATCATTAAAGACTCCAGTCACCCGAACAACTGCCTCTTTGAACTGCTGCGGTCAGGCAAGCGATACCGGAGTCTCAAGGCGAGCACAGAAAGACTCAGAAGAAGCTTCTATCCCCAGGCCATCAGGCTGCTAAACGAACAATGAACACTACACAACAACAACCACCAAACGCACATAGCACACACATCCACACGCACACACTCACTTTAAACAAACACACTGTAGCACCCACTCCTCACACTTTATAGCACACACCCACTTTAAACAAACACACTGTAGCACCCACTCCCCACACTTTATATTTATTGATGAAGGATTGCACTACAACTCGTACACCTTACTGTAAATTGTACCTAAATTGTACCTCATCCCATTTCTGCTTTGCACTATATAGTACTGTACATTAGTACACTGCATAGTATTGTATATTATATGGTAACTCAGAACATTGTACATATGTCTATACCGAACACTGTGACCTCATTTTCTTCTTCTAAATTACATGCTATACTATGTTATTTGATACTATCTTGTCTAGCACAGTCTCTGGAGCGTAACAGTAAGAAGCATTTTGTATGAAAGTATTCTGTACTTCTGTATGACAACTATTAAAGAAACTTGAATTATTTTGGAGGCTGTCTTGGTGATGCATTGGAGTTTGTGTTTGGTGTGTTTGTCAGTGGAACCGTACCAGACTGTGATGGATGAGGTGAGGATGCTTTGAATTATGGCGGTGTAGAATTGGACCAGCAGGTGTTGTTGGACTCTGTAGTTGCCTGAGGAAGTAGAGGTGCTGCCTGTACTACAGTAGCTACTGTACTGAGTGTAGTACTCATTGGCCCAGTGCAATGGAGCTCAGATGTAGGTAGTGGTAAGAGACCTTTGAGGATACAATGAGTCATTCTGACTGGAAGGCCCAAACGTCCTTATCTTTGCTGGGTTTCCTGACAAAGTGGAACACAGATAATCTTACAGAGTCCCACTTCCCAACTACTTGCAACTGATCACAATACTGCAGTGCTGTGCTGTTCCTCCACCCTGGTGAGGAATGCTTTGATAAATAAAAACATGTTGTTCTCCCTTCAGCGGCCAGAGGATGTTGAGGAAACAGGCAGACAAACAAAAGCTTGCGGTATCCACCGTAGTAGCCTACTAATGCAGGATAGATGCATAATGGACATCTGTGTTGGCTACATTTGTAGAAACCTAGCCCAGACCACAAGACAAGTACCGGAGAGAGTTGGTGGATGTAGTGGTTAGCTAGATATTGTTACGAACTGATTTGCTAAACTAGGAAACAACCTGTAACAGCTGGCTAAAGCCTGTTGTGGGGAAGAGGAGAGGACGGAACAATGAAAATGGCTCCCTCCTACAGTACCTCCAGCCAACTACACACCCTCAAGACCCTGTGGTAACATTGACTGTGTATTTCATAACTAATATGTGTGAATAATTAGAGAACCATAATATAAAAGCCAGGTGTACCTTTCAACAGCAGAATGGATTTTCAGTGCTAAAGTAAGGAGCTGATACTGGTGGCACAGAGACAGCCACTCAACCCCCACTCGTGACTAAAGACTGTATGTAAATGTACCCACTAGAAACAAAGGAACTGAAAAGTCACACTCAGCGCCTAACAAGATTACAGACAGAGGGAAACAGAGGTCTAGGCACAGGCCTAACTTGCTTTTCCTAAAGGTTCATGGAAATTCTTAAACAATATCATATTAATTAAACCATATTAGATAAAAGATATTTTAATATCATATAGAATGTCAAACTGGTTATTTAAGTAATAATGCTATTTCACTCTGGTTGTAAAGCTTGCTAGGATCTAAACCTTAGAACTATAAATGCAGTCTGGGAAAAAGCAGGCTTGTTATACTTAATATAGGAAATCTGGTATTAAAATATAGACAAACTCCACATTGGGTAAATGCTGAATAAATATGTAACTTCTTACATTTAAGGTACAGATTAGAAAAGGTTAGTGTTAAAACTGTCCAGTCATCAAAAAAGTCACATGAAGACCCTCGCTGTGGATACTGGAAGAAGACACAGACGGGGGCTGCAGGGACCAGCCCACACCCCAAAGAAGAAGACAGGGGGGCGGGTACGCCCTCCCAGAAGACAAATCTAATTGGACCAAACGTATTATTAGAATGTGCTAGGATTGGTAGATATCTGGGTATATAATAAGAAACGCAGTGGTAGAGAGATAGGCCATAAACCACCAGGGGGTTTCTGTATCTCTCAACCGATCCACCCACAGACTGCTGATTATACGTGAGTAAATCATGGGAAACACCATTTGGTGTTTAAAGTTTAGTGTAATCCTTAATATCTGAAACCAGGTTTACTCATGTGTAAATGCTCAGCAAGACTCTATTTCATTGATGTTAACATGACTACTGTTATGTACAGACTGGGTTTGATGTGCAAACCTTATTAATCCTTTGTACAAACATGTGTTGATGTACTATGAAATAATCCTTGTATGTAAAAAGCAACCTTCTAATTCACTCTGAGCCCCGAGGCAAAATAAATAATGAGTTTTGAACTATAGTTCCTTCTTTGCCTGGCCTGCACAGTTTATTTCTCCACTCAGTGGAGAAAGACCATTCTATCATTATGACCTTCTTCCTTTTCCAGATAGCAATCTCATTGTACTGCAAATCACCTTAGATATTGATTAGAAATATACGACAACCCCTACGCTCTGCATCCTCTGGCCGCCTCAGACCCACTCCTATCCGAGCTCCAGGGGGGTCATCAAAGAGAAGCAGGCTATTCTCGGTCCTTGCTCCGCAATGGTGGAATGAACTTCCCACCAGTCAGGACTGCCGAAACCCGCCGCGATTTTAAAACTAAAAACACACTTCAATCAATATCTGAAATGAAGAAAGAAAGAAAATAAAAAGACTAACCTTTGTACTGTCTTTTACTATCATGCACTTTGCTACTAAGGAATCTACCGTGCCTATATTACTACCTATATGCTAATATGTCTATACTACTACTACTACGCACTCATGACTGTAGCACTCAGCTCAACACTGTTTGACAAACAATGTTACTTACCCTTAGCTGCCAGAGTTGTACCCTTCCTGCTTACTTGTCGTACAGAACTTGTGAGTTGCTTTGGATAAAAGCATCAGCTAAATTACTAAATGTAAATGAAATAGATAGAGCATTGGGGTATGTGTCAGCAGTGTCATGGAAGCCACGTACTCTTCGGTCTTTCCATGTGTCGGAGCAGCTCACACTGTTCGTTGTGATAGCGATATTTACATGTGAATTTTAGAGTGTCCCTTTTGTGTTGCGGTAATTAAGTTGTGTGGCACGAGTGCTGTCCCACATCCAGTCCATCCACCTGTTTATCATCTGCAGTCCACTGTGCAGAGGATTTTAGGACGGTGGTCCAAATTACAGACTCAGTTCCAAAAAACTAACATTCCAAAACATGCTTCTCCCTCGATTCACACAAACTACCATCAATGCATCGTTCAAACACAGCTGTTCCACCTTCTTTATCAGTCCCAGGTGGGATGAGTAGCCAATCACTGCATGGGCTACCTGTGACGTCATACACACTGCTTTTAAGGTGACATACCCAGTGCACATGAAATTAAAGATATATAGAGAAATGTAAATTATAGTCAAACATAGGGGAGGGTATTTTCATGAATGAATGAATGAATGAATGAAAACTTTATTTAACAGATTGCAGAATGGGTACAATACAGTACGGCTCAATACATACAATTGTTAAGGGGATGCAGACCTGAGAAAGACGTTTGTCTTGTTTCCATCAGGGTCCCCCATTTTCAATTCATATAGACATTTATGACATACACAACATACATGACATTTATGGCATAGGGACATATAGGTATTTAGTACTGATACATTTGTGACATAGGCGGTATTCAAATATACAGTACTGTTACCCCTAGATCCTGACAGAGTATATACATATGATGGGGAGGGGACTGTACATTAGGAGGGGGTGGGTGGGTGGGAGGGAAATATACATACGGCGGGGAGGGAATATATACATGCGGTGGGGAGGAGACTGTCTATTAGGAGGTGGTGGGGGTTTTGGGCATTTACGGTGGCCAGTTTCGAATTGCAGCCTCCCGTAGGTGCTCTTTAAGAGCGGTTTTGAATGTGGGCAGGGATTCACATTCCTTTACAGCTTTGGGTAGGGCGTTCCACATTGTTGTGGCATAATTGCAAAACGTGTTTAGTCCCTTGTTTGAGCCGAATCTGGTGTAGTGGTTGTGGTATTCACTGACCTTTGGGAAGTATTTTGACATGTACATGGGCACCCCGGTCGTATAGTGTATCTTGTAGACCAGGCCCATTGCAAGTTGCTGTACTCTGTCGTCTACTCTAAGCCATCCTAGGTTGGCAAAGTGGGCAGGGGTGAGGTGGGTTCTGGGGTTCAGGTCAAGCAGTAGTCTGACCAGTTTGTTTTGTGATGTTTGTAATTTTGTTTTAAGCGCCTTTGAGGTGCTTTGGTACCATGAGGTGCACGCATAGTCATAGTACCCTTGAATGAGTGCTCCTGCCAGAGTCTTCAGGGTATTCTTGTTTACCAGAGAGGAGATCCGGTACAAGAATCTAGTTCGTTGGTTGACTTTTTTTATTACATTGGATGCCATTTTGTCACAGGAAAGATTTGCCTCTAGGATGGAACCCAGGTAGGTAATTTCGTCTTTCCTTGTGACAATATTGTCACCCACTGTAACTGAGAATCCGTCGGTCTTGCTGAGTTTGTTATTTGAACCGAAGAGAATGGACTCTGTTTTGCCCATGTGTAATGATAGTTTGTTATCAGCGAGCCATATGCAGATTTTGCCTAGTTCCGTGCTGAGGGTTTTTTCAACCTGCAATTTGTTCTTGTCAGAGACCAGCAGGGCTGAGTCGTCCGCAAACAGGAACAAATTGCAGTCACAGGCTGACGACATGTCATTTGCATAAATTAGGAAGAGTAGCGGTCCTAGTATGCTTCCTTGTGGAACACCACAGCTCACTGTGAGGGGGGGGGATAGAGTACCGTTTACCTCTACCATCTGTTCTCTCCCCTCTAGGTAGGATTGCATCCAGCTCACTGATAGGCTATCAAAACCAATTGCTTTTAGCTTGTCCATTAGAATGGAGTGATTGACAGTGTCGAAGGCCTTTTGTAGGTCCAGCATGACCATGCCGCAGTATTTGCCCGCGTCCACCTCTTGTTTGATGTAGTCGTTCAAATAGAGGAGGCATGTGTCAGTGGAGTGGGACGTTCTGAAGCCAGATTGGAATTCGTAGATTAGGTTTTTTTCCGCCAGGTACTTTTCGACCTGTTCGTAGACTATTTTCTCCATGACTTTCGAGATGGAGGTAAGAATAGAAACAGGGCGGTAGTTGCCTGGGTCTAATTTGCTGCCCTTTTTGTGTAGAGGGGTCACTCTCGCAATTTTGAAGTCCTTGGGGACGTGCCCCTGTCTTATAGAGAGGTTTATTATGTGTGTGATGACTGGGGTGATGGCGGCTGCTGCGTCTCTGAGGAATTTGGAGGGGATGTTGTCATGGCCAGTGGCCTTGTTAGGTTGGAGGGCGCTCAATTTTTTGAGTACCTCATCGGTTGTTACCATTTCAAGTTTGAAGTCGTCTTTGTGGACCCCTAGGTTTTTGTAGTATGCTACTATGTGTTCTACCCCATACTGCCCTGAGTGGGAGGGTAGTTTGTTTACCAGTGTTGTGGCTATGTTTGTGAAGAAGATGTTTAAGT
This sequence comes from Notolepis coatsorum, assembly GCF_963971535.1. Taxonomy (NCBI): domain Eukaryota; kingdom Metazoa; phylum Chordata; class Actinopteri; order Aulopiformes; family Paralepididae; genus Notolepis; species Notolepis coatsorum. The sequence goes on from NC_140169.1 coordinate 120,274,564, forward strand.
AATTGGCTACATCCAGCTTGTCTGTGATGAGCGTGTTGTCCGTCTTTATGTTTATGTTTGAGAATCTGGTTTTAAGTTTTTTACTGCAGCCTAGTTGATTATTGAGTAATTTCCAAAGTTCGCGGGGTTTGTTTTTGTTTTCCTCAGTTTTGTCGTTGATGAAATTTCTTTTTGCGGTTCTGATCATGGTGTTTACGTCATTTCTTAGTCTGTTTCTTTGGATTTTTAGTTCAACCACGTGGGCTTGGAGTTCACTGTTTGAGCTTTTGGAAAGCTTTGTCTGACTTTTATGAAGTTCAGAGCATTTTTTGTCTCTGGTTTTCATAGCGGCCAGTATTTCAGTGTGCATCCATGCCTCAGCGCGATTTTTAACCCTGGTGGTTCTTATCGGTGCCATGTTGTTGAGTATTGTTGTGAATTTGGTTTTGAATCCAAGCCATGTTTCTTCAACCTGTGTACCACTGAGCTCATCTGACCAGTCCAAGCTCCCCAGTTCTAGGTTAAAGGCCTCTCTAGAGTAAGTTTTGAGGTCTCTAGATGTGACTGTTTTGTGACAGCCGGCCTTCTGTTTTAGCTTTTTGCGGGTACAGAAAATCATATAATGATCACTTAACCCGCATGCTATCACCCCTTTACTGGAGATCATGGACTTGTCAGAGGTCAAAATGAGGTCAATGGTGGTTTGTGTCGAATCGCATACCCTTGTGGGTTGGGTGATTAGCTGGCTGAAACCGTCATCATGTGTAACAATATCCAATGGAGTTTTTGGACCACTAGTGTATGAAATTGCAGGTGCCATGAAGCACAGTATGAGTCCCAGAGAATTTACAAAGGTTATATCAGGTAGCAAATGTATCCAGTTGATATTACAATGTGAATGTATGTGAGTGAATATAAACAAAAGCAAGTGGTTTACAAGAAAAGGTTGGATATACCTTTAAGAGAATGCCATGTGTCCAAAATCAAGTGATTGAAATGTACTGGAATTCTGGCAGAAATCTTATTCTAAATGTGAAACATGCAGGCACATTCTGAAGCACTATTATCTCATATGAATGATATGCGCAGTTGGGCATATCATTCACTTTGTATAATGTGTTTTGCATTACTCAGTTGCTCATGATTCCCATTTGGTTGACAGTTGGATGGTTCAGACAAACAAAGTTCTGTTGTAATAGTGAAACCCTTGCCTCATGATACCATATTAAATTACAGGCTGGCACATTGTTGACATACTCTTGAATTTCTCCCATTTGACACGTGACTAAACTATTTGATTTGTTGCTAGCTCAAAATAATGTTAAGTTTCCAATCCAAGTCTGCATGAAAATAAACTCCTAGTAGACTGAGCTATCAAAGCAGCTATGTGTTTTGGTGCTATACTGTATCTGTATGCAACAAAGATCTTAAAGAAACAGGCCAACATTATGGGAAATGGGCTTACCGTCTTCTACCGAGTCAGACAAGAAGATACTAATGTGCGTTAGTGTGCAGTAGAAAGTTATCCAGCTGTGAGCTAGCCTAGCTTAGCACAAATGAATAGAAGCATACAGATCAGCTAGCCTACCTTAAAGGAAAATTCCAACATTTTGGGAAATTAGCTTATTTAACATCTTCCCTGGAGTTAGACAAGAAGATACATACCTTTTTTGTCTCTGTGCGTGCATTTAGCTTTGGGAACAGTCGCTCCGTTAGCGTAGCTTAGCTTCATCACTGGAAGTGGGGGGGGGGGGGGCGGAGCCTGACGTTCCCTACAGGGTCTTACAGTCACCAAATACAACTCCAAAACGTTCCTGTAAACATGTTGTGACCTGTGTATTCACCATGTGGAGAAATAAAAAATAATTGAATTAGACAATTACGTTTTATAAGCAAATATACTTAACACGTTCGTTAACACGAACCTAAACTAACGTTACAACTAACCTAAAGTTAGTTTAGGTTCGTGTTAACGTTAGATAATGTACAAAATAAACGTTTTCCGCTGCTATAAACGTCGCACTTTTATTTTGAAAACCCCAGAAAGGAAGTCATTATATTTGCTTTACCATCCTGTTCTGTGTTAGCTCCGGTTAGCTCCGACCGTGCAGTAGTTAGTATTATTATCAATACCAGCCATTGGATTACTGTTTTCTAAATTGGGGAGGCTTTTAATCGTCAAGGTAAGAGGATTTTAAGTCATGGTATCCATACACTTCAATCGGTTCGGATCCTTTGAAGGAATGAGAATATCAACAAACACGGCTTCATGTTGAAGCCCAGAGACTCGAGTGGTTAGGCAAAAAAAATGTCAGAGTATATTTGCTTATAAAACGTAATTGTCTAATTCAATTATTTTTTATTTCTCCATGTGGTGAATACACAGGTCACAACATGTTTACAGGAACGTTTTGGAGTTGTATTTGGTGACTGTAAGACCCTGTAGCATAGCTGTCAACATTGGGATTTGAAAAAACGTGCAGGTTTTAGCCCCGCCCCTTCTCCTGGCCCCGCCCCCTCAGCCCGCCCCCTCCCACCCGGCCCCGCCCCCTCCCAATGGAGCTGCATCGTCGCTGCCATCTGCTGGTCAAAACCGGTATAATTTTGTTTTCCTACTGTGTAGAGTGTAAATGCTATAAAAATACAGTAAATGACCTTTTATCAAAATATTAACCATTAAATAAAGGTTGTAATCTGTAAATGCATTTGATTTTACTGTAATTTGACAGTATTTGGAAACCATAGATGCCAGACATTTAGTTTTCTTGCAGCTTTTTTTCTTACAGTCCACAGTCAGTGAATCCTAAATCTCCACTAGGCAACCACTTATCAGTCCAACAAGGACTGGGTGAACTAGTTGCTACATTAAATTAATCAGATACCTGGTTGAAAGTGAAATGCTGTGAACATCCCTGCATTAAGTGTAAGACAAATTCAGTATAAATTCAGTTTATGTAGTAGTAGCATTAACATGTTCATATTTATTGAAATCTTACAATTCATACATAAATGTTATGATGAATTGAAAATGGGGGAAGAAGTCCTTCTCTGGTCTGCATCCCCTTAACAATTGTGTATTGCACAATACTGTATTGTACCCATCTGTTAAAGTTAGCAATCAATCAATGTATTACCAGTGTCTTTATACCTTCATCACTGTAGGCTACATATTAATACGACAACTCAAGAAGAATCAAGAGGTTTATTTGTCACATACAGTGAAATGCAGGTGGTCACGCCCGCATTGATTGTGCAAAATGCAAAAAATATAGGTAACAGGATATGCATGATAAAAAAAGACATGCCATGTTCCTGAAAAAGCTATAAAAAATGCCTATGGTCATTAATTTAGCAGTGGGAATATCATTTTTGGAACAGTGTGTGTGTCGCAATTATGCCACAACAATGTGGAACGCCCTACCCAAAGCTGTAAAGGAATGTGAATCACTACCCACCTTCAAAAACACTCTCAAAGAACACCTACGGGAGACTGCAATTCAAAACTGGCCCCTACAAATGTCCTAACCCAGTTGTACAATAAAGACCAAGCATGGCTTTGTCAGTATTCCAATGTACCCAACCCCCCCCCACCTCCAATGTACAGCCCCACCCAACCCCACCCCACCTACCCAACCTCCTCCAATGTACAGTTTCTATGTAAAATGTATGTCAGTATTCAAATGTACAGTGTGTGTCCCCCCTACCCAACCCCCCCCCCCCCCCACACACACACACACCTCCAATGTACAGCCCCACCCCACCTACCCAACCTCCTCCAATGCACAGTTTCTATGTCAAATGTATATACACTCTTTTTCTGGATTTTTTTAGTATCACAAACAGTACTGTATTTGAAAATCTGGTATGTCATAAATGTATAGATGTAGCAGTACTGTCTATCTGTATGTCGTGTGTGTCATATGATGAATTGAAAATGGGGGACCCTGATGGAAACAAGACAAAAGTCTTTCTCAGGTCTGCATCCTCTTAACAATTGTATGTATTGAGCTGTACTGTACTGTACCCATTCTGCAATCTGTTAATAAACTTTTCAATCAATCAATCAATCAATCAATCTACAGAGAAAAATGAGATAGAAAAAAAGCCAATGCAATTTTGTGTTTTTCCTCAATATCTCTGCAATGCCTGCGAGTTACCAGTAACTGTATTTGTCATACCATGACAATTCACGACAACTTTTAAAACGGATCAATTTATATGTATAAATCGCATTCAGGAAATTGGGCGTCAGTGAAGGCATGCTCTCCGTGGAGGAATGGCAGGAGTGGGCAATCAAGAGACACTGGCTAAGTTGATTTGACACCCTCGGTCCGCCTCGGTGCATCAGTCTACTCTCTCCCGAGTCTCCCCTGAGCTCTGAGCTTTATCCGGTCGCGTCGCTGTTATTCTTCTTCGGGTCGCAACGGTCTGACTTCCTGTGATAACGGTCTAATCTACACTGCTGCCACCTGTCGTCACGGAGGAGAATAGCAGCCATTTTGTAAAAATTAATAAGTACAAAATACGTGCCAATCCGTGAACCGTGAACAGGGCGTGAAGATGGTCAAAAAAACAGGAGAATCCCGGGAAAAACGGTAGGGTTGACAGCTATGCCCCCCCCCCCCCCCCCCCCCCACACTTCCAGTGATGAAGCTAAGCTACGCTAACGGAGCGACTGTTCCCAAAGCTAAATGCATGCACAGAGACAAAAAAGGTATGTATCTTCTTGTCTAACTCCAGGGAAGATGTTAAATAAGCTAATTTCCCAAAATGTTGGAGTTTTCCTTTAAAACTCCGGGAGAGGTGTTTTTGGCCAACAGCTAGTCCACTAGGGATATTGTGACACTTTCCCCCACAATATTATATCGATGCACAAATTCCAGTATTGTGATATTTTTCACTGTACTTTTTCCAGGCCTTGTTTACTTTTATTTTTTAAAGATTTAAAGAATCCTGCAAGCACTTTTATTTCCTATCTCCCTATTCAGATTGCATGAAAAACTAAAGAAAGTCAACTTTTTTACTTTTGTGTGTATCAAGGTGTTTTTTCTATGCCATCGAAAATCATTGTGTTTGATGGGCCCTCACTTTAAGAACATTTTGAAGGTTGAAGGGCAGTTTGAAGGTCCTGATTCATAGAGAAACTAGACCTATACCCTCACATTGTATCATCATTTGGAATCATTTGTAGCTTGCAAACATCTTAAATGTCTTAGCAAAGTTGTTGATGACACATGGTAATTGGCTAATGATAAGGCACATTCTCTAGATGCATATCCAAACGGACCCCATCCTAAACATTCCATATGAATGAATCCTATCTGTTCAAATTCATACTAGGGGGGTGATGGGCAGCGACTGTAGCTACATGGAAATGTCCCCTAATTTTCTCCCAAATATATATAACAAGAGGAATGCATTTAATAAGCAGCATTGCAGCAGCTAGCAATGTCTCTGGGCACTATTTCATATAGTCTAAATAAACAGGCCTACACACACAGCGTAGAAAACAATGTGGAAAATTGGGCACAGTAAAGAAAACAAAACAAACAAATAATTGGTTCAACAATATGCACATACATATATATACATATGATGAAAGTTGATGCATGTTAGTCTAAATGAACATGTTCGGTTTGGTAACCACAACCAAACAAACCTCAATATCTCCCATAGGTGTGAATGGAACCTGCACCAGATCAAGTATTTTGAGGGTAGCATGTGAAGTGGATTCCCAAGCTGTTTCTGTTCTGCTCTGTTCAGAACTGGGTTTCTTAGTACTCTGCGTTGTGATTCAATACTTTAAAGCTTTGGGAATCACTTCTACACTCTACGGTGCAGGCAGACGGAATTAGGAGGAAAAAGGTTATATAACAGTTGTTTAATCAAAGTTATGAGTTGATACAAATTACAATAAAGAAATGCTATAGTTGTGATCACAAACCCTATGCTGTAAGTGATACAACCAGACTAAAGAAGAAAGCTAGTTGATAAGATTGTTGAAAGTCTTTGTTCTCTGCTTGATAACAAAGAGTTGGTTTTTCCCTCCAAAAAGTTCCTTTGTTTCTTGGCCGCCTGCTCCTTGTGGATGAGAGGGTAGAGGTCTTGTCCTGTGGTTCGGTTTTTTCAGAGTCCTTTCCCCCCATCACACCCAGATCTTATAGCCAAGATCCAGTGTCTCGGAATGATGACATCACCACATTCTTTCCTCCAATGCCAGGCCGGCTAAGCTTACATTTGAATTTAGGGGTTTGGCTTAATAGGCCAACCCCCTTCACATAAACCCAGATCAAAGTTAAGATATATTTCTTTACCACAAAGTCTGCTGACTTTCAATAAATTGCTATCAAATCTAATCATTCTGTTAGCTTACATCAATATTTTATAAACTGAATAGAATATAACTGAATAACAGATCAAATTAGAACTGGATAGAATAGAATACAAATCAATACCATAGATCAAGAGGATAGAACAATCAATTAATCATATTGAACATAAATGAAAACAGAACAGACACATTAACTAATTACCTAATTTAAGTATGACCAAACCTAATTATATTTGAACTTACTTCAATGACTTCAGAATTCAAGATTATAAGTACAATATACCAGGAAATAGTTACAGCTTGTTTGGAGCTCAAATTAAGGATTTAAACATACATTTAGTTACAGCAATAGTGGTCTCCTCTGTGTGTGTGTGTGTGTGTGTATGTGTATGTGTATGTGTGAATGTGTGTGTGTGTGTGTGTGTGTGTGTGTGTGTGTGTGTGTGTGTGTGTGTGTGTGTGTGTGTGTGTGTGTGTGTGTGTGTGTGTGTGTGTGTGTGTGTGTGTGTGTGTGTGTGTGACTATGTGTGTGGGTGTGTGTGTGTGTGTGTGACTATGTGTGTGTGTGTGTCTGTGTGTGTCACAGGAGACTTCCAGCGAGATAACATGTTTACGTGATCAGTTGGTCTTTTGTTCCTGATCTACAGAGCCCATTGTCTTAAACTCTTCCCAGGGCATGGCAGATGGCCCTTGGGTTCCTGTCGTAAATAGAATTATTTGACCACTCACTCCATATGTAAATCGACCTCTGTGTGCCCACAATGGCAATCAGTCTATGTAAACACACACACAATCTATGAATTATTGTTTGAGGGCCAAGTATTTCTACACATTAGTTTGATCATGAGATCTATGTTGGGAATTCTATGTTGGGAATTTACCACACATGTCTATGCCATTATGAAACCCATAGGAAACAATACAGGAAATACAGGAATGTTTTTTCCCATTTTCCAAAAGTCTCGGGCTACAGTAACTGAAGGGAAGGGTAAAAGTGTGGTCTTACATCCACTCGCCAACTGGACACTCTGTGAATGGCAACGTATGTGGGTGGGTGTGTGTGTGTGTGTACGTATGTGTGCGTATGTGTTTGTTTGTCCTTGAATGTGTATTCCGGGGCATAATGTGAGTGTGTGTGGGCGAGAGGAAGAAGGAAAGAAAGAAAAGAAACAGAAAGAGAGAGCGAGAGAGACGGCACGCAGCATGTCTATTTGTGTGTCGTTTTCACACAATGGGGATTTCTCTGCACTGATCTCAGCAGGGCTCCCAGAATATACATGAATATTCATGAGGGCCTCTTGTCTCTGGTAAAAGCCTTGTGTTGTTCCATTGAGGCTGCATGCCCCCCCTCCCCTCCCCCTGCGGAGGTGAATCAATCTTTTATCACAGGTTCGAGTCTGGGACACCAGGGAGCGGTAATGTCATTCAAGAAAGACAGGGAAAGTCCTCTCCCAAGAGGGGATGGAGGTCACGTCCCCCTGGTCTCCCTCTCTGTCATCCTATCTTCTTTTTGTTTGTTTATCTCTCTCTCTCTCTCTCTCTCTCTCTCTCTCTCTCTCTCTCTCTCTCTCTCCTCTCCCTCTCCCTCTCCCTCTCTCAAAACATGTCCTCATTCCCCCTCTACTGACTTGTTTGTTCTATGCCGATCCGGTTCCATATCTTTTATTTTTTTTACCCAGAGGAAGGAATTTTGTCGTAATCTGATATTAATAGAAACACTGCGATCCAGATAAAAAAAATTACGATTGGATTAATTTGTGTTATTATGTTTTACAGTATATAGGCACGTGTAATCACATTTTCGGATGGTTCCCAAGAACAAAGGTAATGCATGCGCTCAAACGAAGCAGACATCGCTCTAACCTCCCTCCAACCAACCCCCGACCCCCCCCGCACCTAATCTAATGTGCACACAAAACAAACCCACTCCCTGTGAGTGTGGTGAATATCAGCCCTCCAGCTCTCTCTCTAATGAATAAGTAAATAGAGAGCCCTGACCAGCACGGTCGCTCCATTTGGCCCCTGCTCTTTCACGTGGCCGTGGTACACACACACACACACACATACATGCACACACACACACATACGTGCACACGCATGAGCACGTCCAACACACAAACACCCCTTCAGCTTAACAGGCCCTGCTACTTTTACCTCCGGCTGCATCAGCAACCAGGCTCCGCCTGCATCTCCCGCTCTTATGTAACCCTGAGAGGCAGAGGGGGGAGAAAAAAAAGAGGAGAGGGTGGGGGAGGGAGAAGGGGGAGGGAGGGAGGGACCCCCACCCCACCCCCATGCTTCCCCATTCTGCTCTGTCTTTCTCTTGCTAGCTTGGTTGAGCTTCAGTGGCGCCCGAGGGCCCGTGTTGGCCCTGCAGACTGTGCACTGGAACATACATAAAGACAGAGCTCGCTGAGGGGCGGAGGGTGGGCCTTTTCCACCCGATTCGTCCATCCATCCACATGCATGTTTAAAGCGGAAATGAATGGAGCGATGTGTCTCTTTGTAAGGAAACATTCTGTTCCCTTTATGTGTCAGCGAGCTAATGCAGGGAACCAGGAAGGTTGTACGAGAAGAAGAAGGGAAGAAAAATGGAGGAGGAAAAAAATAGATTTGTATTGTGAAATGGACGCACCTTTAATGGGTTTGGGGTGTTAATAAAACACAAATGGGGGAGTTAGAGAGAGACTCCATCATTTATTATAGTTAACTATAATATAGTTATAGTTTCAACTCAAACTAAACTAAAGACTATAGGTGTGGGAAAAAAAACATTTTAGCTAACTGAAATAACAATCTAAACTTAATTAAAGGGATACTTCTGATGGTTGGAACCCTATAGTCCTGTTTCTTACTCACCAAGGATGAATGAATGAATGAATGAATGAATGAATGAATGAATGAATGAATGAATGAATGAATGAATGAAAACTTTATTTAACAGATTGCAGAATGGGTACAATACAGTACGGCTCAATACACACAATTGTTAAGGGGATGCAGACCTGAGAAAGACGTTTGTCTTGTTTCCATCAGGGTCCCCCATTTTCAATTCATATAGACATTTATGACATACACAACATACATGACATTTATGGCATAGGGACATATAGGTATTTAGTACTGATACATTTGTGACATAAACGGTATTCAAATATACAGTACTGTTACCCCTAGATCCTGACAGAGTATATACATAATGATGGGTAGGGGACTGTACGTTAGGAGGGGGTGGGTGGGTGGGAGAGAGATATTCATATGGCGGGGAGGGAATATATACATGCGGTGGGGAGGAGACTGTCTATTAGGAGGTGGTGGGGGTTTTGGGCATTTACGGTGGCCAGTTTCAAATTGCAGCCTCCCGTAGGTGCTCTTTAAGAGCGGTTTTGAATGTGGGTAGGGATTCACATTCCTTTACAGCTTTGGGTAGGGCGTTCCACATTGATGTGGCATAATTGCGAAACGTATTTAGTCCCTTGTTTGAGCCGAATCTGGGTTTAACATGATTTGTTGAGCTTCCTCTGGTGTAGTGGTTGTGGTATTCACTGACCTTTGGGAAGTATTTTGACATGTACATGATGATGGTCGGTAGAGTCCTTTCTCAGCACGATCCATGCTGTTCCTCACACTAGCTCTGGATAGTTAGCCACAAACCAATGCAAAGTCAATGGTGCCAAGCTCCTGTCTGTACAAGCTGCCTGAAGCTCACTGAAATCTACATTGTGTGACTGTGAAGTAAGATACAACAGGCTCTACTGTATATCCTGGGCAGGCGGCATACAGCCATTTATATTTTCTTTTCTTAAATATTTTGTCCCTTCCTCCTCCTTAGCTATGTCCCTCCATTTTTGTCACATCCTTTGCCCCGTTTCCTTCTTATTGTGTTTTAAGTTAGCCTGGCCCCTAACTTAACTGTCTCTTAAACAGTACTGTATTTGTATATCTTGTATGTCATAAATGTCTGGATGTAACAGTACTGTATATCTGTATATCTTGTATGTCATAAATGTCTGGATGTAACAGTACTGTATATCTGTATATCTTGTATGTCATAAATGTCTGGATGTAACAGTACTGTATATCTGTATATCTTGTATGTCATAAATGTCTGGATGTAATAGTACTGTATATCTGTATGTTGTGTATGTCATAAATGTCATGATGAATTGAAAATGGGGGACCCTGATGTAAACAAGACGAAAGTCTTTCTCTGGTCTGCATCCCCTTAACAATTGTGTGTATTGAGCCGTACTGTATTGTACCCATTCTGCAATCTGTTAATAAAATCAATCAATCAATCAATCAATCAATCAATCAATCAATCAATCAATCAATCAATCAATCAATCAATCAATCAATCAGGTTGTTTTCCTTTGTCTTCCCTGCCTTGTCTGTGTGCTCGACACACAGTGGTCCACTAGGGTGGCGGGGACCCCTGTCATGGTCATACTGTAGCGTGCGCCCCTCTTAATAGCAGCGGCTGGGCAGGGTGTTGGTTGCATGCCATTGTTTAATCACAGGCATTTAATTGAGTGCATGTTTAGCCCTGTGACTATACCTGTCAGCTTGAGTGGCTCGTAAATTAAGAGGGTGAGTAATTAACAGCATAGTATCCCATGAGTGGATGGTGTTACTTCACCTTAATGTTCTAATTTGTGTGGCCATTGGTTTTTTGTTGGTTTGTTTCGTGGCAACGTTTGGTATTATTTTGTGTCCCACTGTCTTGGCTTCCCAATTCCTCCTGCTCAGCGTTGTTAGGCCAGGGTGCCATCTTACTGGTTGCCGGCTGGTACAACCACGTAAGGTTCCCCATCACCCCATATACACTATAAATTGAAAATGGGGGACCCTGATGTAAACAAGACAAACGTCTTTCTCTGGTCTGCATCCCCTTAACAATTGTGTGTATTGAGCCGTACTGTATTGTACCCATTCTGCAATCTGTTAAATTCATTCATTCATTCATTCATTCATTCATTCATTCATTCATTCATTCATTCATTCATTCATTCATTCATTCATTCACCAGCCTGCGCTGCTTTCCGGCCACCGGCAAGCAGCCCGAAATGAGGAGTTTTCCATCCCTATTCCCATTGTGTTTTTCACATGAGTAATTACATTTTCCAAATAAAGATTTACCTCTGTCACACTTTCATCTGTTGTTCTGCTGTGTTACTGTGTTGGGAATCTAAGAACCGAGTCCAGGTCTATTTCCTCGACTTGTGACACTAGCAGACCCACTCTAGAAACGAACTGAAAACTAAACTGAATTGAAAGCAAACGTAAAAGAAAATCAACACGAATTTGAACTAGAAAGGTATGCTCAGTAGAACACAAATCTCTCAGGCGGTGTGCCCTAGTGGTAGGCAGGTGTGTGGAGCGAAACACATCCAGAAATAGTGTGGCCTGTTGGTGTAGGTGGTGTAGAGAGGCTGGTGTTGCATGTTGGTGTAGCTGGTGCAGAGAGGGTGGTGTTGCATGTTGGTGTAGAGGCTGGTGTTGCATGTTGGTGTAGCTGGTGCAGAGAGGCTGGTGTTGCATGTTGGTGTAGGTGGTGTAGAGAGGCTGGTGTTGCATGTTGGTGTAGCTGGTGCAGAGAGGGTGGTGTTGCATGTTGGTGTAGCTGGTGCAGAGAGGGTGGTGTTGCATGTTGGTGTAGGTGGTGTAGAGAGGATGGTGTTGCATGTTGGTGTAGCTGGTGCAGAGAGGATGGTGTTGCATGTTGGTGTAGCTGGTGCAGAGAGGATGGTGTTGCATGTTGGTGTAGGTGGTGTAGAGAGGGTGGTGTTGCATGTTGGTGTAGCTGGTGCAGAGAGGGTGGTGTTGCATGTTGGTGTAGCTGGTGCAGAGAGGATGGTGTTGCATGTTGGTGTAGGTGGTGTAGAGAGGATGGTGTTGCATGTTGGTGTAGCTGGTGTAGAGAGGATGGTGTTGCATGTTGGTGTAGGTGGTGTAGAAAGGATGGTGTTGCATGTTGGTGTAGCTGGTGTAGAGAGGATGGTGTTGCATGTTGGTGTAGCTGGTGTAGAGAGGATGGTGTTGCATGTTGGTGTAGCTGGTGCAGAGAGGATGGTGTTGCATGTTGGTGTAGCTGGTGTAGAGAGGATGGTGTTGCATGTTGGTGTAGCTGGTGCAGAGAGGGTGGTGTTGCATGTTGGTGTAGCTGGTGCAGAGAGGATGGTGTTGTATGTTGGTGTAGGCGGTGCAGTGAGGATGGTGTTGCATGTACTGTACACAACACATACATGATATGTCTTCCGCTGCTGTGACTCCAGGATGTGTGTTGATGCAGTCCCTGGCTTTTATTGAGATGGATGCTCCTTCTCCATACACTAGCTGTTTCCATCCTCATTGCTCGGCCAAAACAGTTCAACTAAGGTAGTTAAAGATGTGTCAAGATTGGATTACCAGAATTACAACAACCATTATCATTATCTACAATCTTGCAATGCCCCTTGTCCAAACCAGCTGGATAGGCAGAATTTGAAAAAAAAAATATTCTTCCATCCCCCAATTTAGTCATTATGTCAATTCCCTCCTGGTCATATTTAGTACTTTTATAATGTATTTTTTTAGTGGTGGGACTCGATAAAAAATGTGAATCGAATAAATTCGAGACTTTACAGTTAATTAATCTAAATTAATCACATTTTAATCGCATATCAATATTTGATGCGAAAAGCAAAATGTTTCAATTCAAATGAATTTTGGTATACAAGTGAATCAATGAATATACATTATAGATACATTTAAGCAGCAAAATCCTGTACAGCTACTACACAGACCAACAGATCAATGCAATTTTTAACAAAGTGCAGCAATTTTAGGAATAATATATATAGCGCAAAGGACCTTTTGTAAACTCAAGCACTTTCAAAGTAAAAGTAAAACGCAGTACTTTCAAGTACATTCCAGAACAGTTGACCATTGAAATTCTTTTTTTGATTGATCTCAATTTATCTTATTTAATGTTTTGTTATGAACAAACCAGACTAAGAAAAAAAGTTATTTGCAATTTATTATACTTTATACTTATAGCACATGCATGAGTCTGGTCTCCTTTGAAAGGTATAACATTCTTACACAATAAAGAAAAATCATCATGCGATTAAATGCATACTTTTTTTTTTACTTTTAATTCTTTCTGTAGTTAATTAATCGAAATGAATGCGATAAAGTCCCAGCCCTACTTTTTTTTATCTATTCTATTTTATTCTTTTATTTTTCTATTTTTCTCCGATCCCAATTTCGTGTTTCCAATTCTCCCCTCCCCTGTCTTGAACGTTGCTCGACTATGCCCCCCACTGGTCGGTTGTAGGGGGGATAGAAGCCTTGCATCACGTGTTCCCTCTGGCACACGAGGAGGCAGCCTGTCACATCTTTTCACCGGCCAGCGCGGACTCTCATTGGCGAGGTGTAACGCATGGGAGGCTCACACTACCCTATAGCCACTTCCTGTCTTTGCTGTGCAGGCGTCCCCCAACCGACCTGTAGGAGTCGCTGTCCACAACGTCCAAATCCCCACCCATCGACTTCCACCCGCTGACTCTGCCAAACGAGCCAGTATGACGGCCGGCCCAAGCCGGAGGCAATGCCGACACCCGGATTCGAGACCGGAGTCTCTCACATTGGTGACAAGCGCAATCTCCGCTACGCCACCCAGCCGCCCTATTCTATTTTATTCTATTATTATTTGTATTTTTTGCACAATCGCTATATGTCTTGTGTATGTATGTGATAAATAAACCTTGAATCTTGAATCGTTACGCTGGGGAGGGTGTAGACTACAACATGCCTCCTCCGATACTTACATGTGGAGTCGCCAGCTGTTTCTTTTAACCTCACAGTTTGGAGTTTCACTGGGAGAACATAACGCGTGTGGAGGTTCATGCTATTTCCCCCAGATCCCCTCCCTGCTGAACAGTAGGAGTCACTATTAATGAAAACAACCAGGACTCATACCCCACCGGCTTCCCACCTGCGAACACTGCAAATTGTGTTCATAGGGACGACTGACCAAAACGGAGGTACCGCTGCCGGGAATTGACCCTGGGTCTCTGCAGTGGTAGGAAAGTGGTTAGACTTCTAACACTACCCAGACGCACCAGGCAGAATTGTTTTAATATTTGCGTCCAGCATTGTTTAGCTATCAAACTTGGCACCATGGCCATACCACTGATGAAGGACATTGTCCGAAACATGTCTGCTTTGATTCAGGCTGCCAATAAAAAAACATTGAACCTGTGAGTGCTGGTCCGGCTACCCTGCTTTGATATACAAAATTCACATGAAACAGAACATATGAATACACTTCTCGCACTGTGAAAGTAATTATTTTGCCACAACCGTTTACGCTGAGGGGCGAATTCACAAAGAATGGATTGTGCAGCGCTAATAGCACCCTTAACTTAGGGTGTGCTATCTGCTCCGTCTTTGTGAGCTATTCACTAAAGATATTGCGCAGATGATATACTAGCGCAAACACACCCATAGGTGTGCAATTTGCTCCTGGTTTGCTCCAGCGCAGTTGGCTCGCGGAGCAGTTTGCACCTGGCAGCGCTGTTGGAAGATATATAAAAAAAATATATAAATTAAATCAGGCATAGACATAACAGTATTTTTCACCATTTGTATTTTGTTTATTTCGTATTGTATTTAGTTTATTTCATAATGTATAGAGCTTGCTTAATTTGTATTTTCATGACACATTGCATCCTTTGTTTTTGTCACTATCTTTCTTCATTGCATTTGTTTGTCATGTCATTCCCAAATAAATTATTTTGAGCAGACCTGTCCATGGTGCTGAATCTTTAGACCGAAGTTAGGCACTGTGCCAGTGAAAATATTTTCTCATTTAGGAATATCTTTTGAGTGAGAAAGTTGTATTTAATGTTTAGTTAAGAGAATAGAACCCGCATTATCATATACTCCAGAATAAACTTTTCATTGACCGTGTTTCCAGCGTCTACTCCTCATGGACCTGACGAAACGTTATAAGTTCAACGTTTATTCTGGAGCGTATGAGTGTGCGGGTTCTATTCTCTTTATTGTGATTATTACCTAACCCAGCACCCAAAGGAGTGATGTGCTTTGGGGGGACTATAGCATTGCCCCACCGCTCCGATCCAGGCATCTAAACCGGCTTTTTAAGATGCCAAATGTGCTCTCGATCACACCACGAGTTCTGATGTGAGCCTGATTGTACGCAGCCTCTCCAACGTTGGCAGGATTACGCACAGGAGTCATCAGCCATGGATGGCTGGAGTTGGTAGCCGCCGTCACCTATACAAAAGCACATACTTTTCCCCCACACATTTGCAATGAATATTACAGCACAAACCTTTGTGTCATGCATGTCTTGCATCATTCCCTATAGACTGCTGTTCCTAAAAATGTAGCTGTCGTGCACAGACCCAGGGAATTTGGCAACCACATTCGTTATTATATTACTGGCGTTGCACACTACCTGGGTGTTGATTGAAAACGTTTGCTTCCTATTTCTAAAAACATGTTCGTTTTCACTTGGTGGTACAATTGGAACGTGCGTGCAGTCAATAGTGCCGACAACATCGGGGAAGCCGACAACGTTAAATAACAATATAAATTATATTTAATATGTAACATTTATTTTGGTCCAATTCTACACCGCAATAATGCAAAGCATCCTCACCTCATCCATCACAGTCTGGTACGGTTCAACTAACAAACACATCAAACATAAACTCCAATGCATCACCAAGACAGCCTCCAAAATAATTGGCTGACTCCATCTACACCTCATGCACAGTCACCCGCTCTGTTAAAATAGTCAACGATCCCTCCCACCCAGCACACCACATATTCCAGCGCATGCCCTCAGGTCGCTACAGGTCAATTCTAACCAAACACACACGCTTCACAAACAGTTTGATGTTTCATGTTGATGTCCCAGTGCTCAATTAACATGCTGTACCGCAAACAATTACCACCAACATAATTGTGTGGCATTAAAGTATCTTGTATCTTGTATCTTGTAAATAATAAATACGATTGCATGGCATCTCTGGGTGGCTGGCTCAATATCATCCTTGATTTCATCGAGTAGATCAAGAATTGCTTGAGCTGGCAACCTGTGTCTCCGGATGATTTCGGTCTCGCTTAAATCAAAAAGTGATATTCTCATTAGAAATATTCTTTCACGAGCACGTCTGGCATTACGATGCCTTCACCTGGCAACAATTACTGCTGCCATTACCACCTGAGACGCTGTTAATGACACGCCTTTATGAATGCGCTTAGTTACCAGCAAATCTTTAAATGCGCGTGGCAATTAGTGCCGATCTTTGTGAATTGGAGTGTTTTTGCGATGAGGCTAATTTGCATAGAAAGGGAAACAGGTTCCTCACATATTGACTCATTTAAATACGCGCAAATAGCACCGACGCACCAAGATGCAATGCTGATGGCAATGCAGTTACCACCGCATTTCACCCTTTGCGCTTGCTTTGTGAATAGCAAACTGTGTTTCAGAGCTATTTGCACAGGCATAGCATCAGAAAAAGCTGTGCAATCCCTTTGTGAATTCGCCCCAAGTGTTTAATCATGTACAGTACATATATCAAAATTACATCAGAAATTAACAGATTCACAAATGATTCGCTAATGTTTGCATAATGGATTGGGTTTACCCATTCATGAACGTTAGCATTGTGGCTAGCGGGATGCATTAACGGGAAGTGGATACTGATCTCATCAAAGTAACAGGGTTCCAACCCAAATTGGATGATTGTACTAAGGATTACAGCAATGTTTCTAGAATATTATTTTCCTCATCAGTCTGGGAGTGTTGCATTCATTTAATAAATGTATTTTACATTCTATTTTGGATTTTCTGGTATTTTTGTCTTTGTTTTTGATTTATTGTGATATTTCTTCTTGACTTGTTTAAAGGAAAACTCCAACATTTTGGGAAATTAGCTTATTTGCCATCTACCCTGGAGTTAGTGTTGAATGCAGAGGTGCTGTGTAGGATTGTTAGTAACTGTCTAACTGCATATATAACTGTTTACACTAGTAACTGTATCTGCATATATAACTGTTTCCACTAGAGGGCGCCCTAGGCGGAGACACTCAGGAGTACTACCAGGTGGCAAGTATAAATAGCTTTGTCTCCTCCCACTTCTTTCTCTCCCCCCATGTCTCTCAGTGAGAGAAGACCTGTAGAACTGCTGCTCTTCATGTGAATAAATAAACCACGCCAGTTAGGGCTCAAGATAGAAACCATGCCTCTTGACCACATTATTGTCGCCCTATAGCCGAATTCTGTTAACAGTTAGACAAGAAGATAAATACCTTTTTTCTTCTATGTGCATGCAGTAGGAGTAGGAAGACTTGCACCGTTAGCCTAGCTTAGCGTCAGTCACTGGAAGTAGGTTCCTCCATTAGCCTAGTTCCCAACGTCTTCCTACTCCTACTGCATGCACAGAGAAGAAAAAGGTATGCATCTTCTTGTCTAACTCCAGGGTTCCCAAAATGTTGGAGTGTTAAGATACATACCTTTTTCTTATCTGTGCATGCAGTAGGAGTAGGAAGACATGCACCGTTAGCCTAGCTTAGCGTCAGTCACTGGAAGTAGGTTCCTCCATTAGCTTAGTTCCCAACGTCTTCCTACTCCTACTGCATGCACAGAGAAGAAAAAGGTATGTATCTTATTGTCTAACTCCAGGGTAGATGGCAAATAAGCAAATTTCCCAAAATGTTGGAGTTTTCCTTTAAAGAAGACGTGTCCGGCCGCATGAATACTTTCGGCAAGCAACAAGCCCTTTCGCGTTGCTCTGATTGGCCCAGCGCGCGCATGCGCATAAGCCGCGACAAGCTCCTCAGCCAGGCAGGAATACTAAGCTCCCTTTAACGCAATTTATACAAATGGAAGTATTGATTTTGCCATAACGAATCATTAAAAAAATATACCGTTAACTGGAATATGTTGTTGCTTTACACATATGTTGGATTATGTAATTGGTTTGTCATGACAAACCAATAAAAAATTGCGAATTAACCGCTGGCTATAACAACACACAGTAACTACATGCATCATTGTTTACAATGAACGGTGGGGCTAATCGAAAGGACTGGACACGGACGCCAGGGGCGGATTTAGGATTGTAGGAGATCCGGGGCTTAGCCCAGATGGCCCCCCCCCTCTTTTTTTTTTTTTTTTAATATTTTTTTTTATAATTTTTTTTTTATTTTTTTTTATTTTTTTTTATTTTTTTTTGGCAGGCAATGGGTGGGTAGGAGGGGGTCAGACACGACCCCCTCCACGACAGATTTTTTTTGAATTTAATGAACCTGTACGTGCAATTTCCTGCAATATAGAGCCTTCAATCTTGACCAATAAAGCTGCTCTTTTCACTATAAAACTCAGTTAACCATAACGTAGATTTATATATTGGGGGGGATATATCATATTTTTCATATAATCAAAAAGTGGTGGAGCAAGATCATACCTTTGCTCCCCCAAGTTCAATAGTGGGAGAGCAGAGATGCTCCGAATGCTCTTATGGCCAGGCGTCTATGATTCACTGATACAAAGTAAAATAGTGCAGTGCAATAAAATAGTTCGTAAAATAGAATAAAATAATGCAATAGTGCATTGCAATAAAATAGTTATCATCGTATTTTTTCGGGAGGCCGGTAAGGAGTGCATTACAGTAGTCGAGTTGGCTTGAGATAAAGGCATGGATCTGGTTTTCAGCGTCCTTTTGATTTATAAATGGCCGTACTTTAGCTATGTTTCTAAGGTGGAAGAATTAAGTTTTTGTCAACTTGTTGATTGTGAAGCTTAGGTCTGAGTCTACCATAACACCAAGACTTAACTCACTCAAATACAGTTAGCAGCTGGATAGACCACAGATGGAAATTAGCTTCTGCTAAATCTGGTGCAAACATATTTTCATGTAACAATGATGAATTGTAAAAAAAAAAAAAAAAAAAAAAAAAAAACATTTTTTTTTATTTTTCTTTATTTTTTTTTATTTTTTTTTAAATAGATTCGGGGCTTTTCAGAATACATCCGGGGCTTGAGTCCAGGTATCCACCCCCTAGCTCCGCCCCTGACGGACGCGTTAAACAGCAATCAATTAATTTAATATAACAGTCCGGTTCTGTGTTTGTTTGTGTCTGTAGATTGTTGGTGAACAACTAACTTTAGGTTAGTTTAACTTGTCCGTGTCCAGTCTGTAGTGGATGTCCCTTACGGGCATCCATAGCTGTTGCTGTAAGGCGTGGCGCAGGCGCAGTTGTGTTAGATGAATAAAGACGTTACTTGAAATGGCCACGCTGTCCCGAGTCCTTATATGAAACACCACCTAAGCTTTACCACATGGTGTCAGAAGTGTTCAACCCATGTCAGAAGGGTTAACCCGTTACCTAGGAGACGAAGAGAAGAGACTGGTCAAGCGGCGAGAGAGATATTACAGGCTATTACAAGAGATAGCACAACAGCTAACGTTAGCTAACTATGTCGGACGGCGAAGGGGCACCAGCGCCAGCAAGGGCGGCGCCACCAGCACCGGCAGCAGGTCGCGCGCAGACGGACAGTTTCCATGTCAGCGCACCAGAGAAGTTTGACTGTAAAGACGGCAAGAACTGGCCGAGATGGATCCGGAGGTTTGACAGATATCGCGTCGCATCGGGACTGGATAGGAAAGGAGAGGCTTTCCAAGTCAATACGCTGATATACTTCATGGGAGATGAAGCGGAGGACATTCTAAATGCTACTCAGCTGAGTGCACAGGAAAGGCTCGTATATGCAACTGTGGTTACGTGTTTGGAAGAACATTTCGTAGGGCGACATAACGTCATATTCGAGCGTGCGCAGTTTAACGTACGTAAACAAGAGCCAGGGGAAGCCGCGGATAGCTTCATAACGGCAGTGCATAAACTCGCAGAACACTGTAACTTTGGGGTGTTGAGGGAGGAGTTAATCCGGGATCGCATTATTGTCGGGATAAAAGACCTGGCCCTTTCAGAGAAACTGCAGCTAGACGCTGACATGACATTGAACAAGGCCATCAGTCAAGTGAAACAGCAGGAAACTGTGAAGCAGCAACAGACTGTGATGCGGGGCGGGGCTACACACACAGAGGAAAGGAGAGAGGTGGATGCGATCTCTCGTCCATTAAAAAAGAAAGAGGCATATGGTCACAAACAAACAGGGTATACCAGAACAAGACAGACAGAGACAGTCAAAAACACAGAGAAATGTCAGAAATGTGGTCGATTTTCCCCCCATAGCTGGAGAGAATGTCCAGCTAGCAATGCAGAAATGAAGGAAGTGCCACAAAACAGGGCATTTTGCTGCAGTGTGCCGTTTCGCACAGCCAGTGTATGAGATGCTAGAGGAGGGAGAGTTACAACAGGACACCCTTTTTCTAGGAGAAGTGAAGGATCATGTCTCTGGCTGGCACACAGACATAGAACTCAATGGAGAAGTGATCTCTTTTAAAATAGACACAGGAGCAGAGATGGCCCCTTGAGGGCAACAGATAATAAGCTATATGGGCCCAATAACATGGTGCTGCAGGTAGCAGGGCAGGTCATATGCCAGCTCAAGAGCAAAAGTGGAACGGTTGCCCAGCCGGTATTTGTAGTAGATTCTTTAGTCAGACCCTTATTAGGTCTGCCAGCAGTTGAAGCCTTGCGACTGGTAGAGCGGGTTGATGAACTGGAGGACCCAGGGGACATTTTCAGGCGTAAATTCCCCACAGTGTTCGCAGGCCTGGGGAGGCTAGAGGGGGATTACTGCATTCGCCTGAAGGAGGATGCAGTACCATACGCACTCACTACTCCATGCAGGGTGCCTATACCACTAGCAGACAAAGTCAAGGAGGAGTTGGAGAGAATGGAAAATATGGGAGTAATTTCAAGGATAGAAAGGCCAACACCATGGTGTGCGGGTATGGTACCCGTGATAAAGCCCACCACTGGGAAAATCAGGGTCTGCGTGGATCTGACTAGACTCAATGAGGCGGTATGTAGAGAACGACACATACTACCATCGGTAGAGCAGTCATTGGCTCAATTGAATGGGGCAAAGATCTTCACTAAGCTAGACGCACGCTCAGGGTTCTGGCAGATCCCCCTATCAGAAGAATGCAGAGAGCTCACCACATTTGTTACTCCATGTGGCCGCTTCTGTTTCAATGTCCTGCCGTTCGGGATCAGCTCTGGTCCAGAACATTTTCAGAGGCGCATGTCGCAGCTCTTGGACGGGCTGACGGGCATAATATGCCATGCAGATGACGTGCTGGTATGTGGCGTAGATAAGGCCCAGCATGATGAGAGGCTCACTGCGGTCCTGTCCAGGCTTCAGGAAGCCGGTCTGACCCTAAATGAAAAGTGCGTGTTCGCACAGACAGAGTTGGTGTTCGTGGGCCACAAAGTCAGTGCAGGGGGCATATCACCAGACCCAGAGAAAGTGAGGGCAATCGTAGACATGCCCGCTCCACAAAATGTCGCAGACGTGAGACGGTTCCTGGGCATGGCCACATACATGGGAAAGTTTGTACCTCTTTTCACCGACACTACCAAACCACTACGGGATTTACTGGTGAAAGAGAATGCCTGGGTGTGGGGAGAGGTGCAGCAGACAGCCTTTGAAAAGGTGAAGTCTGATCTGGCCTCAGATAGGGTGCTGGCACAGTACAGGCCAAATGCTAAGACAAGAGTGTCTGCAGATGCATCATCTTTTGGAGTGGGAGCAGTCCTCACCCAAATGCAGGACAACAAGGAGTGGCGCCCAATAGCCTATATCTCACGCAGTCTCTCTGACACAGAGCAGAGATATGCCCAGGTGGAGAAGGAGGCGCTGGCAGTAACATGGGCATGCGAAAGGCTCAGCTCGTATATAATAGCCCTTCAATTTACCATAGAGACCGACCACAAGCCACTGTTGGCTCTGTTAGGTACGAAGGCACTAGATGACTTACCCCCAAGAATCCAGCGCTTTAGGCTTAGACTACTGAGATATACATACCACATAGTATATGTCCCAGGGAAAGCGTTGATAACGGCAGATGCATTATCAAGGGCCCCAATCGTGCGCAGACTGACAGAGGAGGAAAGAGAGCTGGAAGGAGAAGCACAGGTGTTTGTTGAGGCAGTACAGCAGGGCCTACCAGCGTCTAAGGCAAAGCTGCAACAGATTGCTGAGGAACAGCAAAAGGACTCTGTCTGCAGACAGCTTATACAGCAGTGCAAAAAGGGGTGGCTAAGACAGGAGGAACTGCCACAGCAGCTAAAGCCCTACTGGATCTACCAGAGTGAGCTATACTGTGCAGGAGGCCTTTTAATGAAAGAACGGAGGATAGTAGTACCAGAGACTTTGCAAACAGAAATGCTGGCACGTTTACATGAGGGACACATGGGGATATCTAAGTGCAGAGCGAGAGCAGAGCAGTCAGTGTGGTGGATGGGCTTAAGTAGTCAGATCGCTAAGGTAGTAACACAGTGTGAAACATGTGTGAAGAGTCAGACACGGCATCCAGAGCCAATGATGCCATCGACATTGCCTCAGCGGCCATGGCAAAAGGTAGGGGTGGATATGTTTGACCTAAAGGGCACCACCTACCTGTTAGCAGTAGACTACTATTCAAGGTACATTGAAATAGAGAAAACCCCCATTACCACAACTAAAGGAGTGATCGAGGCGTTAAAGGCCATGTACTCCAGACACGGGGTCCCAGAGGTCCTGCGGAGTGATAATGGTCCACAGTTTGCGTCAGCGGAGTTTGCCGCCTTTGCCACAGATTATGACTTTGCTCATGTGACAAGTAGCCCGTACTTTGCCCAGAGCAATGGAGAGGCAGAGAGAGCTGTCAAGACGGCTAAGTCACTGTTGAGTAAGAATGAAGACCCACACAGGGCACTGTTAGCGTACAGAGTCACACCATTGCAGCATGGACCATCACCTGCTGAGCTCCTGATGGGCAGGAAGCTCCGCTCTCTACTGCCACAGGCGCCTGCCCACATGAAACCACAATGGCCCAAAACGAAGGCCTTTCAGGAAAAGGACTACCAACTGAAACTGAGACAGACACAGAACTTTAATGAGAGACACCGGGGGCGGTTAGGTGGCGTAGCGGAGATTGCGTTTGTCACCAACCCCGGAGCTGTGAGCTGGATTCGCCTGTTCGAATCCAGCTCACAGCTCCGGGGTTGTCACCAGCTTGGCTGGCCGTTCACACTAATACAATTGGCTGTATTAGAGGGTGGGAGAAGCTGGCGGGGTGGGTCCGGGTCGTTGTAAACAGCGACTCCTACAGTTCGGTCGGGGCGCCTGCTAAGCGCGGATAGGACCTGAGTGTGATCCTTCCACACGCTACGCTCTCTCAGGGAGGATCCGCGCTGCCAGGTGAAAAGAAGCGGTTGATTGGCTGGACGTGTGTCGGAGGAAGCACGTGATAGCCTCCACTCTCCCAGATGATCTGACTGTGGGGGGTAAGTGCGCAGCGACCAGGAAGGGGATTGGGAATTGGCGTACGACTAACATTGGGATGGGAGAAAAATCGGAGGAAAATGGAGGGGGAAAAAGATCAATAAAAAAATAAAAATTAGAGACACCGGGCCACACAGAGGCCGGAACTGAGACCGGGTCAATCGGTGTGGATCTCCACCTCAAAACGGCCAGCTACGGTGCTCAGGAAGGCTGACACGCCACGCTCCTATGTGGTCCGGGCAGGAGAAGAGGTGGTGAGGAGGAATAGGGCTCATCTGCAAGCTCTCCCTGAGCCACAAGAGACACCGACTCCACAGGAGGAGCAAACAACGGAGGAGGAAATAGCACCAAGCGCCCTGACTAGAGAGAGAGAGAGTACAGAGACTAAAGTGAGAGACGTTCCAAGACGGCAGATAAAGCCGCCAGAATGGCTCAAGGACTACGTTCAGTAAAAAAAAAAAAAAAAAAAAGGAGTGCTTCACCTTACAGCTAGAAGGTACTTACCTGTATTATCTGTGCAGGAATGTTATGTAATGTTACATCATTATGGTTCTCTTTAGAGTATTTCAACATATAATTGAGGATGTTAGGTTTATTCCTGGGAGAAGGAGAGATGTAATGGATGTCTGTAGTAGATGTCTGAATATACTGGAGGATGTTTATACTTGAGGATGTTAGGTTTATTCCTGGGAGAAGGGGAGATGTAGTGGATGTCCCTTACGGGCATCCATAGCTGTTGCTGTAAGGCGTGGCGCAGGCGCAGTTGTGTTAGATGAATAAAGACGTTACTTGAAATGGCCACGCTGTCCCGAGTCCTTATATGAAACACCACCTAAGCTTTACCACACAGTCCTTTCGATTAGCCCCACCGTTCATTGTAAACAATGATGCATGTAGTTACTGTGTGTTGTTGTAGCCACCGGTTAATTCGCGATTTTTTATTGGTTTGTCATGACAAATTACCAGAATTACAACAACCATTATCATTATCTACAATCTTGCAATGCCCCTTGTCCAAACCAGCTGGTTAGGCAGAATTATAAAAAAAGATTCTTCCATCCCCCAATTTAGTCATTATGCCAATTCCCTCCTGGTCGTTGCGCTGGGGAGGGTGTAGACTACAACATGCCTCCTCCGATACATGTGGAGTTGCCAGCTGTTTCTTTTCACCTCACAGTTTGGAGTTTCACTGGGATAACATAACGCGTGTGGAGGTTCATGCTATTTCCCCCAGATCCCCTCCCTGCTGAACAGTAGGAGTCATTATTAAAACAACCAGGACTCAATTCATACCCCACCGGCTTCCCACCTGCGAACACTGCAAAGTGTGTTCATAGGGACGACTGACCAAAACGGAGGTACCGCTGCCGGGAACTGACCCTGGGTGTCTGCAGTGGTAGGAAAGTGGTTAGACTTCTAACACTACCGAGACGCACCAGGCAGAATTGTTTTAATGTTTGCGTCCAGCATTGTTTAGCTATCAAACTCGGCACCATGGCCTAAATTCACATGAAACAGAACACATGAATACACTTCTCGCACTGTGAAAGTAATTATTTTGGCACAAACGCTAGTGTAGTTTACACTGAGGGGCGAATTCACAAAGAATGGATTGCGCAGCGCTAATAGCACCCTTAACTTAGCGTGCACTATCTGCTCCGTCTTTGTGAGCTATTCACTAAAGATATTGGGTGGATGATATACTAGCGCAAACACACCCATAGGTGTGCAATTTTCTCCTGATTTGCTCCAGCGCAGTTGGCTCGCGGAGCAGTTTGCACCTGGCAAACTATACTATACTTTATACTGGCTACCTAGTATGATGGAAATTATTTCAAATGAAATCGTTTTCTTTGACCGATGTGAAAAATATTCGAGGCAGGAGTTCTGTCACTGTGTGCAGCAAACATACAGACAGACACTATATAATGGAGATAGATAATACAACTATAATAAGGCTGCTCCTTATAAGGAGGTAGATGCAGCGAGAGACAAAGACATCATTCCAATAGGCTTTTACAAAATAAAAATTATCTAAATGAGTTTACATTGCTTTTGAGACTATTTCAAATACACATGGGTATGATATTATTTTATATAATAATGAAAATAAGCACTTAGGAAGAGATGTTACTCAAATGCTAAAAGAATAGGCTGAGCCCGCGGGGTTGAGCCTTTGGGGTTATCAAGAAGAGGACATCAGTGTAATGTTGAGTCAGGCCCAACACACCTCCCTGCTGCTGGCTCAACAGTAAACCCAGGTGTCCCGGAGCCAGGGTCCTCCACACAGACTCCCAGCCCAACACACCTCCCTGCTGCTGGCTCAACAGTAAACCCAGGTGTCCCGGAGCCAGGGTCCTCCACACAGACTCCCAGCCCAACACACCTCCCTGCTGCTGGCTCAACAGTAAACCCAAGCGTCCCGGAGCCAGGGTCCTCCACACAGACTCCCAGCCCAACACACCTCCCTGCTGCTGGCTCAACAGTAAACCCAAGCGTCCCGGAGCCAGGGTCCTCCACACAGACTCCCAGCCCAACACACTTCCCTGCTGCTGGCTCAACAGTAAACCCAGGTGTCCCGGAGCCAGGGTCATCACAGGGGACATTTCGATAATCAATATTATACAGATTTTAATCAACGCTAAAACCCTGTACTGCAGACCTCATGTATCCATGTGATCCAGGTTATCAACCAGATACAGATTGCCTCTTTAAATAGTTGTTGATAGTGACCCAGGGCTGACTGACGAGATATTTATATTAATTATGGCATTTTCTGCCGGAACTGTTGATAATAGAATAGAATAGGTCCCAAAACCCCTCAATATGAAGAAACAGCATAGAGAAATAGCATTTGTTATGCCTGCTGTGATAATATAGTGGTGTTTGTGGCTCTGTATCCTGTTGGGTGTAATTATCCATCTCATGCCTGTTCCAGGTCAGTGACCCCAGCCCCGTGTGGTGCCTCTTGCAGGCCAGGGCTCTGTACCTGATGGCCTTTGTTTGCTCTCGCTCTCTCTCTCTCTCTCTCTCTCTCTCTCTCTCTCTCTCTCTCTCTCTCTCTCTCTCTCTCTCTCTCTCTCTCTCTCTCTCTCTCTCTCTCTCTCTCTCTCTCTCTCTCTCTCTCTCTCTCTCTCTCTCTCTCTCAGTCCCCCTGTCCTGCCGTGGTCTATAAGCCCTCAGCGCTCCAGCCAGGAGCTTTGCAGGTCTGACCAGTCGCGCCTGGCAGGCCACACTCACCAGGCTATATCACTTGCATTATTAATCCTCCGTCTCAGATGCCACGCTCATAAACACTCTGTTATCATTTAGGATCCAGTGACTCATTAACAGGCTGTTCAGGTCAATCAGTTGTTACCACCGTGACTTCGGTGGCCCACAGCTGTTGACCGATACGACTGACCTGCAGCTGTTTGTCTTCCTCGAGGCAGGCAGAGCCTTCATTACCAGGGACGTTGTGACAAAGCGGCGCTGTGACGGAAACTGAAGATGCCTCAGCCGGCAGTGGCGAGTTTCAGCATAGAGAGACTGCAGGCGTCTCGGGTTTTCACCCGCACTGTCAAAAAGTCCCCGTCAGGTCTCCTTGGTAACTGCAGGATGAAGAGCACTTCTTTCATTCACCCCCGTCTGCCAGGCGCTGCTGTGCTCAGCTCGATGGCGAGACTTAGTAGAAAGCCAAGCTCTGTGGCGCTGTGTGTGTGTGTGTGTGTGTGTGTGTGTGTGTGTGTGTGTGTGTGTGTGTGTGTGTGTGTGTGTGTGTGTGTGTGTGTGTGTGTGTGTGTGTGTGTGTGTGTGTGTGTGTGTGTGTGTGTGTGTGTGTGTGTGTGTGTGTGTGTGTGCGTGCGTGCGTGTGTGTGTGTTGTTTTATTTTTGTTTTATTGTTGTTTTATTGTGGATCCCCATTAGTCTACACCAAAGTGAGACTACTCTTCCTGGGGTCCAAACATTAAAAATACAAACACACACAAAAAAAGTAAAATAAAAATATAAAACCACAAACATTGAACTACTCACAAGAAAACATCACAACGAACAAAACAGTGAATAAAAGCTCACTTACTATTCATAAGTTAGATATCACAATTCTCAACCATAAAATACAAATTACATATTCAGTCCATAAGAACAAAACAGATCAAAATCATATATATGATTTGAACTCATATTATAGCATAACTTTTCTCAAGTCACCGATCACCTTTATATTTCCATATTAATTTCAAAAGTCAATGGCCAAAATGTAACTCATTATTCATGAGCGCAATTTTAAACTTTTTTTTAAACATAAATTTGTTCCTTATCATAGTTATATTTCTGGGTATTTTATTTCAATAAGCAACTGCTCTATACATTACCGTATTTTTCAGAGCATTTGTTTTTGGTAGCGGTAAAGTAAAGCATGAATCTAATGCTTGCCTTGTGCTATATCCATGTCTCATATTAGTTGGGTACAGTTGTGAGTGCAAACCCTCCGGTTTCCCAGTATTACAGATATTAAACAAAAAAGTTACCAGGTTACCAGCCTTGGACCCATGCTTAGATTAAGCCCTTGACATATACATGAGTCCATTATTCTCTGCTTTTAACCTCTTAAGCCCTAGCCCTATTTTCAGAAAATCCACCTAAAAATACATACCTAAGTATATGGAAGATTGCTCCACTTCTACAAGGGCATTTGCATGTTCTTGGTATCTAGGGACATCTAAGGATCCCAGGGAATGTATTCCCAGTGACAGAAATATTGTGTATGTTACTAGGCTTGAGTAGATTGTAATGAACCAAAGGAGAATATCAATTATATTTTTTGTAATAATCTTTTTTCATCTTTGACGGTGAATAACACCATGCTAAAAATGACCAGACTAAGCAAATGAATAAAGGGAAGATGATTAAACAGATGGTTTTGTAGATAAAGTACTGAATTCTGCCATCCGGACACATGCAATTTGAAATATTATTATAGAATATAGAATATCAGTCCTATAAATTACCTTATTATAGCCAAGTCGCACATCTATGGATCGGGCCAAATCTCCTCTTTCCAATGGCAGAGTTGAATCTGGATTTAGTATCACCAGGCGTGTTCCACAAACCGCGAATGAAATCTACTGTAAGTAGGGTTGGGTACCATTCACATTTGAATCGATACCGGTACCGGTACCTGTGAATCGATACCGGTACCTAAAGGTACTTTTTTAAGTGTACATATTTAGTCTCTAAATATGTAATCTACCTACCTCAGTTGTAAAACATTTGTTCAAACTTCAAATGATTTATTATCATTATTATTTATTTATAACAATTTGTTAATATATAATAATTTTCCGCGAGCGTTGTCTGCATCTAGCTTTGTAAAGTGTAACCACACTTGCAACCGTTTTCGGCTTGCCATTCCCATGACTGCTTTGTTGTTGAATCAAGTCAAATCCTAGGTAAGCATGTATTGTGCGTGTGAATGTGCGGCACAATTCATACGTTTCATTTAGAGGTAAACGAAACGTTGACATCATCTATGTCTGTTTTTTTTACAGTACCGAAATGTGGCACCGGTGGATCTCACCGACGTGATTCGGTCGGTACCCTTAAAAGTACCGGATTCGGTACCCATCCCTAACTGTAAGTACAGTTACTCTTTTATAATGGATATTGCTCTGCCATTTTTCATCAGATGGCAATGCCGATTTTTGCTAAACGTTCACAGAAAGGTAGATAAACTAACAGTGTCCTAATTTATGCCAATAGCGTTCAGGTTTGTGGTAGATAATCCAGAACATTTAGATAAATAAAAAAAAAGATTGCACAAGTCATATGATTGACAGGAGCTGGCTTGAGCTGGGTAGTGTAATTTTTTCGAAATTCCAACGCCATTCGAAACCTCTGGGTCTCCTCTCCTCATATGACTACAAACAAAATGGCGGCGCGCATTCAAAATGGCGGATATTTGCTAATTTCTGAATACATTCCGAAAACGAATATTTCACTAATAACACTTTAACCTATTGGTAAACAAACGTATTGCTGAAAATATACAATATGACTGCTGTTTTGACAGGGTTAGGGTCTTTACTCTTGGCTACCTTTGGGGGAAAAACGCAACATTAATTCATACAGTCTGTAGAGATGGATGTATGGCTTGGGTCCAATACCGGACTCGTCGGGCTTAAGAGGTTAAATACAGTACTTTAAATGGAGCACAGTTAGATTTATTTTTCCATTGACTAGTCAAACTAAAAAAAGAATGTAAAATATGTATGAGAAGAAAAAGAAAATCCCAGATTTCCGGAATTCGCGTTGGGTTTCCTCATCCTCTAATCCTTCTTCCAACTCAACCTGGTCATCCACCGCGATAGCAAGGTGGTGGGTACCAAGATTTTAGTTGTGCTGAATTTTTTTTATCTGAACTGATTTGGAAGAAGAGATGCCTAGAAAACCGAGGAGAAGGAAGGAGGAAAAGGAGGAAAAGGAGGAAAAGGAAGAGGACCATGAGACAGGCCAAGATATGGAGGCATCCTGTTGTTGACAAGGCTGATTCAGAGAGCGGGGAGCTCCGAGAGGCGAGCGGAGGGGAGGGGGTAGAATGCTCGGCGGATGAGCAAGCTATATTGGAGCAGATGGAGATACTAGCGTTAGCGGCATCAAGGCAGCTGAAGCAAGAGATGAGGGAATTCAGAGAGGAAATCGGGCCATAGTGAAAAAAAATTGATGGCGAAAGTTTGGAGAAGAGAGTTGAGTAAGCAGAGGAAAGTTGAGGCGAGGGAACAAAATGGCGACGAGCAGATATTGGAAATGCTGAATATAATGGAAAGACTAGAACAAAGACAAGCTGAGCAGGAACTTTTGAGAGAGGGCCTGGGGATTCCCACTGAGACACAACTGAATATTCAACATGCACACCGCACAATGGGACGGAAACCCAGGAGACCATCACCCACATCTATAGTATAGTGGTCAAAAAGCTGGAGGAGGGACGCTAACAGGCTGTTGTGTGGCAGTGAAAAGGGTTAACCTTCTGTGAGGGTTAAACTTCGGTTGGGTGGGGGGAACTGTACATTGGAGGGGGTTGGGTTTGGACATTTACAGGGGCCAGTTTCAGATTGCAGTCTCTCTTAGGTGCTCTTTTAGAGAGGTTTTGAAGGTGGGTAGTGAATCACATTCTTTTACAGCTGTGGGTAGGGCGTTCCACATTGTTGTTGCATAGTTGCGAAACATGTTTAGTCCCTTGTTTGAGCCGGGTTTAACATGATTTGTGGAGCTCCCACTGGTGTTGTGTTCGTGATATTCACTGACCTTTGGGAACATGGGTACCTTAGTGGTGTATAGTGTATCTTGTAGACGGCCCATTGCAAGTTGCTGTGGCTCTACTCTAAGCCATCCTAGGTTGTCAAAGTGTGCAGGGGTGAGGTGGGTTCTAGTAGTAAGGTCAAGCAGTAGTCTGACCAGTTTGTTTTGTGATGTTTGTAATTTTGTTTTAAGTGCCTTTGAGGTGCTTTGGTACCATGAGGTGCAAGCATAGTCGTAGTACCCTTGAATGAGTGCTCCTGCTAGAGTCTTCAGGGTATTCTTGTTTACCAGAGAGGAGATCCGGTACAAGAATCTAGTTCATTGGTTGACTTTTTTTATTACATTGGATGCCATTTTGTCACAGGAAAGATTTGCCTCTAGGATGGACATATGTGAACGTTACCAAGGAATTCCTTCGTAACTCGATTTACGAACTTCTTCTGCATTCTCAAACACCTTCGTATTGTAAATTCATTTTACGATTTATGTAGGATTTACAAACTAAAAAAGGCAGTCGTAAGTCGTACAGACCGCTGTGCGCACGCCGCCCGTGTTTTTAACAGATTTCTTTGGGAGAAATCCTTGGCGATTGTGTCACTTCAATTCTACAGACATCCACGCAATTAAACAATTATAATGATAATAAATACGACAATATTTGTATCATTAACAATTACGTTTTACATAATATAGTCATGACTCAACGAACCATGTCAGAAAATAAATGATGTTGAGTGAAAGGTATACTGAGATCTACTGTACCAAAACAAACAACTTTTATATTATGCACACAGAATCAGTTAAAGACGGGGACAATCTTGAGAAGTCAAAATTACACTGGTATGGTCCTTAATCCTTTCACTACCACACTACAAATAACCCTTTCACTACCATATAATATACTTAAGAACTATTTATTTATTAATTTATTGATTTGTGTATTACCATTCATCTTTAAAATACTTTACTCTGATTACTGTTTGCAAAGTGCTTTATACGTAAGAAATGGACAAACTGAAGCAATAGTTGTGACTGGAGGATCAAGAAAAGAGGGCAGGGTTTGAGATAGGTCAGTTCTCTGGCCATCGTTGATCATATCCAATGCTTTAGATATCACGTTTTAGTTTGGAACCCAATATGCAGACAAAGAGAAACGGCAGACAGGTCTGGATAAAACCCAAATGGGTATATTTAATAAGGATGGTCAATGTCCAGGCAGGGGTCGATACACAGGGGAGATACTCATAATGTCCAGGGTGTGCACGGGGGGGCAAGAGAGTCAGACAGACGGGGGTCAGAGCGGGTACGGGATAGCTCTCGGGAGCGATGGCTAGCTAGTTAGCACCAGCCGGGGACCGGTGTTAGCTCTCGGGAGCGATGGCTAGCTAGTTAGCACCAGCCGGGGACCGGTGTTAACTCTCGGGAGCGATGGCTAGGTGCTAACTAGCTAGCCATCGCTCCCGGTTGCTAACACAGGTCCCCGGCTGGTGCTAACTAGCTAGCCATCGCTCCCGAGAGCTAACACCGGTCCCCGGCTGGTGCTAACTAGCTAGCCATCGCTCCCGAGAGCTAACACCGGTCCCCGGCTGGTGCTAACTAGCTAGCCATCGCTCCCGAGAGCTAACACCAGTCCCCGGCTGGTGCCATCGCTCCCGGTTGCAGAAGCATTTGCACTGCAACGCATACACCTTACTGTAAATTGTACCTCATCCCATTTCTGCTTTGCACTATAGCGTATTGTATATTGTATGTGTAGCTGGTCTAACTCAGTTACTTCTATTCTGCATCGAACGCTGTACATATGTCTCTATACTATTTTATTTCATACAACAATGTATGCCTTTCAAATGTTAAATGATAAATGATTGCATGATAAGCGCCTGTGAACCACAGCAGCCTCATTGCCGCGTCCTGGGGCTGCCGCGGGGCGTGGCCACGGCGGGTCACGTGCCTGTCGGGGCCAATCAGGCCTACCCCGGAAATAGGAACGGTTGCGGAACAGCTACAGGCATCCTGGTGGGGGTCCTCCGGGACGGCTGTATGTGCCCAAGGCTGCACGTTCACGCCTGCTGCAGTGGGCACATACCTCTTCACTCACCGGCCACCCTGGGGCCACTAGAACCCTGGAGTTTATCCGTAGGAGGTTCTGGTGGTCGACAGTGGAGGGGGATACGCGTTCCTTTGTGGCGGCCTGCCCGGTGTGCGTGCGCAGTAAGACCTCTTGCTGTGCGCCAGCGGGTCTCCTCCGGCCTCTTCCTATTCCCAAACTTCCCTGGTCGCACATATCCCTGGATTTTATTTCGGGCCTGCCCTTGTCAGATGGGTTCACTACCATTTTAGTGGTGGTGGACCGTTTCTCCAAGGCGGCTCACTTCATTCCCCTTCCCAAACTTCCCTCGGCCCGCTAGACGGCTGATCTGGTGGTACAGCACGTCTTTCGGGTCCACGGTCTCCCAGTGGATATCGTGTCAGACCGGGGTCCTCTGTTCGCCTCCAGGTTCTGGAAGGCGTTTTTCCACCAGCCTCTGCGCCTCTGTCAGTCTCTCGTCTGGGTTTCACCCGCAGTCAAACGGGCAGACGGAGCACGTCAACCAGGATCTGGAGGGGGTCTTGAGGTGTTACGTTGCCGGGTGCCCGGCAACGTGGAGTAGGAGGTTGGCCTGGGCTGAGTACGTGCATAATACCCTCCTCTCCTCCTCTACCGGTATGTCTCCATTTCAGTGTAAATATGGTTTTCAACCTCCTCTGTTTCCCGAGCAGGAGCAGGAGGCGGAGGTACCTTCGGTCCAGGCACATGTGGCTTGCTGTCGCCGGACGTGGAATCGGGTTCGAACGGCGCTTTAGAAGGCTTCGGTTAAAGCCCAGCATCAGGCTAACCGCAAGCGCCATCCGGCTCCGGTTTTCCGTCCAGGGCAGCGGGTTTGGCTTTCCACCCGTGATCTCCCTGTCCGGGTGGAGTCCAGAAAGCTGGCTCCTCGCTTCACAGGACCCTTTAAAGTGATTTATCGGGTGAACCCTGTGGCTTACAAGTTGCGGCTTCCGAGTTCGATGAGGATTCATCTGACGTTTCATGTGTCTCTGTTGAAGCCATTCCTCTCATCGCCCTTGTCTCCGCCTCTGCCCGCGGTTCCTCCGCCTCGATTGATCGGTGGTCGACCGGTCTACACGGTGCGGAGGATCCTGGGTTGTAGACGGAGGGGTAGGGGGTTTCAGTTCTTGGTGGATTGGGAGGGGTACGGGGTAGAAGAGCATTCTTGGGTGCCTCAAAGGGATATCCTAGATCCCAGCCTGATCGATGATTTCCGGCGGCTGCATCCCGAGGCCCCTAGGTAAACTTCAGGTGCCGTTCGTCGGGGGAGGGTACTGTAGCGCTTGGGTTCTCTGGCACGCCTGAGAACCACCCATCATTCTGACACCTGTCACTGGGCTTCTCTGTCACTTATCTCCCTGTCACTTGTCACTTATTGTTTGGGTCTCCTGATTGGTTGTCACGTTGGAACGCTTGGTATGTCAGGAATGTGGTCGTACTTAAACCCCTGTTTCTCTACTTCCAGTTGTCGGATCGTCACTTTCTCCTGCAGAGTACACGGCGGTACTGCAGACACTGGACGTTGCTGTCATTATTGTTTTTTTTTTTGATCCACTTTTTTCTCCCATTTTTCCATATTTTTCTCCCATCCCAATTTCGTATCATCCAATTCAACCCTCCCCTGTCACGAACGCTGTTTCTTGCCTCCCACAAGCCGGCTGCAATGTGGACTAAGTCATACATAGCACAAGTCCCCTCCGGTACTTGAGGTAACAGCAGTCGCATCTTTTCACCTGCGCAGCTCGTTCTCTCAGTGTCGAGGAGTAACGCGTGGGAGGCTCACGCTGCCCCCGACACTTCCTGATTTTACTGCGCAGGCGCACCAACCGACTTGTAGGAGTCGCTTGTTCACAACGTTCGATCCCCACCCTTCAGTTTTCCCTCCCCGTAATACGGCCAATGTGTATTACTGCGGACGACCAGCCAAACTGAAAAACAATGTGGAGAGCTGGATTCGAACACGCGAATCCTAGCGTCTCCACACTGGTGGCGAGTGACTTGTCCACTACACCACCTAGCCGCCCTTGCTGTCATTATTGTTATCATTATTATCTTCTCTCCTAGACGCCCTGCGTCAGTGTACTATCTGTTGCTATTACTCTAGGTGTACCGTTCTACAATAAAGAGAACCACCGTTAACAAGTAAACAACCTTCTCTGTCTCTACTTATTACTCCACAACTGGAACCTACCTGTCTCCGTCGTAACAGCAGGGGTGTAAAGTACTTGAGTAATTGTACTTTGTTACAATACGTAAGTACTGTTTTTGGGGATTTGTACTTTACTCTAGTATTATTAGGTTTGTATACTTGTACTTTTACTCAATTACATTTCAGAGAAAAAAACATACTTTTTACTCCTTACATTTAAAATGCAGGCCTACAAAGTACAAATCTTGCAGGTCCAACCATTTTAATTCGTATATTTGTTTCTCTGGCTGAACTAACATTAACGTTATTAATCCTGCGGCCGCACTTTATTTAAAAACAGTCAATCAAATCCCAATGGAAAATGAACCCGCCCATACCCATGCTGATTGGTCCTTGTGCAAGACTAGAAAGCGGAGATCTTTGATTAAACACCTGCTATCAGAAGAATAGACAGTCACAGTGACAAGCTACAGAAGATGGCCACAAGCGATAGTACGAGTGATGAAGAGGACGAAACGGAACATTTCATTGCCCCGGAATAAAAAGAAATAATTTACTTGAACTTGAACGTGATTAGTACCCCACCCCCCGTTTCTCTCTCTCTCTTTCCTTCCACAGAGGTTCCTTCCAAAGCATTTTGTTCCTCCCTCGTTCTTCACACAATCCTCATCTCCCTCTCTAGCTGCTGGCAACAAGAAGGAGGTCACAATGAGCCTCTTTTATCATTCACGTTTACTCTTTTATCATCCGTGACTCACACGCACGCACGCACGCACACACACACACACACACACACACACACACACACACACACACACACACACACACACACACACAGACACACACACGCACGTACACATGTACACACGTTTTTCCTGATCCAATTCCACTGAATTGTGCCCTACAGTATAACTACAGTATAAACTCCTCTCACGCTGCCATTCCGATCTCCCAGCCGTGGCACAGTTTTAGGCTGCCATGGGCTTTATTAGGCACAACGTAAAGCTGGCGCCTATAGGCCCATGTATTAAATGCTCTGCTCTCTGTCCCAGTGTTTTCACACACACACACACACACACACACACACACACACACACACACACACACACACACACACACACACACACACACACACACACACACACACACACACACACACACACACACACAACAAGCAGAGGAGAGAGAGGCTGCTAATTAAGGGCTAGGCTGGTGTTTGTATTTAATGAGTGAATCCTCCTCATTAGTTCAGTCGGTAATTAGCTAGAGAGTAAAGAGGAGAATAGGAAGAGCGAGAAGGAGATGTAAATCAAAAGCCTTCTTCTCTTTCTTCTTCTTCTTCTTCTTCTTCTTCTTCTTCTTCTTCTTCTTCTTCTTCTTCTTCTTCTTCTTCTTCTTCTTCTTCTTCTTCTTCTTCTTCTCCTCCTCCTGCTTGTTCTCTCCTGACTGGTTCTGATCCTCACAGGGACAGTGGGACGGCATGTTTTAATAATGACTGCAGCCTGGGAACAATCACACTCTTTTCTCCAACCTTGACATTTCCACAAAGAAAATGTTGTTGTGTTTTTTTCTGGTACTGATACTTTCTACATTGCTGGCTTAGTAGCATGGGGGAAAAAACAGTGTTCCTCATTAAAAGCAATGGGCAATGTCAAGGTATAGTATCCCCCATTAAAAGGCCCAATCTGGAATGTGAAGTGCAGCACTACCAGTGGTGCTGTTATTACCTCACTGACTACATTGGGAATGTATTATTTATTTATTATTATTTATATTATTAGTAAACACTGAAGCTAAAATGAACCTGTAAAATAGTAAATGGCTGCATTTATATAGTGCTTTTACCCATTCACACACCGATGTCAGAGACAACCATCCAAGGTGCCATCCTGCACATGGGGAGCAATTAGGGGTTAAGTGTCTTCCTCAGGGACACCTTGACACGCTGCCCGGGAGGAGCGGGAATCGGACAGGGAACCTCTGGATTCCCAGACGACTGCTCTACCTCCTGAGCCACTATCACCCCTAACCTCAAGTTCAAGTTCAAGTTTCTTTATTAGTTGTCATACAGAAGTACAGAATACTTTTATACAAAATGCTTCTTTCTGTTACGCTCCAGAGACTGTGCTAGACAAAAATAGATAAGTATGAAATAAAATAAGTATAGCAGTATAAAATAGAAGTCACGTACGTAGACACAAGTGTTCAGTATGTACATAATGTACAATGTTCAATGCAGAGTAGAAGTAACTGAGTTACCATACAATATACTATACAATATACTAATATACAATATACTATATAGTGCAAAGGAGAAATGGGATGAGGTACTATTTAGGTACAATTTACAGTAAGGTGTAATGAGGTATGGGTTGTAGTGCAAATTCTTTACCAATAAATATAAAGTGTGTTTAGGTGTTTTAAAGTGTGTAAAGTGGGTGCTGCAGTGAGTTGTTTGTTTAAAGTGAGTGTGTGCGTGTGGATGTGTGTGCTGTGAGTGCATTTGATGGTTGTTACATAGTGTTATTGTTCGTTGAGCATCCTGATGGCCTGGGGATAGAAGCATCTTCTGAGTCTTTCTGTGCTTGCCATGAGACTCCGGTATCGCTTGCCTGACCGCAGCAGTTCAAAGACCTGTACTTTGAGTTATCATGGCATCTGTAATTTACAAAGACATTATTTAGCATTTTTCACATCCTATCTCTAGACAGAAAACCCAGGGTGACCAGGCTTTTGTAATGAAAGAAAACATTGGAATTGTCTGCCTCAAGGCATGTTTGTCCTTGTAAGTGTTTTTTTCTT
>NC_140169.1:120315173-120327743 GCF_963971535.1 Notolepis coatsorum
GTCCACGCTGGCAGGAGAAAAGATGTTACAGGCTGGCTCCTCGTGTACCGGAGGGGACACGTGATGCAAGGCTTCTATCCTCCCTACAACCGACCAGTGGGGGGCATAGTCGAGCAACGTTCAAGACAGGGGAGGGGAGAATTGGAAACACGAAATTGGGATGGGAGAAAAATAGAAAAATAAGGAGAAAAAAGTGGACAAAAAAAATTCTATAGATATTGACATCTGTAAATATCGGTATCGGCCAGAACATCAATATTAATATCGGGTATCGGCCACAATTTTCACATCGGTGCATCACTAACTGTAATCATGTAAACAAACACACAACAATACAAATACATATGCAAATGCATACACATACACCAGCACACCAACACCCATGCACACACCCATGCACACACGCACACACACACACACACACACACACACACTCATTCAGATTCACACAGGCAGGCATGGTTGAGCACAAGATAAACATACACATGCATCACCCTATATAATCTCTCTCACTCTCTCATTCTCTCCCTCTCTCACACACACACACACACACACACACATATATACACACACATACACACACACGTACACACACGTACATACACACACATGTACATACACACACACACATGCACACACACGTACACACACAGACATACACATACACACGACGTACACACACACGTACAGTACACACACCTACACACACACATACACACACACACAGACAAGAACACATGTACTGTAATCATGTAAACAAACACACAACAATACAAATACATATGCAAATGCATACACATACACCAGCGCACCAACACCCATGCACACACCCATGCACACACACACACACACCCCCACACACACTCATTCAGATTCACACAGGCAGGCATGGTTGAGCACAACATAAACATACACATGCATCACCCTACATAATCTCCCTCTCTCATTCTCTCCCTCTCTCTCTCTCACACACACACACACACACACACACACACACACACACACACACACACACACACACACACACACACACACACACACACACACACACACACACACATTCACACACATTCACACATCCTCACACTTAAGAAAACAAGACTAGGCAAACCA
This sequence comes from Notolepis coatsorum, assembly GCF_963971535.1. Classification (NCBI taxonomy): domain Eukaryota; kingdom Metazoa; phylum Chordata; class Actinopteri; order Aulopiformes; family Paralepididae; genus Notolepis; species Notolepis coatsorum. Next base: position 120,316,287 of record NC_140169.1, read on the forward strand.
GGATACATGCCAGTGGGGAATGGGGATAATATGTATGATGAATGTAAACGACTAGGTGTGTACCGTATATCCTATGTCTAACACTCAGTGGAACTTGCTGCATGCACTACAGCTTGGGGACTACTGGCTAGCAAAGGTTAAGCCTCTGAAGCACCACCACCACCCACCACACAACCCCCATGAACCTCACAATCAATTGATTGTCAGTTTGTGAGTAAGTGACTGTGACTCGTATTGACCAGCCCTCGGTCCCTGCGTAATGGTACGGTTTATTCTCACTCACCTTTTACCGTGTGGTGAAGAGCTGAGTCGAGCATCGTTGAATACATAAGAGCAAAGAATCATTATTCCTTTAAAATGACAACATGGTATAAATAGAACTAGGAATACAGACAGGAGTGGGGAGCAATGGCAGTATGTGCCGAGAGGACAGTGTTTCTCCTTGCATTCAGTCTTCAGTGAAGTCTTACGTGTGTGTTGTTGTTAAAACGTATGCTACTTTTGACCTCGTTCTTCCAATGAAACCTTTCACTCAACACAGATAAATGCTCATTATAATTAAATATTTGCTTCCAATACTATAAGACATAGACATGATTAGCCTATTAACAAGGCTCTGGGGAGCAGCCGATTTTGTAAGAGTCTTAGAAATGCCACTATTTCTTATTTTCTTATGCCAGGAAGTTTTTGGAATTCAGATTCATAATTTCCCCAGAGCAGAAATACCAAGGCAATATTTTGTCTCCTCTGAAGCCATACAATAATATAGTGACAACTAATGGTAGAAATTAGGTTTGAGGTGAAAGGTAAAGTGCAGGTATAATAGTGAATGTCCATTAGAACTGAACTTCACAAAAAGTATTATGATATATAGACTGTCTCTCTTCCCCGTTCATTCCAAAATGTACGAGCAGAGCTGCGGCAAAGGTCGACATCTCTACTTCATGCAAATCCCAAGCTGCCAGTGCTGCGGGCGACATTATTACATCCACTTGTTTGTATCGACCTGTGACGGTTCAGTGAAACATAGGCCGCCTTTCTGAATGTCGGATGTCACATGTCAGCCAAGACTAAGGGAACCTGGCTACCGTCTGTTATCTCCACGAATAATACAATCACATCCATGAATATTTTATATCAGTTGTCCTAAAAAGGTAATGAAAGGATTTTTTTACTCTGTTCTTCTCCTGCCATCCTCCCTATATATATTTCCACCTTCAGGCTTGTGGTTTCAATAGGTGACAGTGGTAGAAAGAAAAGAGGAAAAGGAGCAAAACACAGATTAGAATGTAACATAACGTAAGGTTATCCTATAACCCTAGTTATATGAGTATAGCGAGCGCTCTGCTCTATTGGAACTATCCCTTTATCCACTCTAATAATGAATAACTTTCTCCACATGCACACACCTATTTACCTCCACCTGGCCACACCCACATCCGCTCCTATATAAGCGGGGTCGTGGCCACACAATCAGCTCCTTTAACGGTACGTGTATTCGTCCCGCGAATTTACGGTACGGCCGTCACGGTGCGGTACGCTCAGCCATACACTGCGCGTCGCCAACACACACACACACACGCCGCGCATCGCCAACACACACACGCCACGCGTTGCCAACACACACACACACACGCCGCACATCGCCAACACACACACACGGCGCGCGTCGCCAACACACACACACGCCACGCATCGCCAACACACACACACACACACGTCGCCAACAAACAACAACAACATTCTCCCCCGTCGGACTCACGCTGATCAAATAAAAAAAATAAACATACTTTTTCGGACTGATCATCTGAGCTCCTCTCGACTCCAGTTGAACTGCTATTGTGTTTAAATCCAAATAATCCTCTGCCATTGTTGTGTAACATGTCATCTGTTCTCTAGTATTCAGTCTCGTGCAGTTAAATCCTCTCTAGAAGTGAAAGTGAAACTTACCAAGCCTATAAGTTGTTAAAGGGGCACTAGGCAATTCATTTACTCTGGATGCCTGAACACAGAGTGACACCAGTATCACTGACTACCACAGCAAGCCTATAGAAAATTATTCTATTTAATAATAATTATTATAATAATTATCATAAATATAATATATAAAAAATAAATACAAAGAAATTATAAAAAAAATTAATTATATTAATAATAATAATTATAAATAATTTTTTTCTGTTGTACCGAACCGTGACCCCAATACCGAGGTACGTACCAAACCGTGGCTTCTGTGTACCATTACACCCCTAGCTCCTTCCCAAGTCTTTCACCACCGAAAGTGAAGACCACGGGGTCCTCAGTGAGTCAGAGCAGAGCGCTCGCTATACTCATATAACTAGGGTTATAGGATAACCTTAGGTTATAGATCGTATGGCTTTACGCTCTGCTCTATTGGAACAGATGTACCCGCTGAGGCCCCCTACAACCATCAGAACCGGGGAGGACCCGAGCCCCCCGGTCCCCCCTAGTGGAGGACGGGAGGGAATTGGATCCGACTGTGCGAAGAGGGTTTAGCACCTCAAACGCACAGGGTGAGCAGACCGTGGGACTTACCTTCATTCAGAAGGACCCGCGACCACTCAAGCGCGCATCCCACATGCCACCAGGGAACGGACGGGAAGCAAAACACCCCCGTCACAGCCCCCAACATCACGGGGTCAAAGGTCAAGAACCCAACCCTGTGGCAAGGCTGCAGCAGCGGAGCACGGAGGAGGTCCCAGCCCTAGGACAACCTGAGGGCCAGGACCCCCTGAAAAAAGGGGCCTGGTGAGGCCAACAAGGTCGTAGCATCGGGACCCTACCAGACGGTCACTGGTGACATCACGCCCCACATCGCCAGCGTATCGGACAGGGCCCAAATCAAGAGCAGGCCCTTCCCCCCTTGGCACGCCACTCTGAAGCACTCTTCAAGAGGCTACCCCCCCACAACAATGCGGGGCCACTCTGCGTGCTGGGGAGACAACCCCCAAGGAGGTTGATCCCTCAATCCAGGCAACAGGCCCCAAGAGCAGAACTCGACCTGTGCCTGGAGCACTGCGGACTAGACAGGCGCCTAAAGGGTCTACTGTGAGAACAGTATCCCGGCGGAAGGGGTGTTCGGTATGCTGTGCACCATGCCATAATCTCCACAAACCCACAAACCCAATCCAGCGGCGTTGAGGTTCAAAGAAGAGGCTGACACAATTGGCAGACGTCATGAAAGATGCGGGGGCATACTCTCGGGCAGACAGGGTCAAGCCCGGCCTCAACCCGAGAGTCGATTCTGCTACCAACACACCGGGGAACCAACCACCCCCCTATGTTTAGTTTAACAGGAGGCGGTTGTTCCCTTAACCCACAAAGAAAACTCAGAAACATAACTGCGTGTATACACAGGCTATACAAGCAGCATAAGTGTTTCAGTTTTCAAAGGGTTAACCCAGGCCAACAGGTCGACGAGAACGAGTTCGGACCTGGGCCCGGCGGACCGGGACCTACACAGGGATGCCTAGAGGAGTTGACAACAACCTCCCGACAGCCCCCTCCCAGCCCCATCCTAGCAGGGAGGGAGGGGTGAAACAAATGGAGAGGGACCAAGTTCCCTAACACAGCGCAAGGTACAACACAGTATGGACCAAGCACGTCACTGTTAAGGGCAACCTGTGGTGGCATACATATGACACATCCACGACATCAATCCCCGCGGCGCCCGGCCCGACACGGCATTCTCCCCCCGGAAAAGCACAAAGTCCTACAGCAGATCTGCGCCCCGGCGGACAACGGGTTAACTGACCTGGTCCGGCGTGACCAGAACCAGTCCTGCGTCCTAGCCACGCCGCCATCCCCAGTCCTAAGAGGGGGGTAGGTACGCGTGTCGATCCAAAACGTGACGTATTCCATGGCCGGGGGGAAATCCCGTGAACCACCTATCCTAACATGGAGTGGAACCAGGGAACCCCCCCCCCTTCCCCCTCCCTGTGAATCGCTGACCACAACAAAGTTATAAAGGATCTCCCTTTGGCTTTCTGGTAGCTCAGCTAAGCTAATCCAGGAGTAGATAACGAGTGTTGTTATACTGTATAATAAAATATTCTCCATGAGAAAGATCTAATTCTATGTGTTAGAAATGAAGGAAATCAAGCTTTGCTTAGATTTTTGCGTGTTACATATTTCTTGGTGTGAAATTATCCAATACCGATATCCAATACCAGTGTCGATATTGGTATATGCCGAGGTGAAACTGTGTTCCTCTTCTCTTCTCATCCTCCTCTGTCTTCTTCAACTGCTTTAGTGAGGCTTATGGTTTCCTATCAGGCAGCAGTTGAAAATAAGCCACACTAACAGAGTTAGTCCCAGTGAACGTCCTCCAGCATCTAGCCTGCAACTCTTCTTCTTGGGAGCAGCGCAAAAAGTGCCACAGGCAGTTCACAACTAAGACCTTCCTTAATACTACAGTATATTCTACCTATTCCAATACTAGCTCTTCTCCTCTTTTCTGTGTGTGTGTGTGTGTGTGTGTGTGTGTGTGTGTGTGTGTGTGTGTGTGCGTGTGTGTGTGTGTGTGTGTGTGTGTGTGTGTGTGTGTGTGTGTGTGTGTGTGTGTGTGTGTGTGTGTGTGTGTGTGTGTGTGTGTGTGTGTGTGTGTGTGTGTGTGTGTGTGTGTGTGTGTGTGTGTGTGTGTGTGTGTGTGTGTTATCTTATCTTTGTAATTGAGTCACAAAAAGGCACAAAAGCCAGAGATGCTAAAACCGGAAAAAATTCAGTGGGGCCATGGGATGAAAATTAATTCATGGGCTTAACCACATTGGCCTGAAGGGGGCGATATATAGTAGGGGTGGGTTTATCACAACATTATCCAGAACTCCACTTCAATGTGTCCATGGTACATGGTCATGTAGGTTGGGTAAAGGTAAGAAATCATGTCTGTAAAGGTCTTTTAATAATTCATATTTAGTATGAATATAATATTATTAGTTACATGGTCTTAGGTTCTGGCTACATTGATTTTGTGTGTGTGTGTCCATCTACATACATTTTGTTTAAGCTATTTTCAATGAGGAGTGTCTGTTTGTTTGACAGGGCTGATGATGCGTCCATCTCCACAAGATTTGTGCCCATTTTAACAGAAAAGTTCAGAGAGGATGAACCTTTGGAACTGACAGATACCACAGAGAGTCATCATGGTCCATTAACAAAGCTGTTGTTTCTGCAAACGTATGATTACGATAGGTTCTAATTTGAAAACACACCGAAGGACAGCAATACCTTCCGTCTGTTTTCTCTCCGTTTTGTGATGTGTTTGTAGCCGCACCCTTTAAATTCATGCGTTGCTTTTTTTTAAAGGGCATAGGTCAACAAATGAGCCTTTCTCCACACAAGTGAATGAATAGATGTGAATGGTAGATGTGACGTATATCCAGTCCCTGAAAACAATGGGAGATTATGTTCAGTGGAAAAAAGACCAAATGAGTAACAACAAAGGCTTGGGGAGAAAACACTCAGTGGAACCTCCACCAGGCGGCATGCCTGGATGCCTGTCCGTCACCACAGCTTTGATGCGGTCCCTGGCGCTCCAGACACTAGCTGTTTCCATCCACACTGCTCTGCCAAAACAGCTCAACTAAGGCAGTTCAAGGTGTATCAACATTGGATTACCAGAATTGCAACAACCATTATCACCTTTATCTACAATGTGGACATAGCAAAAGATGAGAGTTCAATCACCCTCGCCCAAACTCGCCCAGAATTGTTTTAATGTTTACATCCAGCATTGCTTAGCTACCCAACTTGGTACCATGGCCTAAATTCACATGAAACAAAACACATGAATACACTTCTTGCACTGTGAAGATTATTATTTTGGCACAACCATTTGTGTAGTTTATGCTAAGTGTTTAATCATCTATTCACAGGTAAAAGAAAATCTAAAAGAATGATAATAATAAAAAAATAAAACAGCATACACAATGACGTTCGAAAGATTCACAAACATTTGTTAATGTTCTTAGTATAATGGATTGAGTTTGCCCGTCATAAACGTTAGCATTGCGGCTAGCGGAGATACAGTAGTGGATACTCCAATGTAGAGTAAATGTCCTAACCCAATAATACACGAGACCCTCTTCTTGGCACCAAGTAAGGTTTCGTCAATAATCCAATGTACAGTTACCCCCCCCCCACCCCAACCACCCACTATTTTTGTATCACAAACAGTACTGTATTTGTAAATCTGGTATGTCATAAATGTATAGATGTAGCAGTACTGTCTATCTGTATGTCATGTATGTCATATATGTTATGATGAATTGAAAATGGGGGACCCTGATGTAAACAAGACGAAAGTCTTTCTCTGGTCTGCATCCCCTTAACAATTGTGTGTATTGAGCTGTACTGTATTGTACCCATTCTGCAATCTGTTAATAAACTTTTCAATCAATCAATCAATCAATCAATACTGATCTCACTGCATTAGCTGATTGCACAAAGGATTAGCAGCAACGTTTCTTTACCAACATATCATTTTCACTATCAGTGAATGTTGAACTTTTTAAGAACGAGGGCAGAACCTTTAGCTAGCTAACGTTTCGCTTAGCTGGCTACCTTGAATGTTTTCAGATGACCACAATGGTAACGTTACCATAAGTCTACTGGCCGCTAATGGGTGAGTGCACTAAGGAGTAGAGACAACCTTTCTGACCCAACATATTTTCACCATCAGTTTATCAGGACAGTATCATCCAATAATTACCCTTTCAAACCAACCAAAAACACAGCCATTTAACATTACTGTTGTTTATGGGCGGCTGGGTGGCGTAGCGGAGATTGTGCTCGTCACCAATGCAAGAGACTCCGGTATCGAATCCCAGTCTAAGCATTGCCTTCGGCTTGGGCCGGCCGTCGTACTGGCTCATTTGGCAGAGTCAGCGGGTGGAAGTCGATGGGTGGGGATTGGACGTTGTGGACAGCGACCCCTACAGGTCAGTTGGGAGACTCCTGCACAGCAGAGACAGGAAGTGGCGACGGTAGTGTGAGCCTCCCATGCGTTACACCTCGCCAATGAGAGTCCGCGCTGGCAGGCGAAAAGATGTGACAGGCTGCCTCCTCGTGTGCCGGAGGGAACACGTGATGTAAGGCTTCTATCCTCTCTACAACCGACCAGTGGGGGGCATAGTCGAGCAACGTTCAAGACAGGGGAGGGGAGAATTGGATACACTGCATTGGGATGGGAGATAAATAGAAAATAAGAAGAAAAAGTGGATAAAAAAAAACATTACTGTTGTTTACTGGCCTCTAGATTTTAACGTACCTTAACGTTAGTAGTAGTGGATGCAACCATCAATGCAGCCCAACAAACACAGTCACTAATAACTTCAGAATGGTTGATGCAACGTTATATAGCCTAGACAAGCATAACCAAACACAATATTACATGTTTGTTTGATTGAATGAATAACAAGCCACAATCATCTTACCTTGGCATGCATCGGTCCCAAATGAGCAGATGCCGGTGGCTGGTAGTTTTGCACTCTTGCAAAGGTAACTTTATACTGGTTACTAGTATGATGGAAGTTAATTAACCTCTTAAGCATTGGGCAAAAATGGGGCTATTTTCTTTTTGCAGAAAACCATTACCAGGGATTCTTGCTAACAACAAGTGGGCTGCACAGCACAGGTAACTTCCAAGCTCAACTACAGTGTAATGTCAGGCTAGCAGCAGCAATGCCAACTGCTGTAATGTTAGCCTTAGCGAAAATCAGTTGGCTGTTGTTGACAGGTAATGGGGGTGACCAAATCCATACAATCAAACCGAAAGTGACGGGCTGTAGTCTAGTGACAACACAACTCGCAGGAGCCAGAAGTGTGTCTCTCAGTCCCAGCAAGACAAGGCAAGTATAGGGAGACACTGGTGTATAGGCTAGGGCCGCTAGGCTACTTGCAGGGCATTGGTGCATGGCTGGTGATTAACAACTAGACCAAACAAGACTGTTTGATTTACAGTGCTTCAAAACATTTATTAGAATTTAGAAAAGGTTTTACTCTAATTCAAAGAATTACATTATAGTAGCAGGCTCTGCAACTGTAAACAATTATCTTTCTGAAAACGACACAGTGCACCTCTTCTGAACCACCACCATACATCATTACACTGTTCTATTTTTGACACAGCTGAAAACACAGTTACACAACTTTATCTTGGATCCGCAAGAGTCTCAGCTTACAGCCATACCCAATTTATCTTGTTTGACTGTTTAGGGACCACAGTATCCAGAAATAGGCAAATGTGTCTTCTTCTTCTTGTTTTTTTTTTTAAATATCATCTTTGTACTGCATGCAAAGAACCATTTGGTTTTGACCCCCTAAACCACATTGGGCTAATATAACATGGATGTAAAGGTGGTGTGTGTGAGGTTTTGCATACAATGTTCACCTTGAGGTGAAAGGTCAAGGGACCTCTTTGAAAATGGCCATGCCAGTTCTTCACCTTAAAATGTTGCTTGGACTTTGGAGCAATATTATATAAGTCTTTATTTGTCATCAGATTAACACACACATACACGCGATGGGCGACCCACAGGAACACACACACACACACATGCACTGAGTCGCTGATGAAATGTTCTCTGCACCTCCCATCCGTCATCCTTACCCCCCAAGGGCAGCCGGGAGCAGACAAGGGGGGACAAATCGAAGTGCTCCTGTCCATCTTCATCAGGGTTACAGCGTTAGCGATCTGTTGTGCATGTTTTTTCCATTGGGTTTATCTTATTGGGGGGGAAACCCTTGCGAGCACAAGGGGGAGAACATGCAAACTCCACACAGAAAGCCCCGGGAGATACCCCACATGGGTAACTGGCAACACGGCAACCTGGTCCCCAAGCGGGAATCAAACCCAGGACCTTCTAGCTGTGAGGCGACAGTGTTAACCACTACACTACGTTGTGCTCCACGCCAGTGTTTCTTAAATCATGGGCTATGGCTAAAAATAGGTCTCACGGTCTGTTTCTGAAGGCTCCGTACATGGCCTGCAAGTAGACTATGTTGTACAGTATGTGCCCAGGCTGATTCATTATCTTGGACCCTGGGTGAGTACCACTGTACATTTCTCAACTTTGGCACCCAGTATGAAAACTCTCTAACAGGTAATAATAAAGATCTACTCCACATTATCTGACCCCCCCCCCCCCCCCCCCCCCCCCCCCCCCCAACCCCATTTCAGCAGCAGCCTACGACCAGGAGACTACAATTTCTACGTGGAACGTGTCCATGAATGATTATGATTAGATCATGAATGATTGATGACGTCGTTTGCGGTGCAAGGTCATGTTAGGGGCCCGCCTTCATACCCCGGCGATGTTCTCTACTCTCTCTCTCTCTCTCTCTCTCTCTCTCTCTCTCTCCGCCGCTCCGGGCCTACGGTTTCATGCGTGACACGTGTCCACGCGGGGCGATGCTATTGTGTGACGGAGACCTCGGTGCGGCCGTGTGGAGAGCGAGGCTTTTGTCACTTGCTGACAGTCGTCCCTCTGTCATTCACCACGGTTCGGGATTAGCCTTCCCCTGGTGGCTGGCTGGCTGACTGAACCCGTCCTGGGAATGAATGTGCTGCCCTTTTAACACCGGCGCGGCTGTCAGCACCTTTCACACAGAATATCATACAAGTCCGGAGACCTCTCCACTTCCATCACGTCCCCCCGTAGCTCTCTCTCTCTTTATCTTTTCTTTCTACCAACCACCACTGACAGCATTTATGTCAGCACCACTGACACCCACAGCGCAAAATGTGACCAGTAGCCCTTCATCACAGAAGGACAGCGGAGAGAAAGTTGCCTCCGTTTGCTCGACACTCAGATATACTGTCAGTGCAGGCCGAATAGAGAGACGAGGAGGAGGTTGGTGGCGGTGTGGGCAGGAGGTTATGCACACAAGACCTATAAATAAGCATAAATCAGCCTGCTGTCAAAATGTTGTCTGGCTAATTGAATTGTTCCCGGCAGCCCTGAGAGAGAGCGCAGACCATTTTAAGTTTAGCATTATTGAATTATTAAATCACAAAAGGAGGGACATTAACATTTAAGGGAACATTCCCCAGACTTGTTTTGCCAGGAGAGGGAAGTGGCCTGGCGCGATGCAGTCTTTAACCAGACGGGAAACAAGATTACTTTTGAAAATTGCATTACTCTCTCCGCTCTACATCAATGTCTTGTTGCTGTGTGTCCATGTTACTCACATCCATGTCCTGCCAGCAGTAATGGCTTCTTTGTGTCTGGGTACATTTGAGCTGTATTGTGTGTTGTGTTTTGTTCAGAAATTGCACACAATGGCTTTGCATAATTGACCAATGGGATCCTTGTGTGTGTGTGTGTGTGTGTGTGTGTGTGTGTGTGTGTGTGTGTGTGTGTGTGTGTGTGTGTGTGTGTGTGTGTGTGTGTGTGTGCGTGCGTGTGTGTGTGTATGTGTACATGATGTGTGCGTGTACTGTCTCTATGTATATGTGTGCATACATGTGTGTATCTACGTGTGTGCGCTTCTGTGTGTATGCGTGCATGCTTGCGTGTACACATACTGCGCAGGCGTGTAAGTTGGATGTAAGAGGTAGAAGCTAGATCAAATGCGGTGCCACACAACTAAATTTTTCTCCCTGGGACAAAACAAGACAGGCTCTGGGCAGACTCAGTTTCCTTTGCGGCTATACACTTACGCATTACGCATTTCCATTACACATCAATTCACATTGTGTGTCTCAAGCGTCGGCGCTGTTTGTCGTCCCCAGCGTGGCGTAGTGTTCTTGTGGACGTCCTTGCCCCCTACAGTACAGTCTATACCATCTGCAAAGTCTCCAACCAACACCACCGCATTATGTTGCATTTGCATTCTATTGCCTCTGCATTGCCTCTGCAAGGCTGGCTCCCCCCTCTCTCTCCTGTCCTTATTTCCCTCTACTCCCCTCTCTCTCTCCTCTCTCTCTTTCCCTCTCCCTCTCTCTGTCTCTCTCTCCTGCCCTTATTTCCCTCTCCTCCTTTCCCTCTCCCTCTCTCTCTCTCTCTCTCTCTCTCTCTCTCTCTCTATCTCTCTCTCTCTCTCTCTCTCTCTCTCTCCTCTCTCTCTCTCTCTCTCTCTCTCTCTCTCTCTCCTCTCTCTCTCTCTTGTCTCTGCCAGTCTGCAGGGAGTTGGGTATCCATGCAGCCAGAGGGCAGGGCAAAGCAGGACGAGGCTCAGTAGCTGTGGAGCAGTGAGATAGGTGGTGGTGGTGGTGTTGATGATGGTGGTGGTGGTGTTGATGGCAGTGGTGGTGGTGGTTGATGGTAGGGTGGTGATGGTGGTGTTGATGGTAGTGGTGGTGGGGCAGAGAGAGTGAGAGAGAGAGAGAGAGAGAGAGAGAGAGGAGAGAGAGAGACAGAGTGAAAGAAAGAGTGTGTGTGTGTGTGTGTGTGTGTGTGTGTGGTGTGTGTGTAGGTCCCAGGATAGATATTACGT